>NC_135813.1:37360114-37673740 GCF_964213995.1 Mustelus asterias
TCTCACCAGAGCACCGTGTACATTCTTTGTATCATTAATCACCCAGTTATAGACTCATAGAATTCCTACATGCAGAAGGAGGCCAGTCAGCCCATCGAGCCTGCACCGACAACAATCCCACTGAGGCCCTATCCCCGTAACCCCACGTATTTACCTTGCTAATCCCCCTGACCCTCAGGGGCAATTTAGCATGGCCAATCAACTTAACCTGCACATCTTTGGACTGTGGGAGTAAACGGAGTACCCGGAGGAAACCCACGCAGACACGGGGAGAACATGCAAACCCCACACAGACAGTGACCCAAGGCCGGAATCGAACTCGGGTCCCAGTGCTAACCATTGTGCCACCGTACCACTCAAGTTGGTGCCAATTAATATTCCATATCAATGGTTTGATCTCACGCACCGGCGGGAATCGTGTTGAGACTTTTAAGCTAATTTCCCTTCTAGCCTTTATCTGTGACTCAATCCCAACCCCAATTCCCAGAAGAGGATAAGAGTGCTCCATTGCAAACAATGAACCATAGATGTTTCTCTTTTGACAGTCTGCATCTATTAGGTGGCACCATCATTTCGCGAGTGAATGGGCAAAGAAAGTATTTTTTTAAATGAAAAATTCCATGAAATAGTGTTTAGTAGCATATCACTGATCCTGAAATATTCACTGTCCGAGGCTCTGTTTCTGAAGACAGCCGAAGATAGAAAAATAATAGGCTGGAATTTGCTGGGAAAAAGAGCAGCACCTGCAAAATGTCAAGATTGGCCGGCAACTTATGGTGAGGAAAGGAGACTCCTTGAATTGCAAATTGCCACAAGATGCTCCAGTTGCTGCCACTGCACCATTTGCTTTCCAAAAGCAACACTCAACCAGGTTCTCCTCATGATTCCATGATCCTGCATTTTGAGATTGATTGCGCTGTAATGGTGCCTCAGAAAGTTAAGTCCAGTAAATAATAGCATAAGTACCTTTTCAGCAATAGGATAAATATTAATGATGATTAATCTACCTGCCTAGCTCAGAAAGTGAACACATCAAAGTGCCCCTTTACCTCCTCCCTGCTCATCGTCCCAGGTCCTAAACACCCCTTTCAGGTGAAGCAGTGCTCCACATGCACCTCCTTCATTCTGGTCTATTGCATTCGCTGCTCCAAATGTGGACTACTCTACATCGGAGAGACCAAACGTAGACCAGGTGAGCGCTTTGCTGGACACCTTCAATCCGTCTGCAAGCAGGACCCAGACGTTCCTGTCGCTTGCCACTTCAATGCGCCACCCTGCTCTCCTGTCCACATATCCATCCTTGGCCTTTTGCAATGTTCTAGTAAACCCCAACACAAACTGGAGGAGCAGCACCTCATCTTCCGATTGGGCACTTTACAGCCTTCTGGATTGAACATTGAGTTCAACAACTTCAGAGCATGAACTCTCCCCTCCCCCTTCACCCCATTTCCATTTATTCTATTCCATTTCATTTCATCGATTTTACCATCCTTCTTTTTCACTTCTATTTTTCCACTTCTCCATTCTAGCCCTCCTTCTTTCCTCGCTCTACCCCCACCCCCTTCAGTGCAACTGCCACATTCCTCAAGCAGTCCCTTAACAATCTGTACCTCTGTTCTACCATTCTCACATCCTGATCACTTAATGGACGCTCTTAGCACTTCTCAGCCTTCTGTATCCTCATTTACATTCCCTTTGTCCAATTTCACAACACCTCCTCCTGCCCTCACTCCAACAGTATAAATCTCTGTTGATTTTCTTTGCTCTTAGCTCTAACAAAGGGTCATCTAGACTTAAAACATTGGCTCTATTTTCTCGCCACAGGTGCTGTTAGACCTGCTGAGATTTTCCAGCATTTTCTGTTTTTGTTTCAGATTCCAGCATCCAAGGTGTTTTGCTTTTTACTTGAAAGCATAGAATCTCCATCCTTTAAGTAGAAAATTGTTGTTGGAGTTTTTAAAAAGTTGTCAATTTGATATTACACGTGTTTCTTATTTTTCCTGTCTCTTTGCTTTTCTCTCTCTCTTTCTCTTATTCCAACCTCCCTTTCACTCCCTTTATTTCTTTTTCTGTACGTGACTTGACATTAAGTTCATCCTTTCAATGCAATTTCCTTCTCAGCTTTATAAGAATAGCAAATTACTACGGAGAGAGGGGTCTCTGCGCAATCAGGACCCTGACCTTCCGGTTGCTCCACAGTAAGAAGTTTAACAACACCAGGTTAAAGTCCAACAGGTTTATTTGGTAGCAAAAGCCACACAAGCTTTCGAGGCTCTGAGCCCCTTCTTCAGGTGAGTGGGAATTCTGTTCACAAACAGAACTTATAAGACACAGACTCAATTTACATGAATAATGGTTGGAATGCGAATACTTACAACTAATCCAGTCTTTAAGAAACAAAACAATGGGAGTGGAGAGAGCATCAAGACAGGTTAAAAAGATGTGTATTGTCTCCAGACAAGACAGCCAGTGAAACTCTGCAGGTCCACGCAACTGTGGGAGTTACAAATAGTGTGACATAAATTCTGATTCTAGGATCGCATGATAAAGACTCAGGAGGAAAAAAGCAGAAATATTTATGTGAAATAGTTGCTTGCCATTTTAACACATGATCCTGCTCCCATGCCCATACGTCTGTCCTTGGCCTGCTGCAATGTTCCAATGAAGCTCAACGCAAATTGGAGGAACAGCATCTCATCTTCCGGCTAGGCACTTTACAGCCTTCCGGTCTCAACATCAAATTCAACAACTTCAGATGATTAGCTCTACCCCACCTCGACCCCTTTGTTTTCATTCTGTTTAATTTTTAACTGTTCTCTACCTTTTATTTCTTTATTGTCTTTATTTTTCTTCCCCTCCCACGCCTTCCCCCTATTTTATCCCCATATTTTATCCCGCCTTTTCTCATTTTTTCTACCCCTTTGTTTCCTCTTTTCCCCCCTTTTTCTTAATTTTACCTCTCTCCCACCCATCTCCCCCCACATCTTCATCTGTCACAGTTTACCCTCTGATTTCTGCTTCTCTGCCGTTTGGCCATTCACACCTTCTATTCTCTCTATGGACTGCCATTAGCAGCTTTCCCCTTGTTTTTGTGGCTATGACTCATCTTTAATTCCCTCACCCCGCAGTATAAATATCTCCCACTTTCTATGCCTTTTAGCTTTGACAAAGGGTCAAATGGACTCAAAACGTCAGCTCTTTTCTCTCCTTAGCTGCCAGACCTGCTGAGATTTTCCAGCATTTTCTCTTTTGCTTCCAGAATCCAGCATCCGCAGTAATTTGCTTTGATTAAATTACTACGGATGCTGGAGATCTTAAATAAAAATATGAAGTGCTGTAAAAACTCAGCAAGTCTGGCTGCATCAGTGGAGGGAGGAACAGAGTTAATATTTTGAGCCCAAAATGACTCCTTGGAACCGGTTAGAGGCAGAAATGTGATGTGTTTTCTGCTGTTGAAAAAGGGGGCAGGGTCAAGTGAAGCAAAAGGAAAGGTCAGAGATGGGTCAGAAGTCAGAGATGGGGCAGAGGGCAGGAAAAATTACATTGGCAAAGATGTCACACAATAAAAAGCAGAGGGATTAGTAATTGTGTTTGCATTGGTCCAAAGTAGGTGTTAATAACAGAATAAAGTTAGCCAAATAAAGATCAGTGCTGTCTGAAAGCAAAACATGAGAAACAATACAGACTGGCACGAGGGGGAAACAAACACAATCTGGAGGATAGCACATGCGGTCTGAAGTTGTGGAGCTCAGTGTTGAGTCCAGAAGGCTGTAGAGGGCCTACTTGGAAGATGAGGTTCTTGTGATGACTTTAATCAGGCCATTGAGGTTGGCCTGTTAGAAAATGAACTCTCTGATTAAGGGCCAATGGGCCAATGAGGGAGCCCCATGCTCTGTATTGAAACAGGAGTGTCAGTTCCCCTGGCACTCTGGATGTAGACTGCACACTGAGAGCACTCTGTATAGTGTTGTTGGATCTTGTAAATAAAGGAATTTTGGTGAAGGGACTTCCACCTCTGAGGACTTATTACAGTTCTGTTCTTTAAACTTTTGTCGGTTTTCACTGGAACATGGCAGTAGGTCGAGGGTGGAAATGTGCGCATGAGAGCAAGGTGGTGAATTGAAATGGCAAGCGACTGGGAGATCAAGGTCATGCCTGCGGACTGAATGGAATTGTTCTGCCAAGCAGTTTTCCAGCCTATGTTTGGTCTGTCCAATCTAGAGCAGGTTGCATTGCGAGCAGCGAATACAATAAACCTGAGCTGAAAGAAGCACAAATAAATAACTGAGACGAGAGATTGAGCAGATTGGGCCTTTATTCAGCAGGCTTCTGAAGAAGGAGACGTGATCTTATTGAAACATGCAAGATTTTGAGGGGGCTTAACAGGGTAGATGCTGAGAGGATGTTTCCCCTCTTGGAGTAACCTAGAATGAGGGAGAACAGTTTCCGAATAAGTTTTAGTTGATTTATTAGTGTCACAAGTAGGCTTACATTGACACTGCCATAAAGTTACTGTGAAAGTCCCCTAGTCGCCAAACTCTGGTGCCCATTTTGATATATTGAGGGAATATTTAACATAGCCAATGCACCTAACCTCACCTTTTGGACTGTGCAAGGAAACTGGAGCACCCGGAGGAAACCCACGCAGACACGGGGAGAACGTGCAGACTCCGCACAGACAATGACCCAAACTGGGAATTGAACCTGGGTCCCTGATGCTGTGAGGCAACAATGCTAACCACTGTGCCACCGTGTTTGCTTAGTGAATATCACAGTTACAGCAAAATGAAGCATATTCCTATCTTACAGCCTGTATGTTTGCAATTCCATGTATGGCTTTTGACTTTGTCCTGTGTCCTTGTGATGAGCAAAGTTGGTAGGTCGCAATTATCGCCCAACTCTAATTTCCCATTATGATTGCCTCAATGCAAGGATTGATCCACTGCATCGTGTAACCCATGTTGCCCTGAGCGCTGTCTTCTTCTGAATAGAGAACAATAGCTACCGAGCTAATTGATATTTGCTTTAAGAATACAATTGAGAGAGTTTGTTTTTATGTGTCGTTTAACCTCACGTGAAATGCTTTGGCCACTGACTCTTCTAGAGTTTACTGAGTGGATTGAAATTGGTAGTTGTACTTGTGAATAAGGACTTCAATGTTTCTTACCTAGGTTTTCCTTTATTGACTTATTTTGTTGATTCTCAACAATATTCATTATTTTCCTTCATGTTGCAATTCCCAAGTTACAGAAATGCATTACAGACTTGTGTACAGTGCTGGGTACATGCCTGTGCATATTTGGGCCACAGATATGATTTTGATGTGAAATGTGCTGGCTTCACACCATCACTGCTATTATTGATCTGAATTCTCCGGTCTCGCTGCCAGCGAGGATGGAAAATTTTGCGTTCAACCAAATCTCCATTCCCAGCAGCAGGACCGGATAATCGGAGCCACGGGTGAGGCCGAAAAATTCGGGCCATTGCACAAATCCAGCTCGAATTGGAATCAACCTGATAGCTGAGTTCATTGAGGAATCAATTTGATTCTTGAGATCCTTGTGGAATCAAATTGATATCAGAGAGTGAGATTTCCTGATGGAGTCACTTCTACTGAGCTTAATTCTTCATACCTAACTCGCACTCTACAAGACCAGTGACACGTTTAATTAATCTGATTGGTATAAGTGGCTTTCCATACATATATTGCATCACGTGTTTACTTGTGGTCATCCCTAATGCTCTCCCTGGCCTCATCACCTCTCATTCAAAAGCCTTCCACCTGTGTTTTATCTCCTGACACAAATTAGTTGCTCCCCTGTTCTGCCATTTGCTTTCAGCTGCAGAATATGCCCAGTAAACGTAGGTTCATGCCACCAATGCCATGCTTTTACCTCAAGTTGAACCAGCACCTCTTACTATACAGGCTTAGTCCAACAATGCAATGCTTATTCCTGTCGGGTGGTTGCTTGATTTGTTTTATGCAGTTGACTTGAACACGGCCAAAAACTCTGTTGTCTTCATTCGAACTCACAGCAATTTATCAGTCCTGCACTCACTGGTGTAGTATGTTCCAAGCCTGGCAACATCACGCCATTCAAATTCTCATTCTTGTATTTTTTTCTTTATTCCATCATGGGATGTGGGCGTCACTGGCTAGGCCAGCATTCTTTGCCCATCTATAAATGCCCTTGAACTGGATGGCTTGCTAGGCCATTTCAGAGGGCAGTTAATGATCAATCACATTGCTGTGGATCAAGAACAGACCAGGAAAGGCAGATTTCTTTCCTAAAGGACACGAGTGAAGATTTTTAAAAAAATCATAATTAACCATTATTTTTTAACCATGGTTAGGTGCATTGGCCATGCTAAATTCTCCCTCAGTGTACCTGGAGTGTGGCGACTAGGGATTTTCACAGTAACTTCATTGCAGTGTTAATGTCAGCCTCCTTGTGACACTAATAATAGAAAAAATAATCATAGAATCCCTACAGTGCAGAATGAGGCCATTTGGTCCACTGAGTCTGCACCAATTCTGTGACCATCTTACCTAGACCCTCTCCCCTGCCCTATCTCCATAACCCCACTCATTTACCATGCTAATCCATCTAACCTACACATCTTGATACACTAAGGGGCAATTTAGCATAGCCAATCTGCACTGTGGGAGGAAACCAGAGCACCTGGAGGAAACCCACACAGACACGGGGAGAACGTGCAAACTCCACACAGACAGTGACCCAAGACTGGAATTGAACTGGGTCCCTGGTGCAATGAAGCAGTAGTGTTAACCATTGTGCCACCCTGAAGCAAATGCCAATATTTCAAACCAGGGCCCTTTCGCGTGTAAGGCAAAGATGATAACCACTACACTACAGAAACACTATAGTTTCAGGTCACCATTACTGAGACTAGTTTCACTTTCAAATCCTCATTAATTTGAATTTAAATTCTAACAGCTGCGATGGTGGGATTTGAATGCATGTGCCCAGGGCAATAGCCTGGGCCTTTGGATTATTAGTCCAGTTGCATTATTCCTATTCCAAAATCTTGGCCTTTTATTGTCACATTATTATTTTGAATTCTACCAAGGCCTTGTCCCACTCTACTTCTATAGCTTCTTACAACCTTTCAATGATTTGAAATCTCTGTGCTTCTCCAATATGACTTTTTATCCATTCCAGATTCAACCATTGGCAGCCGTCTCTTTAGTTGCCTAGGCCCTAAGCTCTGGAATCCCATCCATATACTTCTCTGTCTCCTTTTCCTCCTTCAGGAAGTTCCTTAGGGCCGGTTTCTTCAAGCAAGATTTTGATCTCCTGTCCTTACATCTTCTTCTGTGGCTCGGTGTAACGTTTTCTTTGAAAATGTTTCCGTGAATCAGCCTGAGACATCTAACTGTGTTGAAGCATTATATCAATGGATGCTGTTGTTATTGTTGGGTAATATTACTTCAGTTCATTTAGTGTTGGCCGCTCAGCGGCGCGGTGGCACTTCAGGGGCTCCCTGAACCACAAACCACAAGAAGTGATCAATTGATGGTAGACCTACGTCGACAGGTCAGAATTTCATTAACATCCAATTTTCACAGAAGAATCTTGCCTTCTTTAAACCTGACCCAACCTCCTTAAAATGAACAGGAAACCAGAAAATAAATTGATCTGGATGATTGTAATATTGATGAAAAAGGACATTTTTTGTGTGTTGAAGCTTTTCATCTTGCACTCATCGGGACGTTTCGGAAGAATATAAATCCAAGGGATGCAACAAATGTATACTGTGTGAGAAGGGAGTGCTGATTGGTTGGCAAGTGGACTCTGATTGGTAGAGGCATTGCCATGGAGAGTGCACCATTTGATGGTGATTGCCAAGCACTGTTTTGAATTTGAACAGGCACCTTGACCCTGATTGGTCAAAGCATTGCCCTGAGAAATAAACCAGCGAATGGCTGTCACTTATTTTGTTCAGCTGAAACAGGCACAATGGGCCTGATTTTACCATTTTCATTCTAAGTGCTGAATCTGGGCGTAATTCAGATCCGACTTTGAAATCTGTTTTCAGGCGCCCCCATACGCAGTCAGCCTGACAAAAAAAACCGCGGGTCCCATTGGCGCTGTGGGCGGGGCTTAGCACGCCCGGGCAACAGAAAGCGGAGAAAGTGGCCCCGGAGCGAAAAGCAGGAGCGATGGCCCCACAGACAACACTGTCCCCCTTATCCATCCCCCCATGGCCCACACACATTGCTGTCCCCCTTATCAACCCCCGCCACTACCCACACACATCGCTATCCCCCTTATCAACCCTCCCCGCAACCCAGACCGATCGCCACCCCTGCCCTCCTCCCCCCTCACCGATCGCCCACAGAGTGGCAGTGGACCCCCACCAGAGATCCATCTGACTGCCCCCCCCCCATGCAAGAGATCCATCTGCCCCCCCCACCAGAGATCCATCTGCCCCCCCGCATCAGTGAGCGATTGGGCCTCTCCCCCGACCACCGGAGATATCTCTTACCTGCCTCCCTCCTCCCCCCGCTCAGAGAATGATCTGGCCTTACTCCCCCCCCCTACCCCCTCCCAGAGAATGGTCTGGTCACACCCACCCCACCCCCCCTCCCCCGGACAACGATCTGGCCTCACTCACCGCTAGGCCTCCCAGACAACGATCTGGCCTCACTCATCCCCCCCCAGAGAATGGTCTGGCCTCATTCACCCCCCCCACCCACACAAGGAACATCTGACCCACCTCCTCCTCCCTCCCCACCAGACAACGATAAGTCCTCCCCCCCCCGCCCCCACCAGAGATACATCTGACCCGCCTCCTCCTCCCGCCCCCCCCCCAACCAGACAATGACCTGGCCTCAATCCCCTTCGCCCCCAACCAGAGAATGATCCGACCCACCTCCTTCCTCCCCCCCCACCACTGATCTGAGTCAGAGAGCCGTTGGAAGCACTGAACGCGCTCTTCAGCAGCTGGAGCCCCCGATTCAGACTTTTATTTAGCAGGTCCATTACGGCGCAGTTCCGGATTGGCAAACGCGGTGGTAAAGGGGAAAATGCTGATAAAGTTGGGCGGGCAGTTCATTAATTCAATTTAAATGCATGCAAATGCATTTAAATCGCCATTGCGCCCGTTTTGGGCGCGAAGCAGATCGCCGCCATTCCCAGGTTTCGATAAAGTGGCAATCTGCGCGGACGCGGGTGGGGATCACGTTAATGGCCTCACGCCCGACTTTACCACCTTTTCGCGCAAATCGGGCCCAATGTGTGAACATGTTCTTTCTGTCTGCAAAGAACAGGGCCGTGTGTATTAGTATGTGTAGTGTTGAGTACACATGTACACACCACACTGTGGGCCCGACTGACAATCTTAAATTTGTCGTCAGCGTAATTTTTAAGTACATGGGAATGAATAATCAAAGCTTAATATTTTTTTTAAAATTTGTTTATTTTTGTTTTTCACCATATCATTGGTAAATTTATAAGGTGTCTAACTTGCTAAAAAATGAAGTTCAGTTTAGATGTTTTTAAATTAAACCACCCACAGTGGTTAGCACTGCTGCCTCACAACACCAGGGACCCGAGTTCAATTCCCGGCTCGGGTCACTGTCTGTGCGGAGTTTGCACATTCTCCCCGTATCTGCGTGGGTTTTCTCTGGGTGCCCCGGTTTCCTCCCACAACCTGAAAGATGTGCTGATTAGGTGCATTGACCCCAACAGGCGCCAGAGTGTGGTGACTAGGGGAATTTCACCATAACATCATTGCAGTGTTAATGTAAGCCTTACTTGTGACTAATAAATAAACTTTAACTTTAACAACTACAAGAACCAGTGGAAAGATAAAGGCAACTGAACAGTACAATATCAGTGGGGTACAAAACACAGTACAAACAGTTCGATACGTTTGCTGCCCATTCCAAAATGCATGAGACTAAAGGAAATGAAAAATGAACAACAAAGACAGAAAAGAAAATGGAAGGCAAGTAAATGATAGGCACTGTGATGTAATCCTTTGCTTTGCAAATGATGGACAACACCCAATCAAAACAGCTCCTGTATCACTGACATACCACAGTAAGAATTCTCACAATACTTGCTTAAAGTACAACAGGCTTATCTAGAATCACGAGCTTTCGGAGCGTTGCTCCTTCATCAGGTGAGACACTCACCCCAGTCCAACACCGCCATCTCCACATCATGGATACCACAGATACTGAATAAAGGAGTTCAAAGCCTTGGAAGAGAATGCATAGGAGATTTACTAAAATGATCCAGGGGATTAAAGACTTCAGTGAAACGAGGGGACTAGGGAAGCTGGGATTTTTCTCAGAAATGATTAAGAAGAGGTGTTAATAGGGGTGCTCAGCAATGAAGAGTTTTGACAGAGTAATTAAGAAAATGTTCACAGTTGGGTAGGTATAAGAGGATGTATGAGAAGAGATTGAGTCGGTTAGGATTGTATTCGCTGGAGTTCAGGAGAATGAGGGGGGATCTCATAGAAACCTATAAAATTCTAACTAGACAGGGAAGAAAAGGAAAATTGTTTATTTATGTAGCGATCAATGGTGATCTGGAATGCACTGGCTGAAAGGATGGTGGAAGAAGATTAAAGAGTAAATTCCAAAATGATACGAAAAGGAAACATTTGCAGAGCTTTGGGGAACAGAATGGGGGAATGGGATTAATTGGAGAGATTATTTATCTCTCCTTATCTGAGGAGGGATGTTCTTGCTCTCAAGGGAGTGCAGAGAAGGCTTACTAGACTGATTCCTGGGATGTCAGGATTGATGTATGAGAAGAGATTGAGTCGGTTAGGATTGTATTCGCTGGAGTTCAGGAGAATGAGGGGGGATCTCATAGAAACCTATAAAATTCTAACAGAACTAGATAGGGTAGATGTAGGAAGGAGGTTCCTAATGGTGGGGATGTCCAGAATCAAGAGTCACAGTTAGAAGATACAAGGTAGATCATTTTAGACAGAGGTGAGGAGAAGTTTCTTCACCCAGACAGTGATCAGCCTGTGGAATTTGCTATCACAGAAAGAAGTTGAGGACAAAACATTGTGGCCGGAATCTTATCACCATTCACGCCAATGGGGATTACCCATCCCGCAGCAGTGAACGGAGATTTGGCTGGCTGCCAAACTCTCCGATCTCGGTGCAGCTGAAGCGTGGCATGAATGGCATGTAAGAGTGCGCCCTGTATGTTTTCAAGAAGTAATTAGATGTAGCACTTGAGGCAAAGCATTACATTGCCTCAAAGGATATGGGGAGAAGGCGAGATCAGGCTATTGAGTTAGATGGTCAGCCATGATCATAATGATTGACGGAGCATATTCGAAGGGCTGAATGTCCTCCACCTTCTCCTATTCTCTATGTTTCTATGTTTCTACTTGAGGAACTGGCAGTGGCACAATGGGCTGAATTGCTTGTGCTGTGGGAATCTGTGAAGGTGATTCAAGGACGGCACAGTGGCTAGCACTGCTGCCTCACAGCGCCAGGGACTCGGGTTCAATTCTGGCCTCGGGTGATTGTCTGTGTAGAGTTTGCATATTCTCCCCATTTCTGCGTGGGTTTCCTCTGGGTGCTCAGGTTTCCTCCCGCACTCCAAAGACATGCAGCTTAGGGTGATTGGCCATGCTGAATTGCCCCTTAGTGTCCCAAGTTGTGTAGTGTAGGGAGATTAATGGGGTAAATATTCAGGGTTATGGGGAACAGGTCAAGGTGGGAATTCCCCTTTGTGTCAGGGGTTACAAGGATAGGGCCTGGGTGGGATTGTTGTTGGTGCAGGCTTGATGGGTTGAATGGCCTCCTTCTGTACTGTAGGGATTATATGATAAGACGTCAAGAGGCAATTTATCTCAGGAGGGAATTAAACTTTATACCATATTTCTAAAAGATACTTTGGTTGGTGGCATCATGATCGTGCATCCTCCCTGAGTGACTTGGTGGTCACTCTGCAAAGATTTATCTTAATGGAGCTGTGTCAATTATTGACTGGGGTCAGGAGGGCTGCATGAAATGTTCAAATGTTCATCACTTGCAGTTCCGTGCCTGGGGGCATCACTTCTCATCAAAAATTTAATTTAAACATCTTACCATGAAATGAATTGTGCAAATAATGACTTCATAACTTTATTGGCAAATGTTGACATTTAGGATTTCTTTTTTCAGTCTCTGATGTAGTTTTCTTTCTTTTGCTTAAAACTTCAGAGTTGAAAATTAATGATAGGGCAGACAGCTGGACTCCGCTGAAACTCTCCATTAGGCACCCAGCAGGTTTTTTGACAGGTTCGATTATTAATTTGATGGGATGCTGCATTATTTAAATTTCATCTCATGGTTTTTTTTGCACTGTAAAAATACACTGTACCCGTCACAAATTTTAATTGGGGTCTGTTTTAAAAAAAGTCATTTTATTATCAAGGCTGCTTTGGTACTTGGTAGGCTATTAATTCAATGGCCCCAATTTAGCAATCAGCCTCAGAAGCATTTTGACATGGGCTGATCAGACGAAAAACTACCTCCGGATACATGTGAAAAAGGCCAAACTCCCGAACCGCAATGCAGAAGGACTCCCTCGGCGCAGGAATCCCTGGAGAGAACTATGAAGAGAAGCAACATGGAAGATATGCTTCCTCCCTTTTAGTATCATAGAATCATAGAATCTCTACAGTGCAGAAGGAGGCCATTCGGCCCATCGAGTCTGCACCGACCACAATCGCACCCAGACCCTATTCCTGTAACCCCTCATATTTACCCTGCTAATCCCCCTGACACTAGGGTTAATTTAGCATGGCCAATCAACCTAACCCGCACATCTTCGGATTGTGGAAGGAAACTGGAGCACCCGGAGGAAACCCTCGCAGACACGGGGAGAATGTGCAAACTCCACACAGACAGTGACCGAGGCTGGAATTGAACCCAGGTCCCCGGTGCTGTGAGGCAGCAGTGCTGACCACTGTGCCAACGCGCCAGCCTTTAAGGACACTGGCTGCCATAAGGTGAGCTTAAACGTCCAATGTGAATGCCAGAAAATCATGATAATATGAAAAACTCAAGGAAATTCAGTAATTGGGAATGTGTTTTAAAGTTTATTTATTAGTGTCACAAGAAGGCTTACATTAACACTGCAATGAAGTTACTGTGAAAATCCTCACACTCTGTCATTTGTTTGGGTACACAGAGGGAGAATTTAGCATGGCCAATGCACTTAACCAGCACATCTTTCAGACTGTGTGAGGAAACCAGAGCACCGTTTCTCTGGGGAAACCCATGCAGACATGAGGAGAGTGTGCAGACTCCGCACAGACAGTGAACCAAGCCGGGAATCGAACCCGCGATCCTGGCGCTGTGAGGCAGCACTGCTGTATTCTGTTGGGTATATGTTTTATTTCAACTATTATAAAATGGAAGCTGTGTATTATTTTATTAATTCATGGGATGTGGGCATCGCAGGCTGGACCAGCCTTTTTTGTCCCTTCCTAAATGCCCATCACCTGAGTGTCTCATTTGGCCATTTCAGAGGCAGTTAAGAGTCAACCACATCAGTGTGGCTCTGGAGTCACATGTAGGTCAGATGGATAAAGACGGCAGATTTCCTTCTCTATAGGACATTAGTGATTCAGATGGGTATTTAAAACAATCGACAATGATTTCTTGGTCATCATTAGACTTTTAATTCCAGCTTGTTATTGAATTCAAATTCCACCATCTGCCATGGTGGGATTCAAACCCCAGCCCCCAGAGCATTACCCGGAGTCTCTGGATTACTAGTCCAGTAAGAGTTTTAACAACACCAGGTTAAAACTCTTACTGTGTTCACTCCAGTCCAACGCCGGCATCTCCACATCATTACTAGTCCAGTGCCAATAGCACAGTGTCACTGCCTCCCCTGACAGTGGTAGAGACAGTTTGGCTAAGTTGATCAAACAGGTGTTTTTGAGATGTTGCTAAGTCTAGCAACCCTGTAAAAGGACAAGTTGTTGACAGTAGAGAAGAGAATGTCAAGGGGTTTGTGTAAGAGAAGATGAGGTATGAATTTGTTAGGTAATGGAAGAGTTGAGGTGTGAATTTTACAATTACATTCTAAAAGGCAGACTCGTGAAATGAAGGTAATTAAGTGAGGCTTCTGAGGAGGTTAGTTCAGATAAGGAAAGATCAAAAGGGAAAATGGTATGCCAGGAACAATTTCAACCTATGTGAGTTAGCTGTTTTGAGAACTCAGCATGTCGCAGGAAAAGCTGTCTGAATTCCCAGTAGGTAGAAAAGCTTGTTTGAACAACTAGTTGCTCTACCCTACATCAGAAGCAATGCTGAGAAAGATATAAGTGCCGGGTGTGGTAACTATTATTGGATGTTGCCTGTGGTTTCTATTTAATAATCCAGTAGGATGTTGTTTGGGGAGGATTAGCTTTGAAGTTAGGGAAGTAAAGGGATTTGGATCTGGGTAAATTTAGGGATACTGTGTATAGCCATTGAGTTAGTAAAATATATATCTAGTTGACTTTCTTATTGTGTATTTTGTTTTTTAATAAACATTTATTTTATTTTAAATCATAACAAAGACATCTGGTTTTCACACATTTCCTCACATTATACCAAATTGCAAAAAATACAGTTGAGAACAGATGTTTCAACATTTGCTTCTGGGATTTGGAATATCTGAACATTTAACATTAGCTGTGCTCTTAGCAGTTTTAGATGAACGTTTGCTCATGGACACGGTGATATGGTGGATACATGGGTGTGGTAAATGGTTAAATAGATAGACTGGCAGGTGGGTGAGGTGGTAACTTGATAGCATGGTAGAGTGGCAGGTGGGTAAATTGGCAGGTGAGAAGGGTGGCAGGTGGGCAAGGTGGGTGGGATCAGGAGGGCTTGTCAGGTCAGGGAACCAGTGGAACTCGGGAAGGTCATGGGGCAGCACAGTGGTTAGCCCTTCTGCCTCACAGCGCCAGGGACCTAGGTTTGATTCTTGGCTTGGATCACTGTCTGTGCAGAGTCTGCACATTCTCCTCATTCACAAGTATGATCCCTGGAATGAAGAGCTTGTCGTATGAGGAATGGTTGGAGACTCTGGGTCTGTACTCGTTGGAGTTTAGAAAGATGAGGGGGGATCTTATTGAAACTTACGGGATACTGCGAGGCCTGGATAGAGTGGACATGGAGAGGATGTTCCTACTAGTAGGAAAAACTAGAACCAGAGGGCACAACCTCAGGCTAAAGGCACGATCCTTTAAAACAGAGATGAGGAGGAATTTCTTCAGCCAGAGAATGATGAATCTGTGGAACTCTGCCGCAGAAGGCTGTGGGGGCTAGGTCATTGAGTGTCTTTAAGACAGAGATAGATAGGTTCTTGATTAATAAGGGGATCAGGGGCTATGGGGAAAAGGCAGGAGAATGGTGATGAGAAAAATATCAGCCATGATTGAATGGCAGAGCAGACTCGATGGGCCAAGTGGCCTAATTCAGCTCCTATGTCTTAAGGTCTTATGGCTTGGATCACTGTCCATGTGGAGTTTGCACGTTCTCCCCCTGTCTGCACGGGTTCCTCCGGGTGCCCAGGTTTCCTCCCACAGTCCAGAGATGTGTAGGTTGGGTGTATTGGTCAAGCTAAATTCTCCATCAGTGTACCCAAACAGGTGTCAGAGTCTGGCGACGAGGGGATTTTCACAGTAACTTCATTGCAGCGTTAATGTAAGCTTACTGTGACTAATAAATAAACTTTACTTTAGGATAGTCGGGGGGAGGGGGTGTTGAGGGAGGAGTTGAGGGTCTATGTGGATGATTGGTGGCAGTGGTGGCTTCAGTTCCGTAGTTACCCAGGAGTTAGACTGGGCAGCATGGTGATATAGTGGTTAGCACTGCTGCCTCACAGCGCCAGGGACCCAGGTTCGAGTCCCCGCTTGGATCACTGTCTGTGTGGAGTTTGCACGTTCTCCCCATGTCTGCGTGGGTTTCCTCTGGGTGCTCTGGTTTCCTCCCACAGTCCAAAAGATGTGCTGATTAGGTGCACTGGCCATGTTAAATTCTCCCTCAATGTACCCGAACAGGCGCCAGAGTGTGGCGACTAGGGGATTTTCACAGTAACTTCATTGCAATGTTAATGTAAGCCTACTTGTGACAGTAATAAATTAACTTTTAAACCGATGACTCAATCTAGGGTTCAGTCTGGACAAAAAAGATCATTGACCTGAAACATTCCTCTTTCGCCAAATGCCCTCTGATCTGCTTATAGGGGAGGTGGATCAGGTGGTGAGCGGCAGAAGGTGGGCATGCGGAATGGACAAAGCTCTCATTGTGCAGGTGCATATCTCTGAGGTGCCACCAATCTTGGAGCGGGAGCTAGGATGCCCCAGATTCTGAACAGGTCTAGCATAGAGGAAAGCGCACAGTGAGAAAGTGTTGATGACTGCAATTATGAAATTCGCAAGAATTGCAAACTTTATGCAACAATGAACACATTATTTTTACATAAATATTTATCATAGATTCAGCGATATAAGAATGTACACACCACAGGACTAAAGCTCCTCTCTCATCACAGTGACCTACTGGTAGGTTTTTGCGAATGATTGACTCGCTGACTGCCTTCCTTGTGTTAAAGCCAAGACCAGGAATGTCCTTGAACATATCAAGCCACATCCAGGTATTCAATGAACATCAAAGTCTTGGGAAATGAGTTAGCCCCCTGCATTTTTTTTCTGAATGGGATCCTTTGAGGCTTAGAACCACAAAGGTCAGATCTGTTGGTTCAAAGACCAAACTGTCTGCACACACCGTACCTGAGCTGCTTCCTGCAAGAGTTTGAAGTAACCACACCAGATGCTTAGTCACTGCATAGGAATGTTTTGTTACTCCCCACTTGCATTAATGCCTTAGCCATGCACCTGGCCTCTTTGTATAAGAGTGAAAACAATTAAACTTCAATGAGGTCTCCATGCTCTGTTGGTCAAAAAATGGATGAGCTGTTCCACTAATGTTCAAATACCGTGGCGCGTTTTGCATACAGAATAGACAGAAAATACAGATATAACCCAGTTAGCTAATAATTAATTCTTTGGAACACAGTTGCATGCCATGATTATCAAATGCTTGTAATTATAATGTAATCAATCCAATGTTGATTAACTTGGTAAAAGCTGTCATAAGCAGTAAAACGATCTTGAATTCAGAGCACAAAAACCAATTTGGCTCCGTTTCAGCTAGAACTCTTACTGTAAGAGGCGGTAGTTTGCTTAAGTCCTCTGTATAGAACTTAAGCACATTTTCTTAGCTGATTCTTTGAACATAAGGCAGGATCCATCTCAAATCCAGTATTTGAAGGGCCAATCCAAGGATCAAATTTGGAGAAATTAGAGTTTGAACCCAGAGTGGGTTGAATCACAGATCGTAGTGGTATTGTCACTGGATTTGTAATCCAGAGACCCAGGGTAATGCTCTGGCCCTGGGTTCAAATCCCACCACGGCAGATTTAAATGTGAACTCAATAGAAACCTGGAATTAAAAGTCCAATGATGACCATGAAACCATTGTTGATTGTCATTAAAAAAACCATCTGGTTCTCTAATATCCTTTAGAAAAGGAGATTTGCCATCCTCACCCTGAAAGCCTCTCGGTGACTCCAGACTCACAGCAATGGGGGTGACTCTTAAATGCCCTGTGAAATGGCCTGGCAAACCACTCAGTTGAAGGGCAGTTAGGGATGGGCAATAATGCTGGTCTAGTCAGAGACACCCACATTTTGTAAATGAATAAAAACAAAATGGTAAAGCCTGCACCTTTACTGAGGCATCACTTGCTGCATGGCAGCATGCAGTAAAGAATCAGAGGGAGATACTCTTACCCAGCAATGCAAGTAGAACCCTGCTGCTGCCTTACACAAAAGGAATGGATGGAGCTGTCTCAGTAGATTAGCAGCAGGAACACGCTGACCAAGACCACAAGAAACAACAAAGGCTTGTGATCATAGCCCAGTCCATCTCACAAGCCAGCCTCCCATCCATTGACTCTGTCTACACTATCTGCTGCCTTGGGAAAGCAGTCAGCATAATCAAGGACCCAGGCACACGCTCTTCTACCTTCATCCGTTGGGAAAAGGGTACAAAAATCTGAAAACACGTACCAATCCAGTGATCTTTGTCTTCATCCTAACTGTAACTGCAACACTATATTCTGCCCCGTATCCTTTTCCCTTATGTATCATAGAATCCCTAGAGTGCGAAAGGAGGCCATTCGACACATCAATCCTGCACCAACATTAATTCCATCTCGGCCTTATCCCCTTCACCCCACGTGTTTATCTACTAGTCCCCCTGACACTAAGGGGTAATTTAGCATGACCAGTCAAACTAACCCCCATGTCTTTGGACTGTGGGAAGAAACCAGAGTACCTGAAGAAACTCATGCAGACATGGGGAGAACATGCAAACTCCACACAGACAGTGTCTCCAAGTCTGAATTGAACACTGGCCCCTGGTGCTGTAGACAGCTGTGCTAACGACTGTGCCACCGTGCCACGCACACTTTATGAATGGTATGTTTTGTCTGTATAGCACAAGAAACAATACTTTCCTTTGTATCTCAGTGCATGCGTCAATAATAAATCATATCACCACTGGATTTAGTTCAGGAATCACTTTAATATCCTAACCAGATCAGTAAAGAAAAGTTGCATATTCACTAACATCCTGCTGTGCTTATCACCACACCCCCTCACTCTACCTCATGCTTACATCATCACATCTATGCACACATCCACTAACATTGTAAGTGTGTCCATCCTTCTCTTCCTGTGCACTTCCCTATATACTCATCTGCCCATCCCCCAGCACCACTCACCCTTATCCTGATGAAACTTGACACTTCTGCCTGATAACCACTCTGAGCAAATGCACTGCCTTCAACTGGATCAACAAATCCATTGCATTCACTGTTTTGTCTTCTGGTTCCCATAAGTTAGAAATAATCACACCTTATACTCGAAATGCTAGAACTACATCAAGTGCATTTCCTGCTGCTCTCCATGTAGCTAGTGAGCTAATAGACTGATACGTCATTATTTGGCACATGACTCCCGTGTAGCAGTGAATTTGGCACCCCAGAGTGTATATTCACATGACAATTAGTTGCCAGCTCCCTATGAATAATACAACAATACTCATTAATAGAATCCTAGAATCCCTACAATGCAAAAGGAGGTCATTTGGCCCATCAAGTCTGCACCGACTCTCCGACAGCCCTACCTCTGGTAACCCCACGCATATACGTTGCTAATCTCCCTAACCTACACATCTCAGGACACTAAGGGGCAATTTAGCGTGGCAAATCCACCTAACTTGCACATCTTTACACTGTGGGAGTAAACCGGAGCACTCGGAGGAAACTCACACAGGCACAGGGAGAACGTGCAAACTCCACACTCACAGTCACCCTAGGCCGGAAATGAACCCGGGACCCTGGTGCTGTGAGGCAGCAGTGCTAACTAACCACTATGCCACCCCTAATTCTTTGGTCCTTCCCCATTTTAAGAGAAGAGAGTGCCAAACACAAAAGGAGATGGAGGTAGTCCTCTGCAGATTGCACAATTGAAAAATGCCGAGGAAGAAATGCTTTAGATTTGTACCGGAGTACAAAATTCCTAACCATTGAAGATGGAGAGAGGGGAATATCCCAGTTACTTTCTGAAAGAAATAAATATCAGTGACCCACATGTCATACAACACTGTCATTTTGACTTGATCTCAGCAATTTGTGAAATATGATCATCTTCATCATACGAGTTTTCATCACTCTTACTTTGTTAAGACTAGTTCATATCATTTAATCTGCCGGGACCCTGTGTGCAGTAGCAGTCAGTGTGGCCCACCTCGATGACAAGTCTTCAGAGGAGCTGGTTCTTTCCGAGGGTTCACCAATGCAGATATTCAATCTTTGGAGGGACCAGTTAGACGGAAAGTTGTGTTTTCACATGGTGGCTCACACTTCACAAGTCAGCCAGAGCATTCGAGGTGGAAGGGGCAGCTGAGGCCCTGGCAAACAATATCAGAAAGTTCCTTGAGCATTTGTGTGCAACTGACTGGGAGATCCTGGATATGTCTCAGGCAGAGGAAGATTCTAGAGGCTAATAAGTTGATGGCGATGATTACTTTCACAACCACTGGTAATATGCATCTGTCAGGCCCCGCAGAGCCAAGCTCTTCTTCTAAAAGAGGACTGTGTTAGGGCATTTTTTCTTCCATATATACGTAAACAACATTCCCAACAAGTTAAGAAATAGTTTTCAACTATATGCAGATGTTTGGGTGGTTTACCCATCAGGAAAATCTCAAGAATTTCTCCAAAGTGCACAGGTTAGCCTCTCAACAAACCCTTTCCAAGTGAAAGTTAAGATGTGAACACTTAGGTGGCATGATGGCACAGTGGTTAGCACTGCTGCCTCACAGCGCCAGGGACTGGGTTCAATTCCAGCCTCTGATAACTGTCTGTGTGGAGTTTGCACATTCTCCCTGTGTCTGAGTGGGTTTCCTCCGGGGGTGCCGGTTTTCTCCCACTGTCCAAAGTTGTGTGGGTTAGGTTGACTGGCCATGCTCAATAGCCCCTTAGTCTCCCATGATGTGTAGGTTAGGAGGATTAGTGGGTAAATACATTGGGTTATGAAGATAGGATCTGGATAAGATGAGTCGGTGCAGACTCGATGGGCCAAGTGGCCTGCTTCTGCATTGTAAGGATTCTATGCTATCTAGTGTGAACTTTTTTGTTGTTGTATGTCTGACTTTTAAGAAGTTCCATGAATTGCTGTTTAGTCTTTTTGTTCTGGTTTCAATGGCAATTTTCAGGATACACATAGATGTCAGTGAAAAAACCATTAATATACATTGCTATCTTGGGAGGAGAGTTACATGCACTCACCCGCACATCCGAGTTAAATCTACAAGTTGATCACCAAAACTCTACCACCTCGCTTGCCATGGAATTGGAGTGAGTGAGGGTCTGACAACGGAAATCTCCGTTGACCTTGAGGGGGTGAATTTCCGGTCTTGCCCAAGCAAGGCCATAAAATCCCGCACAATGTTCAACACCATTTTCTGAACACGATCACATTTTCACTAAATTTAACCCTCCACCTGCATTGAAAGGCACCTTTTAATGTTAAATTCCCCCCCTCCCCCCCGCAAGGTCTTCATAAAGGAGTGCACGGGATTCATCCATTTAAATAAACAAGGACAATGAAGATATCATCTATATTTCTGCCATCAAATCTGTTCAAATTCAATTTTGTATCAAAGTAATAAATAACTCAATCATACATCCATAGGTTAAATATTCATAGTTTTATTGGAATATAGACTCGATATCCAGTCTGAGTTTATCAAGTAAACAGCGCATTGCTTAATGTATCCCGTTCTTCCAAATACCAATGGATGCACATGACCATACACAATAACACGGCAAGGCATTTATTCAGCTAAACTAATCCGTGTACAAATACAGAGGACCCAATTATTGCATTGATGCAAGGGTGTCTTGAGAATATTACCATAATATTTTTAACAATCTATGAGCCGCAACTATCATGCATAAAAAACTTAATGCATTAATTAGAAAACTTGACAAAGCTCCTGCAATTGATCCCATATTAAATTTATGAAAGATTTTTTTTACAAGTTTATTTATGGAGCTAACCTGTCAAATTACTCTATAATTGCACTGTATGCATGTTGTGGCAACAAAAAAAAACTTTACAATATAATAGTTGCAATTATAGAGTGTCAAATCAAGCTGAAAGTCAGAAAGTGCTTCACGTAATGAATTATCATTGAAGTTTGGTGGCGTTTTTGTAGAAATCCATCTGCATTATTAACAGCGACCTACAAGTAATTTATGTACCTTCCTCTTGCAGAAATGAAAAATTTGGGGAAGTGTAAATGGACAGCCAATCTCATACAGTCCAATTTACAACAGCTCCAAAGATTAAATTGTTGCATTTCAGTGTCACTGCTGAGCACCATGTTGCATTATGGGTTTGTTTGTGTTGTCCCATTTATGAGGAGCTTGAGACATGTATCATCGGATCCCTACAGTGCAAAAGGAGACCATTCAGCCCATCAAGTCTGCATTGACAACAATCCCACCTAGGCCCTATCCCCGTAACCCCACATATTTACCTCGCTAATCCCTCTGACCTCTGCATCCCGGGACACTAACGGGCAGTTTAGCATGGCCAATATATGTTTAAATGTGAAACATTTATTGTTAATCTTTCACTATTTACAGACCTGAGATTTTTCTATCCATGGTGCTGTCCCATGCAGGCTGCTTTGAGAGTGTTCTAGGAGTTTATCGCCATGTGTCTCTTTTACATCATACCAAGGGTGATATTATTCTCCAGTCCCACGTTAACCCTTGCCCTGCAAGCAACTTTTCATTCCAATAACATGCAGACATACAATACAGCATCCCCTTTCTTCTTAATATACTTCCCCCCCCCCTCTTCCAACAATGAAATAATTATTTGCTACCCCTTCACCCCTGCCTCCAGTTTCTGACTTCACAAATTCAGATGGTCTTGAGCCTTGACAGTTCTTCCACATCCTTGTTTGTCACATTTGGAGGAATGGTAAGTAAAATGCTGTATAAAAGCAAATTACTGTGCATGCTGGAATCTGAAACCAAAAGAGAAAATATTGGAAAATCTCAGCAGGTCTGGCAGCCTCTGCAAGGAGAGAAAAGAGCCGTCGTTTTGAGTCCAGATGACCCTCAGTGTACCCGAACAGGCGCTGGAGTGTAGTGGCCAGGGGATTTTCACAGTAACTTCATTGCAGTGTTAATGTAAGCCTACTTGAGGCATTAATAAATAAATTTTAAAACTTTGTCAAAGGTATAAGGCATAGAAAGTGGGAGATGTTTATACTGCGGGGTGAGGGAATGAAAGATGATTCATAGCCACAGAAATAAGGGGAAAGGCTGCTAATGGCAGCCCATAGAGAGAATAGAAAGTGTAAATGGCCAAGAGGCAGAGAAGCTGAAATCAGAGGATAAGCTGTGACAGATGAAGATGTGGGGGAAGGGGGGGGGGGAGATAGGTGGGAAAGAGGTAAAATTGAGAAAAAGGGGGAAATGGGAAGCAAAGAGGGAGAAAAGGGGGATAAAATAAGGAGAAAGAGTGGGGAGAAGAAAAATAATGAAAGATAGTAAAGAAATAAAAAGGTAGAGAACAGTTAAAAAGTTAAAAAAAATGAAAACAAAGGGGTCGAGGTGGGGCAGAGCTAATCTGAAGTTGTTGAATTTGATGTTGAAACCGGACGGTTGTAATGTGCCCAGCCGGAAGATGAGATGCTGTTCCTCCAGTTTGCGTTGAGCTTCATTGGAACATTGTTGGTAAAATGCAAGTAAAATGCTGTGTCTCTGGTGCTTATTGATTCCCTTTTGATTGGCTTCTTGTACTCCGCGTCACATTTCTCTTTATTAACAACTTGCTTGCTTTTGGCCCAGTCCTTCAGAAGTGAATGTGCACTGCATTAATTCCCAGAGTGAACTGGTGTTTCTGTTTCCATGATTACACCATGTTCTTGCTGAATGTATATGTTCCGCAAATGGAACCTTCGTTTCCACTTGTTTCTCAATCTCAGCCAAGCTTTTATTTGCTGTTTTATTCTCAAATCGTTTTCTGAGCTTACAAATCTTTTCATTCAGCTCAATGGTTCTCACCATGTCTGAGACATCCAATGATAATTCTTCTTCTTGTTCCTTGCATGTCAGGGTCAGATTTACTTTTTCAGATCTTATTTCGGTCCTTTCTCTCTCAGCCTGCCGCTTGGAAAGTTGGAAAGCTTTTCCTTACAAAGCCTTCTATTTGCCATTCAACTATTTCTTCAGCTCTTCAGTCTATTTCTTGTAGCTTTTGGCTTTCCCCTGGAAATTAGAACATGGGCGGCACGGTGGCACTGCTGATTCACAGCTCCAGGCACCTAGGTTCAATTCCCGGCTTGGGTCACTGTCTGTGTGGAGTTTGCACATTCTCCCCATATCTGCATGGGTTTCCTCCGGGTGCTCCGGTTTCCTCCCTCAGTCCAAAGATGTGCGGGTTAGGCTGATTGGCCATGCTAAATTGCCCCTTAGTGTCCTGGGATGCATAGGTTAGGGGGATTAGTGCGGTAAATATGTGGGGTCACGGGGATAGAGCCTGGGTGGGATTGCTTGTCGGTGCAGACTCGATGGGCCAAATGCCTCCTTCTGCACTGTAGGGATTCTATGATTCTAACATTGCTAAGTTTTCTTTGGCTATTCAGTTTGTTCAGAATGCTGTTAAATTCATTTGGTTTCTCTTTGTGATCTTCCAGAAGCATAAACTTTGATCTGGGGATCCTTGCAGCATTGACAGGTTTGCTTTTTCTTAGTGAAGCTCATTTGTTTCATCTTGAGCTTTCCTGTAATTCAGCAGACTCCCCTCAAATTCCTTCTGCTGTACTTCCATTCTGCTATTTAAGACAATCTTCAGTTTTTCCATGTTGCTGAATGGTTTTGCACTTAATCTTAAATCACAAAACAAACTATTCTTTCAATTGTTTATTTTCCTGTTGATCTCTTGCCAACTCACTCTGCACTTCAGTTTATCAGTTTGCTACTACTGATATTTCCAACACAGTTTTTTCTGAAGTAATATTCAGTGTCCTTTTTTAGCTCCTCATCTTTTGCCATGGCTACATTTTGATTCTACAAGGAGTCTTTCAGGGTCACAGTCTATTTGCCTGCCTTGGCTGTCTGCTGTTTTGCCTGGCACTTACATCTGGTTCCGTTTTCTAAACTCCCACTTTAACTTACCAACTGTGGAACTGAGTATCATTATCTCCACCTGGACCTGTGCATGATCTCTGAAAATTTTCTTTAGTTCACTCATGAGATATAGGCATCACAGGCTAGGCCAGCCCTTATTGCCCATTCCTAGGTGCCCCAGAGAAGGTGGTGAGTTGCCTTCTTGACCAACTGCAGTCCGTGGTATATGTACACCCACAGTGCTGTTAGGGAGGGAGATCCAGGATTTTGACCCAGCGATACATTTCCAAGTCAGAATGGCGAGTGGTTTGGAGGGGACTTTCCAGGTAGTGGTGTTCGCAAGTAACTGCTACCATTGTCTCTCTAGATGGTAGTGGTTGTGGGTTTGGAAGGTGCTGCCTAAGGAACCTTGGTGAATTCCTGCTGTGAATCTTTTAGATAGTACACACTTCTGCCACTGTGCATCGGTGGTGAGGGAGTGGATGTGGTGCCAATCAAGTGGGCTGCTTTGTCCTGGATGGTGTCAACCTTCTTGAGTGTTTTGGAGCTGCACCCATCCAGGCAGTGGGGAGTATTCCATCACACTCCAGCCTGTGCCTTGTAGATAGCATACAGCATTTATGGTGTCAGGATTCCTAGTGTCTGACCTGCTCATTTCGCCACAGTATTTATGTGGTTAGTCCAGTTCAGTTTCTGCTTCGTTCAGATCTTGAACAGCATGGTGCATTGAAGTCTTCAGTTCATTTCTGTGTTTGTAAAATTATTTACTCAGCTTGAATTTGAGCTTCAAATTTTCCAGTTCAGTTTTGATGCAAACATTTTCTTGTCAAACAGCTTCATTTAGTTTGTGCATGTTTAGCTTCCTTTGAGTTACCGCAGATATCTTTCCTTCATTCACAGGCATCTGCTCACTTTGCACTGCCACCTGCCTCCCACACTCTGGGATCGTCTGGCTCCCTCTGTCTGGTTTATTTGTTGCCCTCACCAAAGGGTCTTTTATTGCCCTTACCTGAGGGGTCTTTTATTGTCCTCACTTGAAGGGTTTTTATTGCCCTCACTTGAAGGGTCTTTTTTACCTTCACACTGACATGGTTTGTTGCCCTCTCTCTTGTCTCCCTCACTTTGGGATCTCTTGTCGCCTTTGGTGCCTTATTGGGAGTTGCCTTCTCCCTGGCATTCCTTACAATTTTTTGCCCATGGCCACTTCTTTTTTTCTTGTAATTACAGCTTTAAATTCCATTGCCCCTTTAAGGTTGTCAGTGCAATAACTGTTTTTTTCACCCAGCTTGTGTGCAGCCTGTGGCTTTTTTGTCCATAATGTTCCTGTGCTTTTTTGATTTTGGTGGGCTCCCCACCTACAGTGGCTGCCTTTCTTTTTACCTTTTGAAACTGCAGCGATTCCTTCTCTGAACCGCAAAGATTGATTCGCAAGCGGCTTCTTTTGATTTTTTTTAAAAAACTCTGCAGGTCCGTGTTATGTTAGATGTCCAGCACTGTGGGATTTCTGGTGGGCTTATTGTCCAATCAGCTGCTTCATTTTTTTCAGGCTTTTGAACTTTCGAAACATTGCCTTTAGCCACAGCGGTGACTTTTGCCCTTAAGCTGTGCAAAGTGGGCGTTCCCTTTCTTCTAAAAATCTGCAGGCTTTTTTTCCTGCCTCTTTTAACTGCGATGTGGAGATGCCGGCGTTGGACTGGGGTAAACACAGTAAGAAGTTTAACAACACCAGGTTAAAGTCCAACAGGTTTATTTGGTAGCAAAAGCCACACAAGCTTTCGGAGCTCTTAGCCCCTTCTTCAGGTGAGTGGGAACTCTGTTCACAAACAGAGCATATAAAGACACAGACTCAAATTACATGAATAATGGTTGGAATGCGAATACTTACAACTAATCAAGTCTTTAAGAAACGAAACAATGTGAGTGGAGAGAGCATCAAGACAGGCTAAAAAGATGTGTATTGTCTCCAGACAAGACAGCCAGTGAAACTCTGCAGGTCCACGCAACTGTGGGAGTTACAAATAGTGTGGCATGAACCCAATATCCCAGTTGAGGTGATCTCGGCACAGCAATTTTCCCGCACTCTGTCAATTTTGATAGCTGGGAGGTTAACCACCCCTTCTTGCAGAGCTCCTGGATGCATAGCTCCCCCCTTGTGAAGACCTCCCCTGCATATCCACCCGTCATTGTACATAGACCCCCCTCACCCCGTCATTGCCAGAATCTCATTCAGACCCCACCCCCACTTAGGCTCCATCCCCTCAGCACTGCCCCTGACACACATAGTGCCCACCGGGCACTGCCAGGGACACTGGCTGGCCATTTCGATAACCACCGAAGGGCTTCAATGGCCTCTGATCCCCCGGGCATGGCCGTGGTGCTTGGGCTCTGCTACTGCAAAGGAGTAGTGATTCTCGCCGGCGTGACATCTTGCTGACGAAGAGGGAAGCATCTGGGAGGGTGGAAGCAGCCGTGCTGAACCTGGTAAGCAGATGTTAATGCAGTCAAATCTATGTTAATAGGCTTTGCGCCCTTTCTGGCTGACCAATTAACAGACTGTGTTTCATTCTGGATGGCTATGAAAGTCTGAGCGCTGCCAGGGAGAGTGGGTGCCAAGACAGAAAGGGTGCGGGCTGGCATTTCTAATGAGCTTCCTCTGGGGGACTGCCGCTGTTGGGAGCTGACCCTCAAAATTAAATATCAACGTTAAAACTGTGCCCCGAGTGTCTAGGCAGCACAATCATACACACATCTCAGTCCCCAGACACATTTAGTAATCTTATTCTCGCCCCAACACCTCACCCACACTGGATTCAGGTTGCAGTTAAAATGTAAACAGTGTGCAATGTAAGAATGAATTCAATTGGCCCCTCAATGGGCTAAATTGCCTGCTACATTGCTGGCAGTCTCCAATTCTCACATGCGCTCACTGAACAAAATATTTCACGAGTGTGCAAATGACATCAGGATGCGCACTTGCCGTCACATCACATGATTTGAAGTGCTCCTGGGTCGGGCATATGCATCCAAGCAGCATAAAATTCTGCCCATTAAGTGTAGCAGACTCCACTCTAATATTTTAGTTTTTATACCTTAACCGTAACTCCAGACCCACAGCAATCTGGTTGACTCTCAACTGTCCTTGGGCAACTAGGGATGGCAAGAAATGCTAGTCAGTCAGCAACGCCCATGTCCTATGAATGAATAAAAGAAAAGTCCATGTGAAGAAATGACTGTTTTGATGTAAAACGCTGGAAAATAAAAACAAAGATGAGTGAATCACAGAATCGTAGAGTCCTACAGTGCAGAAGGAGGCCATTCGGCCCATTGAGTCTGCACCGACCACAATCCCACCCTGACCCCCATCCTCACAACCCCATGCATTTACCCTGGCTAGTCACCCTGACCCCAAGAGGCAATTTAGCACGGCCAATCCACCAAACCCGCACATCTTTGGAGTGTGAGAGGAAACCGGAGCACCCAGAGGAAACCCGAACAGACACAGGGAGAATGGATCCCTGGGCGCTGTGAGGCAGCAGTGCGAACCACTGTGCCACCATGAAATTGGAAACATTCAAACGTTTTATAAAATTAATGTTCTGTTTTTATTACCTTTTACAAAATAGATTACTTCCTTAACAGGACAAAATATTCACACAAATACTTGCCTTTCATAATCATTGTGACCAATCTAAGTTCATAGCAAACTCATTGGAATCTTGACTTGAGATAATAAGCTTGCAAGCTTGTTTTCAATTCAAACATATAAAAGAAAAGTTTATTTATTAGTCACAAGTAGACTTACATGAAGTTACTGTGAAAATCCCCTAGTCGCCACACTCCAGTGCCTGTTCGGGTATACTGAGGGAGAATTTAGCATGGCCAATGCACCTAACCAGAACGTCTTTCAGACTGTGGGAGGAAACCAGAGCACCCGGAGGAAACCACACAGACACAGGCGAATGTGCAAATTCCATACAGACAGTGACCCAAGCCGGGAATCAAACACGGGTCCCTGGCGCTGTGAGGCAGCAGTGCTAACCACTGTGCCACCATGCCACATCCTTGGAGGAGCTTTCCTTCCCATGTTTGTCATTAGATAACCATAAGGCTTAAATTAACTCACAATTTTTTGTCCAGCAGTTAAGCTACCACAGGTCAGCTCAGTGGAGATCTCCTGTTAAGTGGATATATATTTCTTAAACGTCTAGCTTTAAGAACAAGCGGTGAAGCTTGATAGCTGCATAATATGTGCACTGCTGCTAACTGCTTCTGTAAATTATAGAGTGGGTGGTTTATTTTTGTACTGTGGCCCAGATTTATAGATGCATCGGTTGAAAAGATAGATTAAAAATTTTGCTGACACTGCTACGGTGCGATATACGGTTGTGGAATCAAGGGATAATGTGAATCAAAATGTCAATTTTCTTGTCTCCCAAGTTTTGGGCAACACTGGATGACACTAAAAACACATCCGTTACAGCATTTCTCTAGCAACATCGAAATAGATGCTTGATGCAAGATTTACGATAAGCAAATTAAAACCCTACCACTCATCCTTCCATGGATGCACACAATGTAGCCCAGATGAGCTGCACAATGCAAGTGACCCTAATTCCAATGCAAAGACCTCTTCACCATGAACGACTGGAATGTAATTATTAATTTAAGTCCCTGATTATTGGATTTAAGGATATGCATGTTGAAATGAAAATGCTGTGAAAAACTACCTCGATTTTAAATGGAACCATTATGGAACTAGAAAATGCATTGGATTCGCATCGAATGTGCTATTTATCTCATAAATGGATCAGCTGTCATTTTTCTAAGATCCGCTGGATGAATTTCACATTCAGCACACCTCGAATGTGCGGAATACATCTTATTTATATTTCAAAGGAGCATTTAAAAAAAATAATTTTTTTTTACAATGGACAGAAATTTCAAGTCAATTCAAAGGGAATTGGATCTTCATTCTTGATAAACAAAATGCGTCCATTTTAACCCTAAGTAAAACATGTATTGTCCAGCCAATGCTTCCAAGTCATATTTTGTTTGCTCCTTTGTGGTTACATTCATACAGACTGGTGGGGATTGTAGAATCTTAGAATTCCTACAGTTACAAAGAGGCCATTCGGCCCATCAAATGTGCACCAATGCCCTGACAGAACATTGTACCCAGGCCCTATCCCCAATACCCCACACATTTACCATGGCTAATCCAACTAACCCACACATCTCGGGACACTAAGGGGCAATTTAACATGGCCAATCCACCTAACCTGCACATCTTTAGACTGTGAGAGGAAACCGGAGCACTCAGTGGAAACCCACGCAGACACGGGGAGAACGTGCAAACTCTACACAGACAGTCATCCAAGGCCGGAATTGAACCCTGGTCCCTGGAACTGTGAGGCAGCAGTGCTAACTACTGTGCTGCCCCTGTTCAAGAAGTTCAAGGAAGTTCAAGATGAGTGACTTAAGAGTATAGAACATAGAATATAGAACAGTACAGCACAGTACAGGCTCTTTGGCCCTCGGTGTCGTGCCGAGCTTTGTCCTAAACCAAGATCAACCTATCCCACTCCCTATCATCCTGGTGTGCTCCATGTGCCTATCCAATAACCGCTTGAAAGTTCCTAAAGTGTCCAACTCCACTATCACAGCAGGCAGTCCATTCCACACCCCAACGACTCTCTGAGTAAAGGACCTACCTCGGACATCCCTCCGATATCTCCCACCATGAACCTTATAGTTATGCCCCCTAGTAACAGCTACATCCAACCGAGGAAATAGTCTCTGAACGTCTACTCTATCTATCCCCCTCACGATCTTATAAACCTCTATTAAGTCGCCTCTCATCCTCCTCCGCTCTAAAGAGAAAAACCCTAGCTCCCTCAACCTTTCCTCATAAGCCCTACCCTCCAAACCAGGCAGCATCCTGGTAAATCTCCTCTGCACTCTCTCCAATGCTTCCACATCCTTCTTATAGTGAGGTGACCAGAACTGCACACAATATTCCAAATGTGGTCTCACCAAGGTCCTGTGCAGTTGCAGCATAACCCCACAGCTCTTAAACTCAAACCCCATTAATAAACGCAAACGCACTATAGGCCTTCTTCACGGCTCTATCCACTTGAGTGGCAACCTTCAGAGATCTGTGGATATGAACCCCAAGATCTCTCTGTTCCTCCACATTCCTCAGAAACCTGCCGTTGACCCTGTAATCCGCATTCAAATTTGTCCTACCAAAATGAATCACCTCGCACTTATCAGGGTTAAACTCCATCTGCCATTTTTCGGCCCAGCTCTGCATCCTATCAATGTCTCTTTGTAGCCTATAACAGCCCTCCACCTCATCCACTACTCCACCAATCTTGGTGTCATCAGCAAATTTACTGACCCACCCTTCTGCCCCCTCCTCCAAGTCATTGATAAAAATCACAAATAGCAGAGGACCCAGCACTGATCCCTGTGGTACACTGCTGGTAACTGGTCTCCAGTCTGAAAATTTTCCATCCACCACCACCCTCTGTCTTCTATGAGATAGCCAGTTACTTATCCAATTGGCCAAATTTCCCTCTATCCCACACCTCCTTACTTTCTTCATGAGCCGACCATGGGGAACCTTATCATTATCCATGTATCATTGACAATGACAGCGGTGACCTTAAACTAGGATGCAATGGACTTGTTGGCTTCTCTCCTGTCATTCCGAGAAGAAATCTCACATTGGCTGACTGAATGAGAACTCTACAACAGAGCCCATCACAATCAGAAAACAAGCAGCAGCAGGATTTGAAGCAATTATGTACGGAATTCTAAATGGTTGGCACATATCAATAAGGGTATAATTTTCCCAGTTTCTCCTTGGAGCTCATGAATTAATATCATTAACAATGAGGTTCTCTGGAACAATTCCTGAGGACATTTCAATCGGTAATTCCAATTAGAAGTCTAATTATTGTAATTAACCTGGGTCCTATTTTACAATTAAATCATTATTCAATTTACAATTCTCTTTGAAGCTTTTTTTTCCCAGATGTTCACAGCATTAGCCATACCCTGCCTGGAGAATTGCCTTCACTTTGGGCACCGCATCTCAGGAAGGATGTACTGACCTTGGAAGGGGACGCACTAAATTCACTAACAAGATATTCTGTCTCAAAAGATTAAGCTAAGAGCACAGGTTGCATTGGCTTCTGTGCTCTTGAACAGGGAAGATTGACAGATATTCTGCATGAAGTGTTCAAAATGATACAAGGGTTTGCTAAGGTCGATGCAGAATAGATAGTTGCTCTGTTGGGAAAACGCAATTTTGAAATTAGAGCTAGGCCAATTAAAAAATAAATCAGAAAGCACCCTTACTCTGAAAGGAATCTGATAAGTCTCTCCCACAAAAAGCTATGGGTGGTGCTACAATTAGAGCTTTCAAAATTAACACAAATGGACGTTTATTAGATGAATAGAAAATGGGGCAGCATGGTGGCACCGTGGTTAGCACTGCTGCCTCACAGTGCCAGGGTCTCAGGTTCGATTCCCGGCTTGGGTCACTGTGTGTGGAGTTTGCACATTCTCCCCATGTCTGCGTGGATTTCCTCTGGGTGCTCCGGTTTCCTCCCACACTCCAAAGATGTGCGGGTTAGGTTAATTGGCCATGCTAAATTGACCCTAGTGTCAGGGGAATTAGCAGGATAAATATGTGGGGTAAGGGGAATAGGGCCTGGGTGGGATTGAGGTCGTTGCAGACTCAATGGGCCAAATGGCACTGTAGGGATTCGATGATTTTAAGGTTGCCCTACACTAGAAGGACAAGCAGCTGAGACACTGATAAGAGAAGATCCAAGTGGGGCCCGTCCTTCTTTTCCCTCTCTCCAACTCACTATGCAAGTTTTTAAACCCTGCTTGCTCTCAATGACCACCAGGGACAGCTGCAGACAGAGACTCCTTGAAGGAGATTAACCCTGCATCACTGTCCCCAGGAGGACAATCAAATCAGCTGATGACATCTTTAAATTACAACACGAGGGAACCAGCAGGACCCCAGAATTCACACAGAAACTAGCCGATTCACCAAACTTTCTCTGGACTCTAATTTGATTCATTCAACCTTCTCCACTCTGTAATCTATATGCAGGGAGTGAGTGAACGAGCGAGGGAGTGACGGAGCATTTATTTTACCAAGATCAGGTTAAGTAAATGAAGCTAATGTCTTTGTTAAAACTCAAGAAAACCTGCATAGTGTCATAGAGTCATAGTGGTTGACTGCATGGAAACAGGCCCTTCAGCCCAACTTGTCCATGCCACCCTTTTTTTTACACCTCTAAGCTAGTCCCAATTGCCTGCATTTGGCCCATATCCCTCTATACCCATCTTACCCATGTAACTGTCTAAATGATTTTTAAAAGTCAAAATTGTACCCACCTCTAAAACTACCACTGGCAGCATGTTCCCGACACTCATCATCCTCTGTGTGAAAAAACACACAGAGTTGTATGGTGGTGGTGGTGGTGTATTTTATGATCACAGCACATAAACAGTTAAACACTGACTGACTTGGCAAGTATATCTTTTTCACAGAGTCCTGTTAGTCAAACGAGGGCAGGAAAATGACGGGAGCCACCTGATTCCCTCCTCACACCTGATTGTAGCATTTTGAATCAGTTCCTTTTTAATAAACATTAATATTTTCCCATAACACTGTCAAGCAAACAGGATCTCTTTTTCATAATTGGATGTCTGGCCATTTTCTGAAAAGATTGAAAAATATATTGCCTGTTTCCCTGCACTTAAAAGATATTCAGCATAACACCACTTGCTTCATTTCTTAAACTAGATAGGTTGGGGGGAGGGGATCGAGACGAGGTGACTGGGAGCGAGGAAGTTAGCTCGCAAACAGAGAAGGGTTATAGACAGTGTAAGAGGGAGGAGGTTAATAACATTTCAACAATTCGGGTCCAGATAAAAGCTGGAATAAGGACACTTTGCCTGAATGCACGAAGCATTCGGAATAAAGTAAATGAGTTGATGGCACAAATCAGCACAAATGGGTATGATCTAGTGGCCATTACAGAAACGTGGTTTCAGGGTGACCAGGACTGGGAAATGAATATCCAGGGGTATCAGACATTTAGAAAGGAAAGACAGGATGGAAAAGGTGGTGGGGTAGCTCTGTTAATAAAGGATAATATCAGGGTAGTAGTGAGGGACGATATAGGCTCTAAGGAGCAAAACATGGAATCATTATGGGTGGAGATAAGGAATAGTAGGGGGAGAAAGACACTAGTAGGCGTGGTCTATAGGCCCCCAAATAATAATGTTGAGGTGGGGAGGGCTATAAACAAACAAATAATGGATGGGTGCAAAAACGGAACGGCAATAATCATGGGGGATTTTAACCTGCATATTGATTGGCTGACTCTAGTTGGACGTGGTGGGATGGAAGAAGAGTTCTTAGAATGCTGTCGGAATAGTTTCCTTGAACAGTATGTTGCAGAACCTACGAGGGAACGAGTTATCTTCGATCGGGTAATGTGTAACGAGACAGGTAGAATTAAGGATCTTCTTGTGAAGGACCCTCTTGGGTCGAGTGATCACAATATGGTCGAATTTCTGGTGCAGATGGAGGGGGAGAAAGGAGGGTCCCAAACCAATGTCCTCTGCTTGAACAGAGGGGAGTATGATAGGATGAGGGCGGAATTGGCTAGGGTGGACTGGGAGAGCAGACTGGTAGGTAGGACAGCTGAGGAACAATGGAGGATTTTTAAGGAGATCTTTTTCAGTACTCAGCAAAAATATATTTCGGTGATAAAGAAGGACTGTAAGAAAAGGGATAGCCAGCCGTGGATAACGAAGGAAATAAAGGAGAGTATTAAATTAAAAACCGATGCATACAGAGTGGCCAAAAATAGTGGAGACTTAGAAGATTGGGAAAGCTTTAAAAAACAACAAAGAATGACTAAGAAAGCGATAAAGAAAGGAAAGATAGATTATGAAACTAAACTAGCTCTAAACATAAAAAATGATAGTAAAAGTTTTGACAAATATATAAAAAGGAATAGAGTGGCTAGAGTGAATGTTGGACCCTTGGAGGACAAGAGGGGGGATTTAATAGTGGAAAACGAGGAAATGACTGAGACTTTAAATAGGTTTTTTGTGTCGGTCTTCACGGTGGAAGACACAAATAGTTTACCGAATTGTTAACGATCGAGTGTTGGTAGGAGGAGAGGTACTCAATACAATTATTTTTACCTGAGAGGCAGTGCTTGGTAGACTAATGGGACTGAAGGTGGACAAGTCCCCGGGCCCGGATGGAATGCATCCCAGGGTACTGAAAGAAATGTCAGAGGTAATAGCGGATGCGTTAGTGGCTATTTATCAAAATTCACTGGACTCTGGGGTAGTGCCAGCTGATTGGAAAACGGCTACTGTTACGCCACTGTTTAAAAGAGGAAGTAGACAAAAGGCGGGTAACTACAGGCCGGTTAGCTTAACGTCTGTAGTTGGGAAAATGCTGGAATCCATCATTAAAGAAGAAATAGCAGGCCATCTGGATAGGAATGGTTCGATCAAGCAGACGCAGCATGGATTCATGAGAGGAAAGTCGTGTTTGACGAACTTACTGGATTTTTATGAAGATGTGACTAGTGCGGTTGACAGAGGGGAACCTGTAGATGTGGTGTTTTTGGATTTCCAAAAGGCATTCGATAAGGTGCCTCACAAAAGGTTGCTGCAGAAGATTGGGGCACACGGAGTTGGGGGTAGGGTGTTAGCGTGGATTGGGGATTGGCTATCCAACAGGAAGCAGAGAGTTGGAATAAATGGGTGCTTTTCTGGTTGGCAGATGGTGACTAGTGGCGTGCCGCAGGGATCGGTACTGGGGCCTCAACTGTTTACTAGTTACATAGATGATCTGGAGGAGGGGACTGAGTGTAGGGTAACAAAGTTTGCTGACGACATGAAGATAAGTGGGAAAGTGAATTGTGTGGAGGAAGCGGAAGGTCTGCAGAGAGATTTAAATAGGCTGAGTGAGTGGGCGAGGATCTGGCAGATGGAGTATGACATTGGCAAATGCGAGGTTATTCACTTTGGAAGAAATAATAGCAAATTGGATTATTATTTAAATGGAAAAAAATTACAACATGCTACTGTGCAAAGGGACCTGGGAGTCCTTGTGCATGAGTTGCAAAAACTCAGTCTGCAAGTACAACAGGTGATCAAGAAGGCAAATAAGATGTTGGCATTTATGGCGGGGAGGATAGAATATAAAAGCAGAGAAGTCTTGCTGCATCTGTACAAGGCATTGGTGAGGCTGCAGCTGGAATACTGTGTGCAGTTTTGGTCCCCTTACTTGCGAAAGGATATATTGGCCTTGGAGGGAGTGCAGAGAAGGTTCACCAGGTTGATACCGGAGATGAGGGGTGTAGATTATGAGGAGAGATTGAGCGATTAGGTTTGTACTCGTCGGAGTTTAGAAGGCTGACGGGTGATCTTATAGAGGCATATAAGATAATGAAGGGGCTGGATAGGGTAGAAGTTTAAGGTGCTGGGGGGTAGGTACAGAGGAGATGTCAGGGGTAAGTTTTTCACTCAGAGGGTGGTGGGTGAGTGGAATCGGCTGACGTCGGTGGTGGTGGAGGCAAACTCGTTGGGGTCTTTTAAGAGACTTCTGGATGAGTACATGGGATTTAATGGGATTGAGGGCTATAGATAGGCCTAGAGGTGGGGATGTGATCGGCGCAACTTGTGGGCCGAAGGGCCTGTTTGTGCTGTGGCTTTCTATGCTAAGTGGAGAGATTCTTTCCACTTAGAAAGGAAACCAGAACTAGAGGGCACAGCCTCAAAATAAAGGGGGATCAGTTTTTGACAGAGTTGAGGAGGAACTTCTTCTCTCAGAGGGTGGTGAATCTCTGGAATTCTCTGCCCATTGAAGTGGTGGAGGCTACCTTGTTGAATATGTTTAAGTCACGGATAGATGGATTTCTGATCAGTAGGGGAATTAAGGGTTATGGGGAGAGGGTGGGTAAGTGGAACTGATTCACTTCAGATCAGCCATGATCTTATTGAATGGTGGGGCAGGCTCGAGGGGCTAGATGGCCTACTCCTGCTCCTATTTCTTATGTTCTTATGTCCCAACTCCTTTCCTGACTCCGTGTAAAATACAAATACCACTTGCTTGTTAACCTCAAAAAGTTCCATCTTCCACAGAGATTAGATTGGTGAGCCCAAAGTTCACTGTAAGCGCCAGATGACAGTGGAACGACCTGGAAGGTATAGGGCAGGTGATTCTCAAGATGTCCTCTTCAAGACATATAAAAAAAACAAGATGTACAACACACAAACGAATGGGCCATGGGCCATGAAAAATAAATTGGAGGTGACATTGTTGCTGAGATTGCCAAATTACTCAAAAGCGAACACGCGTATGAGAAAGATTAGTCGTTTGTGAGTATTGACTTAATGTTAGCTTCTCCAACTCTTTTACCAGGAATTCTATTCTGCTTTGGTTATCTGATATCCTTCTACAGTCAAACTTCAATTTTCATGATGGAATTACTCAGTCACTACCCATGATTTTCCCATCCCGCCCATAACGATGTAGGATGGAAATTCCCAGCCAATCTCTAATGCTACAAATGGTGCATCCCTTCACAAGGGTGCTGGACAAGTTCTTGACTGAGGGCACAGGTCACATCAGATAGAAAGTAAGTGTCACTACAGATAACATTTGGTCCATGTGATATCTTGGATTGATGTGGAGATGCCGGTGTTGGACTGGGGTAGGCACAGTAAGAAGTCTCATAATACCTGGTTAAAGTCCAACTGGTTTATTTGGAATCGCGAGCTTTCGGAGCGCTGCTCCTTCACCTGATGAAGGAACAGCTTTCCGAAAGCTCGCGATTCCAAATAAATCTGTTGGACTTTAACCTGGTGTTGTGGGACTTCTTACAATGTCTTGGATTGGTTTTCTTTGCTGGATGGGGAAGAGTGGAATTTTTCCAAATTTTTATTCTCCTTACTGGCACTGGGTTTTTCCTTGGGGTTTGTTTCTCACAGGAGATTAAGAGAGGGTATGGGTTAATAAGGAAATAAGGATATGTGTTGGAGAAGGGAGGGAGTTACCCTGAAAATCCATCCATACTGTGGGAGCCTGATTTAATTATAATGAAGCACACCATTACTTGCAGATGTAAAACTGGTAGCAACCCCATACTCAGCTTAGGTGACATGTTCTTCCTTTTTATTTTTCACTATCCCTACAGAATTAAAAAAATGCATATTTATTAGTGTCACAAGTAGGTTTACATTAACGCTATAATGAAGTTACTGTGAAAATCCTCTAGTCACCACACTCTGGTCCCTGTTTGGGGACAACTGAAGAAGGATTTTAGCATGGCCAATGCACCTAACCAGCAGGTCTTTCAGATTGTGGGAGGAAACCAGAGCAACCGGAAGAAACCCACGCAGATACAGAGAGAACGTGCAGACTCCGCACAGAGACCCAAGCCGGGATTTGAACCCGGGTCCCTGGTGCTGTGAGGCGGCAGTGCTAAACTCTGCGCCACCCATTATATTGCACTGTATAGTGGAATATTGTGATGTGATGGATGTGTACCTTGAAGAGAGCACATCTTAAAATGGTGTCCATTATGATCATTATGATTCATCAAGAGACGGAATGTGGTATCTAATCCCATGACTCTGTAGACAGAACTGTAGCAGTCCTGCGAGTTAGACATGTGTACATAGCCTCCCAATTACCAAGGTGCATATATAGTCTTATTTTCAAATAAAGAACACACATTATTGTTTAACCAGTCCTTGTATGATTGGTAGATTTGCAATCAACAGAAAAATGTAACATTGAGCATAACTGGATGGCTTAATATCAAGATTTAATGTGTGAAGCTGGGGGAGGAGAGCGTCTTTAATCTGGCTACCACAAGAATGGGTCAGACTAGATGGATTAGTCGGTCTTTTTCTTCCCGTTGGTTTAATATAGTTTGTTAAATTTGTGTTGCAGGTCTTCAAAAACAATTTACAAGTAGAGTGTGTGTGAAAGCAGCACATTGACCAGAGTAATACTAACGCATAGGACTTTATCTGGGAGGGATTCAAAGCAAAGCAACTTATGACTATGACATGAGACTGAATGGCAATTTACATTGATGGCTGCGACTTTGACAGACTCAGGCACCTTAATTGACACCGGTATGAAAGGGACACAAGTATTTGCCAAAGATCGCCCAGCAACAGCAGGATTCCCAGTGAAAGCTGAAGGAAATCCAGCTCAATTTGCACACAGGGCAGGACAGGCTGCCATTTCAGTCAAAACCCCGAGTGACAGTGAAACATGACAAGTCCACGGCCAGCTGAAAAATATATGTCACCACAAGGAGACTTCCTGCCTCCCCAATAGGGATGAGACAGAGATCAGCTCGCCAGCTGGATCAGGGAGGCGAGAGATGCTTCAACTGAGAGATGCAAGGAGCCAGACATGTGCAATGCCACTGACCGTATTGACAGAGAATCATCTGTGTTTGATTGTCAGCTGACATCGCACAGAGTCTATTCCTGTCACTGCTATCACTAATATCAAACAGCGATGGGAACCCTGTGATTCAGAAAAGGCAATGTGACAGTGCAAGCTGACCACTCCAAACATAAACCCGTTGATTCCTCATGGTGCAGCCTCAAAGTTGCTACCAACACTGAGGGTAAGTTTCACCAGACAGGTGGCTGAAAATAGAGTTCACTGAATTCACCTCAACTCAGTTACTCACTGTTAGAGAAAGATCGATAGCATCTTTCCCAGAATATATTAAATGAACCCGCCTGCCCATCCAATACTCTGATGGTTTAATTTTAAACCTTAAAACAGGTTAGCAAATAATTACAAACTGGCAGCTGAATCATCACAATAAGGCTTCCCTTTATATAAAAGCCAATAACTGTTGTATCAGGCCACTGAATAGCACCCACAATTAGCTGGACTTATCTTTCCTCATTTAATATCTATATTATGTTGCACTGGAAGTACAAGTTGCAAATAACAGGGCATCTTTGATACAGTATTTATGATCTGAATCAACTGGGCAAGTAATGCCTTGTGATCGCGTGGCCCCTTTAAGAGGGCATTTCCTGAGGGCTGCGTGGTCGGACCAGATTGTATGGAGCGTCAAGGCGGGAAGCTTAGCTAATCGAGTTCAAGAGCGCGTATCCTCAGTCGGAAGGATTGGCAGATAGAGCCAGGGTGCAGTAGTGTACAGTCGAATAGTTATTCTGTCGAACCCTATTTGTATATATCATTATTCATTGTGTTGGCAATAAAGCCCTTTTATTCTGAAGGCTCATCAAGTCACCCTCGACCACACTCCTCAACTAATTAGGTTAAATATATTGTGAAATGAACAGTGCAGGGTCTGAACGAGGAAAATAATGTAGAGCGAATGGAATAAATATCAAATCAAGTGAGAGGGAGAAATATTGGACTGAGAGGGAAAAAAGACAAAAAGTAATTCTTTTTAATATTATGGTTCTTAAAACTCTTCAATAGTAATAAATGTGGAATGAAATAGGACTAAAGGTGTGATCTTACTTGCTGTTCACACCATGCTCTTATTGAAGCAAAGCCGGGGGAGGGGGGGGGGCGGTATGGTAGCACAGTGGTTAGCACTGCTGCCTCACAGTGCCAGGGACCCAGGTTCGATTCCAGCCTCAGGTGACTGTCTGTGTGGAGTTTGCACATTCTCCCCGTGTCTGCATGGGTTTCCTCCAGGTGCTCCAGTTTCCTCCCACACTCTGAAAGATGTGCTGGTTCGGTGCATTGACCTGAACAGGCACCGGACTGTGGCAACTAGGGGAATTTCACAGTAACTTCATTACAGTGCTAATGTAAGCCTTACTTGTGACTACTAAATAAACGTTACTTTAATTCGGAAAATTTGGCAGCCAGCTAAATCTCCACTCACTACGGCGAGATGGGAAAATCCCACTGGCATTAACGATGGTAAGATTCCAACACGTATTCAAAAAAGTTTAATCTCAATGCCGGTGAGATTGGCAGTAATTAACACTGTGACATATATCTAGCTCAGCGTTCATGTTAATGTGTTAGAGTGAATGTTTTGTTCTGGGAAGATTGCAGTTATGAAGGTAAGGTAACTAAAATGATGGTCTTTTAGAGAATGCCAGAACACTAAAAAGAAAAGAGCAGTTCAGAAATACACTCATGTTTGTTTAATAGATTTAGAATAGAAGAGAAGGAGCCATAAAATAGCAGGTGGGCCTCTTGGAGACACTATGGACAAAATTTTCTGTCCATTCCTGCCAACGGGATCTTCCAGTCCTGGCAATGGCGAGCCCCAGCGGTGGGTTCTGCGGTGGCGGAGGGTGCAAACAATGGGAAAACACATTAACAGCAGCGGGACCAGAAAACCCCAGCAATGGAGGACCATCTCCACCACTGTTAAAACACGCCACGGCAAGTGGGTGGAAAATCCCACTGCCAGCCAATGGTGGGCCACCTCCATCCACCACCACAAAACACCGTCACGGTGAGGGGGTGGTTAGAGAATTCCTGCCCAATGTTGACACTGCTTGCAAAGAAGTGCAGTCCAGGGAGATGGTTTCGTTTTGGGAGTTAGAACTGGATTAGTTTAAACACATTTAATGGATCTTGCAAGGTTACATCACTGTGGTTCACTATTGTCCTTTAGGGAAGGAAATCTGCCATCCTTACCTGATCTGGCCTACATGTGATTCCAGAACCACAGCAATGTGGTTGACTCTCAGCTGCCCTTGGGCAATAGGGATGGGCAATAAATGCTGGCCAGCCAGTGACGTCCATGCCCCACGAATGAATCAAACAAAAAAATATGGAGAGAGGCGGAGTTTAAGAAAATCTCCTGGCTTCAGTTTGTCTGTTTACTTAATAGGAGAAGGGATTGGTTACAAATCGGACCTTATGTTAATTGCAACTCACAGCAAAGGACCTAGTAGCTCTTAACAGGCTACAGGCGGCTAGGGCTTGGAGACATCCTGGGGAGCTGGAATGTCACTGGTTCCCATGTCTGTCATGCTCAGAGAAGCCCTAGCAGCCATTTATAGCTCGGTGCAACTGGGACACTGGAGTTTAGAGAAACCTCGGGTCAGTGTCAATTTAGGAAACCAGCAGTCTACAAAGAGTTGTAAATGTGTAGGTAATTAGAGGCAGAAGGGCAGCTTTGTGAATCCATGGAACGCAGTCCCAGGAGGAGATATTGAAGCATGGAGAGATAAGCAGTCATTGAGGCAGTCCAAGTTGGAGCAGTTTTTGAGAGAATTCAAAGGCTAGCACTGGAAATCTCTGACCTCATCCAAGGCTGGGTTTCTCCAGTGTTGCTGCAGTGAAAGGAATTTTGGCTGAGTGCCAAATTCTCCATTCTTGCTGGCAGCAGGGCGGGTATGGACAAGATTGGAGAATCCAACCTTAAGGCCGGTATTTTATGCCCTCGCTCGGGCGGGGCTTGGAAAATCCCACCCGAGGCCAATGGAGAATTCCATTCTGCGAGCCGTACCCGCTCTGATTCCAGGGTGGATGTGGCAGTAAAATTCCGGCCTAGATCTTTGAATGTGAAGAGTTAGGATCACTCATGTTGATGACAAAGTTTTAATGAAACTTTGTGACTCACCGTGGTTACTGACGTCTGGTCATCATTAGACTTTTAATTCCAGGCTTTTATTGAATTCAAATTTCACCATCTGCCATGGTGGGATTCAAACTTGGGTCCCCACAGCATTACCATGGGTCTCTAGATTGCTTGTTGAATGATAATTCCACTGTGCCAATGTCTCCTCTGAGCTGCAAGTATGCATAATCGGGCTTATTCATTTGAGATGCAAGGTCTAACAGCTGTGAGCAATCGCATGCCTTGTCCTCAGCTGGAGCTTCACTTCATATCAACACTTCCTGAGATCAGTCAGAAGGTGAAGTGTGTCTCTGCACATGGGGCAGCAGCAGAAAATTGCTGGTTTTCATTTTAGTTTTTATTCTTATTTTAAACAACCGCCTTTTGTTTTCTCACTGGTAATGAATTGTGAAATGGGAAGCATGAAAGGTTTTAAGCTTTCGCACAGATATTGACAGGTCGCCTGTGGCTCTGCCCATGGGTAGCCTGGAACACAACCCTCAAAGCTGCTAACCTTCCCTGTGGCAGTGAGGTTTAAACAGGTAAACACATTATGGTGTCCTATAAATTGCTAAGGTATCAGTGGACAGTTGCAATGGCTTAGAAATTGCAGGCTTCAGCTCAGTGACTGGTTAGATTAAGTATGATGTGGAGATGCCGGCGTTGGACTGGGGTAAGCACAGTAAGAAGTTTAACAACACCAGGTTAAAGTCCAACAGCTTTATTTGGTAGCAAAAGCCACAAGCTTTCGGCGCCTTAAGCCCCTTCTTCAGGTGAATGGGAATTCTGTTCACAAAGCGTTCTCCAAGGCGGCCTTCACGACACACAACGGCGCAGAGTCGCTGAGCAGAAACTGATAGCCAAGTTCCGCACACGAGGACAGCCTCAACCGGGATATTGGGTTCATGTCACACTATCTGTAATCCCCACAGCTTGCCTGGACCTGCAGAATCTCACTGGAGACAATACACACCTCTTTAACCTGTCTTAATGCTCTCTCCACTCACATTGTTTGTACCTTAAAGACTTGATTAGCTGTAAGTATTCGCATTCCAACCATTATTCTGTAAATTGAGTTTGTGTCTTTATATGCCCTGTTTGTGAACAGAATTCCCACTCACCTGAAGAAGGGGCTTAAGGCTCTGAAAGCTTGTGGCTTTTGCTAGCAAATAAACCTGTTGGACTTTAACCTGGTGTTGTTAAACTTCTTACTAGATTAAGTATGACATGATGGTTAAACACTAGACACACGAGTTTTACGTACAGATAACTTGCATAGATAAGGTTAGCAATTGAAGATCAGATTTTTGCTTTAGACAGACCAATGGGCTGGTGACCAGATAGCATTGCTGATGCAAAATTTAATATGTTGGGACGAGGATATTCTGCTATGTAATGTATAACATATAATTCAAAACTTTAGAACATTTTAGACTTTATGGGGGGCAATCTTACCAAATTTGGCAGAGTGTTGGTTCCGGCTCTTCACACACAGCTGGGCGTGTTTCCCACTGTCATGTGGGGGGTGCTTAAACCCACTGCACTGAGATCGGGGTGCCATGTTTAAAGAGTACCCTCGGCCAGAGCATGAATGAACTCCCAGCCCACCATGGAGGTCTCAGGGTCTCCCCCCAACCCTCTCCACTAATTGGAGTCGACACCTCTTCCCACCTCACTGATCAGAGTCGACACTTCTCTCCATGCCATCCCCTCCACCCCCCTGCCGCAACAGTCACTGCCAGCATCACCCCTTCCTCCCCCACCAAACATTGGATCTCTTTCTCCCCCACCCTACCCATACAGTCACTGCCAGCACCACCCCCTCCCCCCACGTCTAGGTGAACATGTTGTAAACTGCGCTGACGAGTGAATATATGGCAGGGGGTGTCAATATCTAGTGGAGGGGATTGTGTTAATCATATTAAAATGTGTGTAAATCAGGTTCACGCCCATTACGTCGCCAGCGAGGGGCTGCAAAAATTGGAAGCAGCGATCTTGCCAGAGAGGTCCGCAACTTCCTGGTTTAGTTGCAGCTCGATTCCACACCGGCAATCTCACGGACAGTGAGAGTGGGCTCAAGATCCCGCCCCACATTGTGCTCAACAATTGCAAGACATAACCATTGTTCACATTTCTTTTTGGACACTATAATGATTGTGCTGTTGCCATTCACATTGCCTCTGAAGTTTTGTTTCTTTACTTGACCAATACTATCCCCTTTTGACTCACACTATCACCTCTTTTGACATTGAATCTATCCTGTTTCCACCCTAGCACAATCCATTCTTTTTGCTCTTTGTCACTTCCCTTGTTTTCCTGTCCCCGTACTCACTGAAGAATTGTTGTTTCACTAACTTATTCCAATTGGGGCAACAGTGGTGAAACAGAAATGTTTGTTCCTTGTCTTCTCAATTTGTCATCAGACCTGTATTTTCTGTGGGAGTGATTTTCAGCCCATGTTTGTCGTCAGTGCCAACATCTGCCGGGGGCAGTGCCAGGGGTGGACCGCAGTGAGATACTCATGGTGGAGACAGGAATATGTGTGGTGTGGTGGTGGGGAGAGAGGGATGTGCCAGCGATGACTGTTGATGGAGAGGGGTTGGAGGGGAAGAGAGAGGGGGAGATGCTCGCGATGGCTATTAGTGGAGGGTTGGAGGGCAAGAGAGAGAGGTAGAGAGAGAGAGAGAGGTAGAGAGAGAGAGAGAGAGGGGAGAGAGAGAGAGAGAGAGAGATCGATCACAGGGTATGAGGGGGAATACCGATGTTGATTGCAGGGTTGCTGGTGGGGATGGGGGGGGGGGGGGAATGGATAGCCTGATCAGGGCACCCTTTAAAAATGGCTCCCCGATCTCAGAGCAGTTGGGCTTTGCTGGCGTGTTTAGGCTGCACTCGCAATATGACAGCATGAAGCATGTCCTTCTGTTTTTTTTGACAAAGTGCCATAAGATCTGGAGAGAAAACCTGCCTGTTTCTCTGGAGTGAAACGCATTGGTTTTCACTCAGATCCTGACACTTTGGCATTTTTTGGTAAGATGTGTCTACTTCAGACGTCCCACATCTGCACAATTTTGTTTGTGATAGAATTCTATAGGATAGGATGAAGTTGTTTCTCTTTCAGGCTCCAAAACCCAATTGCTACCAAGGTCAAGACTAGATGGACAACATTTGGTCGCTCTTCAGGCTGCAATTCGGAACCGTTGTCTTTGTTAAGAAATTGGTGGGGAAAGTCAGTTTGCAATTTTTCATGGGACACATGGACTCTCAATAGCATTGCCAGTGGTGAGTGTAAGGTTATGCTACCGTGAAGAGGACTTCTGGCATGTGGAAATAAATGACAGATGTGAATCTCCATTAAAATAATTTGGAAAAAATATGGACAAGGACAAGAGGCTGAAATGTTTCAGCTACTCAGGCAGGCCAGATCTTGTGGTCCTGCCAATGTCACATCCTCACCATGGGTTTGCCCACGGATTGGGGTGGAGCCACAGCCACCAGAAGGTCCCGCCCACCGGCCAATCATGCGCCGCCTCCACCGCAAGAAACAAAGGAAGCCAGAGAATCCCGCCCATCATGTCGTTTGATTGCTTTCTGTGGTAAAATTTAATTGGTCGATTTGTTTTTAATTTTTTGTTACCTTGGCCGCTTCATGTGGAGAAATAAGTAGCTAAAACAGGTAGTTAGTCCTCTGAATAACTACTGCTTCCAAATTTACATTATAAATGAAATAAATGCTGCGTTTTAATCACCTGCCCTTCTCTTTCTTCCTTCCGGTTAGCCTTCATGTAAAATCGTTGTGGTTTGTTGACCTGGAGCTGGGCAATATACCGCAGAAGAAAGTAAAAGCTTTTACAGAATGAGTGGTCAGGATCTGGAGTGCATTTACTGAGAATGTAGTGCAGTCAGATATGTTCATGGCTTCCCAAAGGAAGTTACACAAGAGCACACTGTTAGATCATTATCAGAAGAGAAAATAATTGCAAGGCTACGGGAAAAGACATGTGAAAGATCAAACAAGATGGTAATCATACAGAAATATTAAGTTAGAAAGTTACTTTTCCCATAAACGTACAGAAAAAATAATTTTTGTATACAAGGATCAGAATTAGGTTGCAAAACTGCAAAACAATGTGAATTTGCTGATAAAAAAATGTGCACATTGAACAATATGATGCAATGGAACCCTCTCTTACACAAACACAAAACAACACAGTGCAAGCCGTGATAATTAAAACACAATCAGATAAAATAGTATCAAGCCACAAGTCTTGCTATCTCAGTTTGAAGTCATCAATGATGAGACAGAGTATAGGAAAGAGATAGAGAATCTGGTGAACTGGTGCAACGACAATAATCTCTCTCTCAACATAATAAGAGAGATAGTCATCGACTTCAAGAAGCATAGTGGTGGACTTGCCCCTGCCTACTTCATCAAGGATGAAGTGGAAATGGTCGAGAGCTTCAAGTTTCTAGGTGTCCAGATCACTAACAACCTGTCCTGATCCCTCCATGCCGACACTATAGTTAAGAAAGCCCACCATCGCCTCTGCTTTCTCAGAAGACTAAGGAAATTTGGCATGTCTGCTATGACTCTCACCAACCTTTACAGATGCACCATAGAAAGCATTCTTTCTGGTTGTATCACAGCTGGGTATGGCTCCTGCTCTGTCCAAGACCACAAGAAACTAGAAAGGGTCATGAACGAAGCCCAGTCCATCACACAAACCAGGCTCCCATGCTGTCTATACTTCCCGCTGCCTCCAAAAAGCAACCAGCAACATCAAGGACCCGACACACTCTGAACATACTCTCTTCCACCTTCTCCCATTGGGAAAAAGATACAAAAGTCTGAGGACACGTACCAACTGTGGTGAACCATCGTTGGTTCCCACTGTGGGATTGTTCTAATGTTGTTGTTGGGTTGTTCTAATGTTGTTGTTGGGCTAGGGTGGGATTGATACACCTGTGGTTGTTACTGTTGTGGCACATCCCAGTCGGGCTCCGCCTCCTGAGAGAGGTATAAGACCCCCTGCTCGGGCGGGACCTCTTCAGTCTGGGATAGTGTGTTAAAGTTCTGTTAGTTCCATTGTTAGTTAATAAAAGCCTTCTTTTACCGAAGCTTCGTGCCTCGTGTCCAATTGATGCGCATCACCAACCAACTGAAGAACAGCTTCTTCCCTGCTGCCATCAAACTTTTGAACAGACCTACCTCGCATTAAGTTGATCTTTCTCTACACCCCAGCTATGACTGTAACACTACATTTTTCACCTTCTCCTTTCCTTCTCTATGTATGGTATGCTTTGTCTGTTTTTTTAAATTCATTCGTGGGACATGGGCATCACTGGCTGGCCAGCATTTATTGCCCAGAGGAACAGAAATCCCGTATTCAATCACACCATGGTTTATGATGGCTTCAGAACTGAAGATCTTAAGGATGCATGTGCTAAACTTTCAGTCTGGGACCATGACAAACTGCTGAATCATTTTCTTGGAGGACTAAGGATTGTCCTAGGCACAGGTAAATGTTATGGACTCGTAGTGAATGGGATGGATTCTACAGAAGAAGAAATATCTGTTTGGGATAAAATGATTAACCATTCAAATATGGATGGCTGGCTAGCATTTATTGCGATGTGGAGGTGCGGATGGCATTGCGTTGTGCTTGGGTGATGTTCGGGACAGCCCCGAACATCACCCAAGCACAACGCAACGCCATCCGCGCTCTCAAGACCAACCACAACATTGTCATCAAACCAGCAGACAAAGGAGGGGCCATCGTCATACTGAACAGAATGGATTACTGCAAAGAAGTATACCGACAACTGAACAACGAGGAACACTACAGACAGTTACCCGCAGATCTGACCAAAGAACACACCCGTCAACTCAGACTGATCAAGACCTTTGATCCGGACCTTCAGAGCACCTTCTGTGTTCTCATCCCACGTACTCCCCATTTTGGAGATCTCTACTGCCTCCCGAAGATACACAAGGCAAACACACCCGGCCGTCCCATAGTATTGGGCAATGGGATCCTGTGCGAGAACCTCTCTGGCTACATCGAGGGCATCCTGAAACCCATTGTACAAAGAACCCCCAGCTTTTGTCGCGACACTACGGACTTCCAACAGAAACTCAACACACATGGAGCAGTTGAACCAGGAGCACTCCTCTTCACAATGAATGTCTTGGCACTCTACACCAACATCCCCGACGATGATGACATTACTGAGGCAGTTGCAGCACTCAACGCCGACAACTGCCAGTTTCCAGATGCAATTTTACAACTCATCCGCTTCATCCTGGACCATAATGTTTTCACCTTCAACAACCAGTTCTTCATCCAGACATGCAGAACAGCCATGGGGACCAAATTCGCACCTCAATATGCCAACATCTTCATGCACAGGTTCGAACAAGACCTCTTCACGGCACAGGACCTTCAACCGATGCTATACACTAGATACATCGATGACATTTTCTTCCTTTGGACTCATGGTGAACAATCACTGAAACAACTATATGATGACATCAACAAGTTCCAACCCACCATCAGACTCACCAGGGCTACTCTCCGGAATCGGTTGCATTCTTGGACACACGCATCTCCATCAAGGACGGTCACCTCAGCACTTCCCTGTACCGCAAGCCCACGGATAATCTCACGATGCTTCACTTCTCCAGTTTCCATCCTAAACACATTAAAGAAGCCGTCCCCTACGAACAATCCCTCCGTATACACAGGATCTGCTCGGATGAGGAGGATCGCAACAGACACCTCCAGATGCTGAAAGATACCCTCATAAGAACAGGATATGGCGCTCAACTCATTGATCAACTGTTCCGACGCGCCACAGCGAAAAACCGCACCAACCTCCTCAGAAAACAAACATGGGACACGGCAGACGGAGTCCCCTTCGTCGTCCAGTAATTCCCCAGAGCGGAGAAGCTACGACATCTTCTCCGGAGCCTTCAACGTGTCATTGATGAAAACGAACATCTCGCCAAGGCCATCCCCACTTCTTGCCTTCAAACAACCGCACAACCTCAAACAGACCATTGTCCGCAGAAAACTACCCAGCCTTCAGGAGAACAGTGACCACGACGCCACACAACCCTGCCACAGCAACCTCTGCAAGACGTGCCGGATCATCGACATGGATGCCATCATCTCACGTGAAAACACCATCCACCAGGTACACAGTACATACTCTTGCAACTCAGCCAACGTTGTCTACCTGATACGCTGCAGGAAAGGATGTCCTGAGGCATGGTATGTTGGGGAGACCATGCAGACGCTACAACAACGGATGAATGAGCACCGCTCAACAATCACCAGGCAAGAGTGTTCTCTTCCCATTGGGGAGCACTTCAGCGGTCATGGGCATTCGGCCTCTGATCTTCGGGTAAGCATTCTCCAAGGCGGCCTTCACGACACACGACAACGCAGATCGGCTGAGCAGAAACTGATAGCCAAGTTCCGCACACAAGGACGGCCTCAACCGGGATCTTGGGTTCATGTCACACTATCTGTAACTCCCATGACTTGCCTGGGCTTGCAAATTCTCACTAACTGTCCTGGCTGGAGACAATACACATCTCTTTAACCTGTGCTTAACCCTCTCTCCACTCACATTGTCTGTACCTTGAAGACTTGATTACCTGTAAAGACTCGCATTCCGAACATTATTTTGTAAATGGAGTTTGTGTCTTTATATGCCCTGTTTGTGAACAGAATTCCCACTTACCTGACGAAGGAGCAGCGCTCCAAATGCTAGTGGCTTTTGCTACCAAATAAACCTGTTGGACTTTAACCTGGTGTTGTGAGGCTTCTTATAGCATTTATTTCCCATCCCTAGTTGCCCTTGAGAAGGTGGTGGTGAGCCGCCTTCTTGAATCGTTGCAGTCCACGTGCTGTGGGTTGACCCACAATGTCGTTAGGGAGGGAATTCCAGGATTTTGACCCAGCGACTGTGAAGGAACAGTGATATATTTCCAAGTCAGGATGGTGAGTGGCTTGGAGGGGAACTTGCAGGTGGTGGTTTTCCCATTTATCCACTGCCCTTGTCCTTCTAGATGGAAGTGTTTGTGGATTTGGAAGGTGCTGTCTAAGGATCTTTGGTGAATTGCTGCAGTGCATCTTGTAGACAGTACACACTGCTGCTACTGAGTGTCGGTGGTGGAGGGATTGAATGTTTGTAGATGTGGTGCCAATCAAGCGGGCTGCTTTGTCCTGGATGGTGTCAAGCTTCTTGAATGTTGTTGGAACTGCACCCATCCAGGCAAGTGGGGAGTATTCCATCACACTCCTGACTTGTGCCTTGTAGATGGTGGATAGGCTTTGGGGAGTCAGGAGGTGAGTTAATCGCTGCCGTATTTCTAGCCTCTGACCTGCTCTTGTAGCCACTGTGTTAATGTGGTGAGTCCAGTTCAGTTTCTGGTCAATGGTAACCCCAAGGACATTGACAGTGGGGGATTCAGTGATGGCAGTACCATTGAATGTCATGGGGTGGGGTGATTAGAGAGAGTGTCTCCTATTGGTGATGGCCATTGCCTGGCATTTGTGTGGCGTGAATGTTATTTGCCACTTGTCAGCCCAAGCCTGGATGTTGTCCAGATCTTGTTGCATTTGAACATGAACTGCTTCAGTATCTGAGTCATCGCAAATGGTGCTGAACATTGTGTAATCATCGGCGAACATCCCCACTCTGACTTTATGACTGAGGGAAGGTCATGAATGAAGCAGCTGAAGATTGTTGGGTCTAGGACACTATCCTGAGGGACTCCTGCTGAGATGTCATGGAGTTGAGATGTCTGACCCTCCACAACCACAACCATCTTCCTATGTACCACATAGGACTCGAACCAGCGGTGAGTTTGCCGCCTGATACCCATTCATTCCAGTTTCGCTAAGGCTCTTTAATGCCACACTTGGTCGAATGCGGCCTTGATGTCAAGAGCTGTCACTCTCCTCTGGAACTCAGCTCTTTCATTCATGTTTGAACCAAGGTTGTAATGAGGTCAGGACCTGAGTGACCCTGGCGGAACTCAAACTGGGCATCACTGAGCAGGTTATTGCTGAGCAGGTGTTGCTTGATAGCACTGTTGATAACCCCTTCCATCACTTACTGATGATCGAGAGTAGACTGATTGGGTGGTAATTGGCTGGGTTGGATTTGTCCTGCTTTTTCTGTGCAGGACATACCTGGGCAATTTTCCACATTGTTTGGGTAGATGCCAGTGATGTAACTGTACTGGAAGAGCTTGGCTAGGACAGCTGCGAGTTCTGGAGTACAAGTCTTCAGTACTATTGCCAGAATGTTATCAGGGCCCATTGCCTTTGCAGTATCCAGTGCCTCCAATAATTTCGTGATATTATGTGGAGTGAATTGAATTGGTTGGAGACTGGCATCTGAGATGCTGGGGTCCACTGGAGGAGGCCAAGATGGATCATCCACTTGGCACTCCTGGCTGAAGATTTCTGTGAATACTTCAGCCTTATCTGTATAACATGCAAGAAACAATACTTTTCACTAAGCTAATAAATCAAATCAAATCTTACTCTGACTAAAGGAAAATTGACCAACATGCTTGTTACCCATGACCTCGCTTTCTGAGGACAGGTGAAAACAACCCTTTCACAGAATTAAACATAGAGTTTCATTATACTAGATGGTCCATTCACCAAGTGTGGGAAATTAAAATCAGTGGTCTTGTTATGAATTGAAAAATCATGTAGTCACACAAAAATACATAATACAACCTACCAAAATTGCTGTAATTATATGAATGCAAATCATATAGAGTTAAATTAATTTTGAATATACCAATTTCACTTGGGGATTAAGGAAACTTGATGGATAATTTGATGGATAATTTTCCTGTTCAAAATATTATCTATATAAGCTTAAAGTTTAAACAAGTAGCCATGTTCTCCTCATCTGCATTTATCTAGGTTCATGATTTATGCTTTTCATATAAACATTGGATTCCCTGTTTGTTTATTTTAAGAAAATTTGGTTCATTTTAATATTCATATGATCTCATTTGGCCTTCTGTCTTAATGACTCAAGGAACACAACTTCTGTGCCCTTTTGGTAGATATATAATTAACTGAGGAGTTCCATGCAGTCCCTTATTAATAGGCAGGAAAATTACAAGCTGGCCAGAAACTAACTAAAAACAAAACACTATCAGGAAGGCAGGTTCTCTCTCTCGCTCCCCCTGGGATTATAAATTCTGCTGGCTAGCTGGAAGCAAGGCTTCTTGCCTTCCTGGAATGAAAATTCTGCTGTTGGTGGTTTGCTAGTTAGGACCTAGAATCTCGTTCTCTCTCCCTGGTGTTTTGGGAAGTGCCCTGACTTCAAACCTGTCTGTGTGTGTGTCTCAAGAGAACTGCAGCATTCAACCAAAGGACTAAGTTCCAGTTTCACGTGAGCATTCGTATTTTCTGTGCTAAACATGTGGCAAGGGTTTTGTTTAGTTGGACCATTTCATATATTTGTTAAGGTTTATACAATATCATGGTGTTTTTTTTTCCTGTTTGTAATTGGTAAAAGTTGTTGCAAAATATTATTTCTATACATATGAACTGTATTCTTAAATAAACTTTGAATCATACCTGAAGTGAAGCATCTCATGCTCTCACCCTAGCCAAATTCAAATTACTAAACTTATGATCCAGGCAGACTTCATGAAAAACTTTGGAGTTTCTGACCTGAATTATAACAAAGTTAACAGATATAGATTTCAATTATGTAAAGGCAAAATATTGCAGATGCCGGAATCTGAAACAAAAAGAGAAAATGCCGGCAAATCTCAGCAGGTCTGGCACCATCTCTGGAGAGAGAATAGAGCCAATGTTTCGAGTCTGCATGACCCTTTGTCAGAGATTTCAATTATCACCGGGTGTGATCCAGCTTTTACACACACAACAGATCCAACGTACAGTTTTTTTCTCTGTGCTTTGATATTCAGTGTTGATATGGGTGTCTTAATACTTGTGCTCATCTTGAGAAGAATTACATATAGAATCACAGAAAAGCTACAGAGCAGGAGGTGGCCATTTGGCCCACTTTGTCCATGCCAGCCCAAGGTCACCCAGGTGCCCTTTCTCATCCCACCTTGCTCGATAGTGCAAAATAAAGCAGCGTCTGCTCATGAGCCAACAACAGGCAATAACATATCAACTTCCAGAAAAGTGTTTTGATTGGAATAAATGTCTTGGATTACTAATGGCATGGCACATTTAGCTATATCATACATCACAGCAGACCAACATAGAATTAATTCTGGTCACAGACAATATACTATGTTCCTGCTCTTTCATTGGTCCCTAGATTCCTATCATTACACTTGTGTTTTTTTCACAATGTTTTTATGGACTAGATTTCTGATAACATATTTCAGTCAGAATAAAAATCTGGTCCAGCTCATTGCTGTGGTGATACTTTAAATATGCCATGTTTGTGAACCTACCTCTCCACTCACCTGATGAAGGGGCAGCGCTCCGAAAGCTCATGATTCCAAATAAATCTGTTGGACTTTAATCTGGTGTTGCGAGACTTCTTACTATACTTTAAATTGAAATTAAGAAACAAAATTGTTGTTGTGTCATAAAGAAACAAAGTACATGTCAACCTTACATTTCTATAGGTTTGAATCAATTCAATTGTCCAGAATTTCACATTCCCCTATTTATCTTTCCTAATGTTCCATTTGCAATTTTCTACATTCCCATGCACATCATTTGTAACATAACTCTTGGCGTTACCAGGTATGTCTTCCACTCCATCTTATCGCATCAAATTAGCTTCAATTTTACATTTCCCTTTTCTGTGGTCTGTCTCTGTAACTGCCTGTTAAAATTCATGAGAAAACCTCGCTTAGGGCTGGAATTTGTCAGGCATTGGTGGCCCTGGCTCCAGGTCTCAGACATCTGAGGGAGCGAGGCCAGGTTTTATGGCCATCTTGCAGTTAATGAGCTGCTGTCGGGATTCCTGTTCCTTTAAAACCCATTCAAGGTTGGGGAACTCCTCAGGCTCCACAGTGCCACTCATTCTTGTCGCCACTGTGGGACTGCACGCAGTTGAGAGGACACATGGGCGGACTTCCCCCCCACAGCAAGTGGGATTGGGGGGTGGGGGTCATTGGGATCAGTCAAACAGGATCTGGTGAGGGGGCTATGTTGGTTGGTGAGGGCAGGAAGCCCTTATTGCCCTGGAGGCAGCCATTGCTAGAAGGGTGGCAATGAGAGGAGCATGAGCCAGAGCGTGCCAGGTTAGGAGGTGTGCCCAAGCCTGCAGCAAAACCACCAAGATTTACCAGCTGACACCACACATGGACAAGGCTCCATCCTCCTGTGAGAAGGAAGAGAGCCTTAGTTAGTCAATTAAGTGGCACAATTGGCCTCTGGGTGGGAGGACTGTCCTCCACCTACCCTGCTGCTGACGGAATGCTATGATTGCAGGAAGATGACATGCACCCCACCTTCACCTTCCCTTCTGATTTTCCACTTCCTCCCCACCTCTTAATTTGCTCCTGTTGGCCCCATTAGCACAGCCTGGTTGGTATGAGGCAGAATTTCTCTGTGGACTGACCAGATTTCTTGTTTTGATAACTTATACCTGATTAGCATACAGTTGACACGGCACAAGCTCCAGAATCACAAACGCGCTTGATTATTTTTGTAATGCTCGATACATTCTTTGAGCGGCAACAAAAGCATTTAACCCGTCGCCCTATTGACAATCCAATTTGTTAATTAAAAAGATATAAAACTGATCAATGCTTTGACTGAGCACCAAAATAACTAAGCGCGTTTGGGGGCTAAATTGGATAAGCCCTAAAAATGGGTGCAGGAATGGTCTGTGCCTGTAACCTACAATCATTCAATTTAATGCAAACAACACGGCGGCACGGTAGCACAGTAGTTAGCACTGCTGCTTCACAGCTCCAGGGACCTGGGTTCGATTCCCGGCTTGGGTCACTGTCTGTGTGGAGTTTGCACATTCTCCTCGTGTCTGCGTGGGTTTCCTCCGGGTGCTCCGGTTTCCTCCCACAATCCAAAGATGTGCGGGTTAGGTTGATTGGCCATGCTAAAAAATTGCCCTTGGTGTCCTGAGATGCGTAGGTTAGAGGAATTAGTGGATAAATATGTAGGGATATGTAGGGCCTGGGTGGGATTGTGGTCAGTGCAGACTCGATGGGCCGAATGGCCTCTTTCTGTACTGTAGGGATTCTATGATTCTATGAACACATCAACTTCATGCTCCCTTATGATTTGAATGATTGCTGCATGGAGCCAACAGTAGCTACGCTATTCATTGGCTGTACACATCAGCGGGATGTCCAAAGTCAAAACTGAATTCACTGCCACAGAAAGTAGTTGAGGCCAAAACGTTGTCTGATTTCAAGAAGAAATTAGATACAGCTCTTGGAGCTAAAGGGATTAAGAGAGATGCGGGGAGTGGGGGTGGGGGAAATCGGAATATTGAATTTGATGATCAGCCATGATCATAATGAATGGCAGGGCAGGCTCAAAGGACTGAATGGCCTCCTGCTTCTCGTTTCTATGTCTCGATGATCACCTTTAAGGGATAGCAGCATGACTTCAATAGATGGGAAGTGTTGTCATACAATCCAATCTTAATTTCACTTTTGTTTTTGGGAAGAACACATACACACAGCTCTGCTGCTGATGTCTTCAGGCTTCCTACCCGAGTATAAATGTCCTCAACATAGAAACATAAAAGATAGGAGCAGGGGGAGGCCATTCGGCACTTCGAGCCCACTCTGCCATTCATCACGATCATGGTTGATTGTTCAACTCAATAGCCTAATCCTGCTTTTTCTCCTGAACGTTTGATCCTGTTTGCCCCAAGTGCTACATCTAGCCGCCTCTTGAATACATTCAATGTTTTGGCATCAACTACTTCCTGTGGTAATGAATTCCACAGGCTCACTACTCTTTGGGTGAAGAAATGTCTCCTCACCTCCATCCTAAATGGTCTATCCTGAATCCTCAGACTGTGACCCTTGGTTCTGGACTCCCCCACTGTCGGGAACATCCTCCCTGCATCTACCCTGTCCAGTCCCGTTAGAATTTTATAAGTCTCTATGAGATCCCCCCTCATTCATCTGAACTCCAGCGAAAACAATCCTAATCTAGTCAATCTCTCCTCATACATCAGTCCCGTCATCTCTGGAATCAGTCTGGTAAACGTTCGCTGCACTCCCTTGAAGCAAGAAGATCCTTCCTCAGAAAAGGAGACCAAAACTGCACACAATACTCTAAGTTTGGCCCCACCAATGTCTTGTATAATTGCAACAACACATCACTGCTCCAATACTCGAAAGCTCTTGCAATGAAGGCCAACATACCATTTTCCTTCTTTACTGCCTGCTGCATCTGCATGCTTAGCTTCAGTGACAGGTGCACAAGGACACCCAAGTTTAAAGTTTATTTATTTAAAATTTATTCATCACAAGTAGGCTTACATTCACACTGCAGTGAAATTACAGTGAAAATCCCCTAGTCGCCACACTCCAGCGTCTGTTCGGGTACACTGAGGAAGAATTTAGCATGGCCAATTCACCTCACCTGCACATCTTTGGACTGTGAGAGAAAACTGGAGCACCCAGAGGAAACCCACGCTGACACAGGGAGAACGTGTAAACGCCACACAGACAGTGACCCAAGCTGGGAATCTAACCTGGGTCCCTGGCGCTGAGGCAGCAGTGCTAACCACTGTGCTGCCACAAGGTTCAGGTCCAGCTGCACACTCCGCTTTCCCAATTTACAGCAGGTCAGGTAGTAATCTGCCTTCTTGATTTTGCTTCCAAAGTGAATAACCTCACATTTATCCAAATTATACTGCATCTGCCATTGATATGCACTCAACCTGTCCAGATCATTCTGAAGGATCTCTGCATCCTCGTCACAATTCACCCTCTCAATCAATTTGGTATCATCTGCAAACTTTGAGATGTTAAATTTTGTTCCCTCACCCAAATTATTAATATATATTGTGAATAGCTGGGGTCCCAGCACCAATCCCTGTGGCACCCCACTAGTTACTGCCTGTCAATTTGAAAAACACCCATTAATTCCTACCCATCTGAATACACTTCCCCCAATCCCAAGCGCTTTAATCTTGCAGGATATTCTCTTATGCGGGACTATGTCAAACGCTTTCTGAAAGTCCAAATATACTACCTCAACTGGCTCCCCCTTGTCAACTCTACTCGTTACATCTTCAAAGAATTCGAACAGATTTGTCAAGCATGATTTCCCCTTCATAAGTCCATGCTGACTCTATCTGATCCTGCCACTGCTTTCTAAATGCCCTGCTTTAAAGTCCTTGATAATGGATTTGAGAATTTTCCCACTACTGATGTTAAGCTTACTGGTCTATAATTCCCTGATTTCTCTCTACCTCCCTTTTTAAATATTGGAGTGACATTCGCTACCCTCCAATCTGCAGGGACTGTTCCAGAGTCTATAGAATCCTGGAAGATGACCACCAATGCATCCACTATTTCTAGAGCCATTTCCTTAAGTACTCTGGGATCTAAATAATCAGGCCTTGGGGATTTATGCACCTTCAATCCCATCAAATTTGCCTGCACTATTTCTCTACTAATATTGATCTCCCTCAGTTCTTCCCTCTCACTAAATCTTGCATTCTCCAACATTTCTGGCATGTGATTTGTATCCTCTTTTGTGAAGACAGAACCAAAGTATGTATTCAGTTGCTCAGCCATTTCTTTGTCCCCTATTATACATTCCCCCATTTCTGTCTGTAGGGGATCTACATTTGTCTTCACCAACCTTTCTCTTCACATATCTATAGAAACTCTTAGTGTCGGTCTTTATGTTCTCTGCAAGTTTACTTTCATACTGTATTTTGTCCTTCTTAATCAATCCTGTGGTCCTCATGGGCTTAGTCTCAACAAGAAAACCCACCAATCCCTGGTGTATGAATAGTGCATTTATATCATTACAAATACACAGCATGGTGTTCAGTGCTGATCAAACAGCCGGGCAACAGGATAAGAGCAGCCACGACATGGTAAACATCCTCAGTGCTACATGGCATGAGATGACCATTGATGTTTCGGTCAGACTGCAAGGGAGCATCGGAGAATTTTGACATCGCAGTACGGTGACTGTGCAGTAAAACTTTGAAGACACAATGCAGTCAGTGCTCAAGATCTGGTAAGCAAATGGATCCCTCTTGGCCAGATTGCAGAGCATATGTGTAATTGGTGCCTTTAGATCATTATAGCAACATGACAACTAGCACCACTTAAAGCTAAACTGGCCTGTTTAAATCTAGCCTGCATGGCTTAAATGGGAGGTACATTGTGTCTGGAGGTGATGGCAATCAGGCAAAATGCGAATCTGATCTCGGAGATAGTGAGCAATAGTACAACATGAGAAATAACATTTTGATATGCTACACTCAATGATTCAGTTGAAGAAAGCAGGAACAATGTCTTGTATCCATAAGGGACTAGGAAACCCCCTCCCCCCAGATACAATATCAAAAGGCAGTCAAATCAGATGGAGGTCAATTCTAGGTGTCAGGCCCCAAGGAGCCAGATACAATGCCACAAGAAGTTCAATAATCTGACTGGTCAAGGTCGGCAAATGTATCAAATGTCACATCCCATCAAATGAACTGTAATGACTTCAATCAGGCCATTGAGGTTGGCTGATTGGAATATGAACTCCCTGATTAAGGAATAAATTGATGGGCCAATCAGGGAGTCCTTTCATTGTATTTAACTGGGAATGTCAGTTCCTCTGGCGCTCCCGAAGGTAAACTGCTAACTCTCTGTATACTGTTATTGGAATTGTAAAATAAAGGGATTTTGGTGAAGGGACTTCTGCCTGCGAAGACTTATTACATGTACCTCTGGCCCCCAAAACCGGTCAATTCACCAAATTCCCCATCCCTCACCTACCAACAATCTTTATCGATCAGGTCTCACACCCAACATTCATATCTTTTGCCTCACCTTACTACATTTAGCAATGCTGCAAGCCTCAGAGCCACACCTCCCAACTTGTACTGACTGCCAGCTTTTCAACTATGACCACTTTGTCAGTCAACCCCCAGATTGCATAATGCTCACTGACAGAGTTGCCTCTCTCTTGTAGAACAAGGTGGTGCACCGTTGGAGGCAATAGTTAACCAGAGCTCAGATCTGCCTGCATCCTCTAACCTAATGGAGGAGATGATGCTGGCCATTTTTTTTGAGAAGCCTGTCACAGTTGCGTGGACCTGCAGAGTTTCACTGGCTGTCTTGTCTGGAGACAATACACATCTTTTTAGCCTGTCTTGATGCTCTCTCCACTCCCATTGTTTTGTTTCTTAAAGACTGGATTAGTTGTAAGTATTCGCATTCCAACCATTATTCATGTAAATTGAGTCTGTGTCTTATAAGTTCTGTTTGTGAACAGAATTCCCACTCACCTGAAGAAGGGGCTCAGAGCCTCGAAAGCTTGTGTGGCTTTTGCTACCAAATAAACCTGTTGGACTTTAACCTGGTGTTGTTAAACTTCTTACTGTGTTGAGGCCATGGCCAGCAGTTGGGTTGAGATGATTAAAGATGATACATAGAAACATGCATGGAAAATAGAAGCAGAGGTAGACCATTCGGCCCTTCGAGCCTGTTCTGCCATTCATTTTGATCATGGCTGATCATCAAATTCAATACACTTCCCTTCCACTCCCCCCACCCTCCCCTCAACCCCCATATCCCTTGATCCCTTTAGTCCCTAGAACTACATCGAATTTCTTTTTGAAACAACACAACTTTTTGGCCTCAACTATTTTCTGTGGTAGTCAATTCCATTAATTCTCCACTCTCTGGGTGAAGAAATCCTAAAAGGTTTGCCCCTTAACCTCAAACTATGACGCCTAGTTCTGGACTCCCCGACCATTAGGAACATTTTTTCTGAATCTACCCTATCTAATCCTGTTAGAACTTTATAAGTTTCTATGAGATCTCTCTCACTTCTAAATGCCAATAAATATAATCCTAACTGACTTAGTCTCTCCACTTATGACAGTCTTGCCATCCCAGAAATCAGCCCGATAAACCTTCATTGCACTCCTTCTATAGCAAGAACATCCTTCCTCAGTTAAGGACACCAAAACTGCACACAATACTCCAGGCGTGGCCTCACCAATGCCCTATACAATTGCAGTAAAACATTCCTATTCCTTTACTCAAATCCTCTTGCTATGAAGGCTAACATACCATTTAACTTCTTTACTGCTGTTGTACCTGCGTGCTTACTTTCAGTGACTGATGAATGAGTCTCACTGAGGATCCACCTCACTAGATTTACACCCATTCAACAAATAATCTGTCTTCCTATTTTTGCTACTAAAGTGGCTAACCACATATTTATCCATATTGTACTGTAAAAAAAAAAGTTTATTTATTAGTCACAAGTAGGCTTGCATTAACACTGCAATTAAGTTATTGTACAAATCCCCAAGTCGCCACACTCTGGCGCCTGTTTGGGTACATGGAGGGAGATTTTACCATTGGCCAATTCACCTAACCTGTATATCTTTGGACTGTGGGAGGAAACTTGGGCACCCGGAAGAAACCCATGCAGACACGGGGAGAACGTGCAAACTCCACACAGACAGTGACCCAAGCCAGGAATCGAACCTGGGTCCCTGGCGCTGCGAGGCAGCAGTGCTAACCACTGTGCCACATCTGCTATGCATATGGCCACTCACTGAATCTGTCCAAATCATGCTGAAGCATCTCACAGCATCTCACAGCTCACCCTTCTACCCAACTTTGCATCTGGAAATTTGGAGATAATACATTCAGTTCCCTCGGCCAAATCATTAATAGATAATGTGAACAGTTGGGGTCCTAGCACAGATCCCCGTGGTCCCCACTACTCACTGTCTGCTAATCGGAGAACTCATCGATTCCACTCTTTGCTTCTTGTCTGCTAACCAGCTTTCTATCCATCTCAAGACACTCTCCACAATTCCATGTGTTTTAACTTCACATAGTAATCTGCCATGTGAGACCTTCCGGGGAGAAATCAGTGCTCTAGTAAACTATTAGGACTATTGAGGCACCATCCTAGGGCACTGGCTTCACGGAGTACAAACTTCCCCACTGAAAATCAACAGTGTTCCACTGGCCATGCAGCAACCATTGGGATAACACTCGAGGAATTCTGTTGATTACTAAACTGTAAATGGTTGATGATCCCTTTAAATGAAGCTGGTGGGAGCACTTCCTGCTGCTACAAATGGAGCTTTGAGCGTCTCAATGGTACCACGGCATGGTGGCACAGTGGTTGGTGCTGCTGCATCACAACACCAGGGACCCGGGTTCAATTCCGGGCTTGGGTGACTGTGCAAACCCCACACAGACATTCTCCTCATGTCTGCGTAGGTTTCCTCCCACAGTCCAAAGATATGCAAGTTAGGTGGATTGGCTATGCTAAATTGCTCCTAAATTTACCCGGGGATTAGCAGCGTAAATACATGGGGGTAGCGTGGGATTGTTGACGGTGTAGACTTGATGGGCCGAATAGCCTTCGACCGCACCGTAGGGTTTTTATGATTCTATGAAATCCATCAAGTTCTGCCTACTCTATATGTGAATCATTATTCACATGCTAATGTCCTTACCAATATGGTGTTGAATATGGCTTGTCTCATCAAAGTGTGCATGCTCACCACAGATGTCATTTTGGAGATCTAATGGCACCCACAACCACCAAAGAACAGGCATGAAATGCTTTATTTCACACCCTCCATCTCACATGCTGCAATAATTGTTTCCCCTCTCCTTGAATACAAAAATTAATTTTCTTTTGAACAGATAGTGGTTGGAAAATATTCAAGTCAGTGCTGAATGGCGTGCATTGCTGAATACAATCGTGAATCTCTGACAGACACGATCCAGAGGCTGCCATTCCCCCGGCTGCAGCAATAACAATAGCTCTTTTTTTTTTAAAGAAATGTTTCAATTCAGAGATCTCTCAAAAACTTGTCACTGCATGACATTAATGGGTAACCTCAACACTTGAAGTTCCTTGGTTGGACCAGTGACATTTGTTGTGTGACAGTACCTGTGGCACTTGCTCTGCCAAATTGTACGGCAGTTGTCAGAACGGTAATATTTTCTAATTCATTAACCCGAGATCGAGCCAGCAATTTCTGATTATTCAAGCTTCATTTGCAGATGTGCAATCTCCCAATGGGTTTGGAAATTAAGAAGAACTCCTTTTAATGATTTTCTAACTGCCTCACAATCAAGTCTGATTGCGCCAGGTCATATGCTCTTGATTCATATCCTTAGGCATTGCGTTTTCCTTCATGCAGCGTCAGACATACTTCCCTTTCAACTAGAACGAAAGCAAAACTCATTGAAGCCCGCAGAATAAGGAATATAATTAATTAGCCTCCTTATTCAGTAATGTAACTGGGGCGGCACTGCTGTCTCTCGGCGTTAGGAATTAGAGTTCAATTCCAGCCTGGGGTCATTGTCCATGCAGAGTTTGCACATTCTCCCCATGTCTGCATGGGTTTCCTCCCGGTGCTCCGGTTTCCTCTCACACTCCAAAAGATGTGCAGGTTAGTTAGATTGGCTATGCTAAATTGCCTCTTAGGGTCAGGAGGACTGACAGGGTAAATACATGGGGTTAAGGGCATAAGGCCTGGGTGGGTTTGTTGTCGGTGCAGGCGCAATAGGCTGAATGGCCTCTTTCTGCACTGTCGGGATTTATGATTCTAATTTTGTAAAGTAGCCTTTTGCCCCCACCCCCTCAGAAAAATAAACAATTTCAAAAGGTAATTATCCTTTTTTAAAATTCATTCATGAGACATGTGCGTCGCTGGTTGGCCAGCATTTATTACCCATCCCTAGTTGCCCTTGAGAAGGTGGTGGTGAGCTGCCTTCTTGAAACGTTGCAGTCCACGTGTTGTGGGTTGACCCACAATGCCATTAAGGAGGGAATTCCAGGATTTTGACCCAGCGACTATGAATGAACGGCGATATATTTCCAAGTCAGGATGGTGAGTGGCTTAGAGGGGAACTTGCATCCATTCGCAATAATGTGAAAACATCAAGAATGCAGTAAGATTATTTACAATAATATTTATTGTTCAGCTTGCTCAATGGACTATCTAATTCCAAACTATTTTGCACATTTAAGATTATTTTGTCTTTTGAGCATCGTGTTTTTTTTTGTTAAATTAATAACGTATTTCCTATTGAGCATTTCAAAGTATGCTGAGAAAGCTGCTTCACTCATCAAGTTATCACATTTATTTATCGTTTCCCAATGGGCTGGTTGGTAAGACCATTATTCAATGACCCACTGTGTGATATGGGTTTGATTTCCAAGCTACACTGAGCTAACTCATCACAGCCAGGCCAGTAGGTGAAGAAATATAATTGGCGCCAGTACCCTTGTGCTCGAGACAGAAATGATTAGCCAAGGTTGCCTCTGAGCAATTCCTGCTGGCAAGTGTGTTTAGATGTCTAGTTAAGACAAAATCAAGGTTGACTCTGTTCCCTCCATGGGCAGTTTTCACACCAACTAGCAATGTAGAGTCTGAGATAATGGACGTCTCGATGTAACCAGGGCCTATGTAACAAAACCCCACCAAGTATCAACATAATAGGAACAATTGAATAAATCAAGAGTAACGCATCACTTAATCTGAGTTGGTGTGAATGCGAAATTTAAACAAGGAAGGTTTCATATTTAGGAATATTTTAATCTTTTTTTCAAACAGAAAGGATTTTGAGTCAGAAGGTAAGTTAAAGGCTGTCCTTTCTTTTCACACATTTTACTTTAAAAGGGTATGGAGGTCAAAGGTTGGTTAAAGTGATAAAGAACTAGCTTTGAAACTGTTTCCCCAAAGACTGTAAACAAGAAGAACTATCTTAACTTGCCTCAGTAACACCTCGTACCTGATGTGTTCGAAGGCCTTTTGGTTATCCAGCATTGACAGTTCCCTCAGGTTGTACGCACAAGGAGCTAAAAGTCAAAGATAAAGACACATTGCAGGCAGGGGCCCCAAGAGTAAAGCCTGCTGAGGTTTCACAATGATCTGGACTCCAACACTAAATCACTGCCGGCAAATATCAACAAATCTCTTCTATATGATCTCAACAGCTTCAACTGGACTTTGTGGCTGAATGGTCTGCAGAGTTTTAACTTTTCGTATGCTGAAAGATATTCAGTCAATCACACCTGATTTTTAGTTAAAGTTGTGTGGTGGACCTCAGTTGTGCCTTTGTCCTATATGGACCACCGTTGTGTGTTTGTCATGCCTGGACACATCCCCTCCCGGTTCGGTTCCTCCCCTCGACACCTAGTATAAAGGTGGCTGTCTCCTCCCCCTTGTTCAGTCCAGGTTGGTTATTTGTTGGGATCTGCTCCTGATTCTGTTGTGAATAAAAGCCTACAGTTGTATTGGTACACAAGTAGTCTTTCGCCTTATTGATAGCGCATCAAGTTATTTTTTCACTATGCTGGGATTTCTTGTGACCAAGTGGACCTGGAAATTGTCAAGGTATCAGATGTAACAGCTTGTCCTTGGCAGGGAGGAGTTATTTACAGGCATTTGGAGCCAGTGTTCATTATCTGGGCATTGGAATGTAAATGATATGCAAATGAGGGTTGATATTATGGGGTCTGGAGTGACCAGTAGCCACTACTCTGATTCTATTTGATTGGCCTAATTGAACGATGCAATTTGGGTTTCTGATCAATTCATTGGCTGGTTGCCAAGGAACATTTGGAGTTTTAACTCTGCTAACATAAAGAGCTTGTTCAGAAAGGCAGTGTGAAAAACCCAGGAACCAGGCTCACAAGGAGAGACAACATCTGGAAGGAGAAGAGAACAAAGGACTGATTCCATGTGACCACAAAATCTTGGCCAGGTTCTAATTGCAAGTGGGAATCAATCTAAGTTAAGTAAAGTAACAGATAATGAGTCTTTGGTTTATGCATTGCAGGTATTTACTGTTGGTTAAGTAGCTACAGAATAAAGGAAGTTGTGTTTAAGTATTTAAAGTTGACTTTATGTCCTTATTCACTATAGAGGTTAAAACACACAGGTTTGTATAACAACTTTATGCAAGGCTATTACTTGGAATAAATATACTACATAGAAGGAAATTCATTCATTACTTCAGTTTTGTTAAACACCATCCATTTTTTTGTTTCACTTACTGAAGTAAATTCTGAAAGGCCGGTGTCTCTTCACCAGATTCCTCTTTATTTACAAACTCAATTCCACCTCCTAAGAATGCTCCTGGTACAAAGTCAGAATGTGGAGATGCCGCATTGGACTGGGGTAAGCACAGTAAGAAGTCTCACAACACCAGGTTAAAGTCCAACAGGTTTATTTGGTAGCAAATACCATAAGCTTTCGGAGCGCTGCCCCTTCGTCAGATAGAGTGGATATCTGTTCTCCAACAGTGCACAGACACAGAAATCAAGTTACATGTAACTTGTAACTTGATGTTGGCCTCATTGAAGCCATTGCAAAGCTCTAAATTGTTTAACTATTTAATGGAAGGATGATTTCCCTACAACACCATTTGTACCATGCTTTCTACATCATTGAAGAAATTAAAAAGGGTTGTGAACGTAGCCCAGCCCATCATACAAACCAGCCTCCAATCCATAGACTCTGTTTACACTACACGTTGCCTCAGAAAAGCAGCCAGCATATTCAAGGACTCCACGCACCCTGGACATACACTCTTCCACCTTCTTCCATTGGGAAAAAGATACCAAAGTCTGAAATCATGTACCAACCGACACAACTACAGCTTCTTCCCTGTTGCCATCAGAGTTTTGAATGGACCTATCTTATATTAAGTTTGTCTTTTGCTACATCCTGGCTATGACTGTAACACTATATTCTGCACCCTCTCCTTTCCTTCTCCCCTATGTACACTATGAACGTAGCGCACATGAAACATACTTTTCACTGTATCCCAATACATGCAACAATGATAAATCAGATTAAAATAAAATCCGCTGTTGTAGATGTTAATTCTTAGATTTTTCAGAGGTTCTCTGAAGCTTACTGAGTTCAAGTACAGCACCTTAACTTTCTCCAACTGTTTTTTTTTGTCTTGCTCGTGACATTCACACTTGACAAGTTCAATGTTATACAATATGCTAACAATAAACTTTGACCACTAATCTGGTGCCAAGGGCAAAAACCAACTCCAAAAGCAAATTGGAGTGAGGTTGCCTCCTGTTCTCCAGGATGAATCCGGTTTCAGATCCGGGCCCAATGCTGGATTATTGGCAATATCTGCTGCTTCCGCAGAAAGACATATTGCTTCCCACTAATGTTGCAGTGCTAACAGGAATGCCCAAGAAACAGAACCTTCAGAAAGAAATTGATGTTTGTACTATCATTTTCCTACCTGAGGGGAATGGTGGAAAATCAGTCATTGCCCACCTTAGACTTCACAGTTTGTGATAACGCAAACGCTTTCGAGCTTTGCATTGTCATCAACCCTTTAGTGAAATTCTGGCAGGAGGCCACCTGAATCGATTTAAGCTGGAGGTATGAGAATTTATCATCATCGTTGAGTGGGACAAAGATGTGTTCTTCCAGTAATGAGGCAGAGCTCTTGCCAACCTGAGTGCACATGTATAGAAATGGGATGACCACAATGAAGACTTCCATAATATCAAAGGGAGTCTTGACAGGTCTGGATAAAATGGCTCCCAATCTTGTCACCACCACATTTCTGGAGTTGAGTTCAATCCCAGCTTTAGTTTGGGGATTCAGGAAGCCCTGGCTTGTTTCAGTCCACGGGGCGCTTTGGCGGCTGAGCAGACACTAATGAGAAACATTACTGAAAGGAAAGACAGTGGACTGGCAATGGCAGCGTTTAAAGAACGAATAGGTGAACTCCAGAAGTTGTTTATTCCTGTTTGGTGCAAGAATGCTCAGAGAATTGTGGCCAAACCGTGGCTCACAAGGGAAATTAGAGATAGTATCAGATTCAAGGAAGAAGCATACAAATTGGCAAGAAAAAGCAATAGGCCTGCGGATAGGAGCAGTTTAAAATTCAGCAAGGGAGAACCAATGGATTGATTAAGAAGGGAAAAATAGAGTATGAAAGTAAGCTAGCGGGGAACATAAAAACTGACTATAAAAGTTTCTGTAGATATGTAAAGAGAAAAAGACTGACAAAAATGAATGTAGGCCCCTTACAGTCAGAAACGGGAGAATTGATAATGGGAAATAAAGAAATGGCTGAGGAATTAAATTCATACTTTGCTTCAGTCTTCACAAAGGAAGACATGAATAATGTACCAGAAGTTCTGAGAGAAACAAGTTTTAGTGAGGAGCTGATGGAAATCAGCATTAGCAAACAAATGGTTTTGGGGAAATTGATGGGATTGAAGGTGGATAAATCTCCAGGTCCTGATAATCTTCATCCCAGAGTACTTAAGTGGCCATGGAAATAATAGATCCATTGGTGGTTCTGTTCCAAAGTTATTTTGACTCTGGACTGGGGGTTCCTACAGGTGTTGGGGTAGCTAATGTAAGCCCGCTATTCAAAAGGGAGGGAGAGAGGAAAAAGGGAACTATCGACCAGTGAACCTAACATCAGTACTGGGGAAGTTGCTCGAGTCCAGTACAAGGAATTCATAACTCAGCATTTGGAAGGCAGTGGTATAATCAGACAAAGTAGCATGGATTTACAAAAGGGAAGTCATGCTTGATGAATCTATTGGAATTCTTTGAGGATGTAACTCGTAGAGTTGACCGAGGAAAACCAGTGGATGTGGTTTATTTAGCCTTTCAATAAGCCCTCACATAATAGAGTACTATGTAAAGTTAAAGCACATGAGATTGCTGGAAATGTCTTGAGATGGATAGAAAGCTGGTTAGCAGATAGAAAACAAAGAGTTGGCATGAATGGGTCTTTTTCCGGTTGGCAGTTAGTGACTAGTGAGGTTCTTCAGGGATCTGTGCTAGGACCCCAACTGTTCACATTATATATTAATGATTTGGAAGAGGGATCTGAATGTATGATTTCCAAGTTTGCAGATGATACAAAATTGGGTGGGAGGGTGAGCTGTGAGGAGGATGCAGAGATGCTTCAGCGTGATTTGGACAGGCTGAGTGTGTGGGAATATGCAGTATGATGTGGATAAATGTTATCCACTTTGGTAGCAATAAAAGACAGACTATTACTTCAATGGGTGCAAATTGAGAGAGGTGGATACTCAGTAAGATCTTGATGTCCTCGTGCATCAGTCACTGAAATTAAGCGTGCATATACAACAGACAGCAAAGAAGGCAAATGGTATGTTGGCCTTCATAGTGAGAGGATTTGACTATAGGGATAGGGATGTTTTGCTACAATTGTATAGGGCGTTGGTGACGCCACACCTGGAGCATTGTGTACAGTTTTGATGTCCTTATCTGAGGAAGGATGTCCTTGTTATAGAGGGAATACAGCAAAGGTTTACCAGGCTGATTCCTGGGATGGCAGGTCTGCCATATGAGAAGAGACTAAATTGGTTAGGATTATATATACTGGAGTTTAGAAGAATAAGAGGGGATCCCAGAGAAATTTATAAAATTCTAACAGGGTTACACAGGGTAGATTCAGAAAGAATGTTCCCAATTGTGGGGAGTCCAAAACTAGGGTTCATAGTTTGAGGATAAGGGGTAAACATTTTAGAACTGAGGTGAGGAGAAATTTCTTCACCCAGAGCACAATGAATGTGTGGAACTTACTACCACAAAAAGTAGTTGAGGCCAAAACATTGCCTAATTTCAAGAAGAAATTAGATATAGTTCTTGGGGCTAAAGGGATCAAGGGATATGGGGGAGAGGGGATCAAGATATTGAATTTGATGATCAGCCATGACCGAAATGAATGCTGGAGCAAGCTTGATGGGCCGAATGGCCTACTCCTGCTTCTAGTTTCCATGTTTCAGGCACTGCCCAACACAAGGGCAAAATCTGCTGTGAAGCTAAGTTGAACTACTTCTCCGGCTTCCTACTAAAGCACCTGGGAACCTTTCTAAACTCTACTTTGAGTCTTTTCAATATTAGCAGAAAGTGCACTGTCTGGTTTGGCCTTTCTGGAATCATTGACATTTAAATACCCAGTGTGTGAAAAATGTACTTTGAACCCACGAGCAAAGCTCAACATTCCCAGGCCAATTACCTCACACCAGTTGAATAATTCAGGGCACTGTGTCAATCTAAATCAGTAAACACAATTAAAGCAAGTAAGTTGTTATTGGTCGAACTGCTCGGAAACCAATAGTTTGACCACCTCTGGGACAAAATTGCAGGCTTCAGGTTGTGTAAGATGCAATAGATTCCATCTCCAATCAACCCCCCTCTCTGCTGCCTGAGGCTGTCTGGATTCTTTTGCAATCTTACCATCTGATTTGGCTTGAGATTGTCCATACTCTCTGCATCTCTGCTTCTGCTTTATCCTTTATCAGCTGCCAATGTCAAAAGGTGGCACAGTGGATAGCACTGTTGCCTCACAGCACCAGGGACACAGGTTCGATTCCTGACTTGGGTCACTGTCTGTGCGGAGTTTGCATATTCTCCTCGTGTCTGTGTGGGTTTCCTCCGGGTGCTCCAGTTTCTTCCCACAGTCCAGAAGACTGAATTGGCCATGCTAAATTCTCCCTCAGTGTACCCAAACAGACAGCGGAGTGTGGTGACTCAGGGATTTCCACAGTAACTTAGTTGCAGTGTTAATGTAAACCTACTTGTGACACTAATAAATACACATTAAACTTTAATGTTCTCACCCACACCATTGTTTACTCTAGACTTGACATAACCAATACTCACCTGACTGGTTTCCCATTGTTACAAACAGGTGATGAGGGGTCAAACAGCTCCCTATTTTTTCCCTCTCCGAGGTTTTCTTTGATTTGTAAAGAATATACTTGCCAATTCAGAGAGTAATAAACTGCTTAGGTGCTATGATAATAAATGAACCCATTGGACAGATATTCTTGAGTTTAACAAAGAAAGAGATTTGCTTTACTATATTTAAGCTGATCTAGTAAAACAAAACACACACACACACTTTTGTCGAACTGGAGCCAATTAAAATGAAAGGAACATAGAGTAATTTTCTTCCAAAGCTTCCAATTTAAAAGTTAAAGGTGGCTGATTTTGCTGTTCTCCTGGGGTTAGCAGTGTTGGGTTGAGTTCTTTTCAGAAGTCTCTGTCTGCATCAGAGGCCATCCCTGGGTGGTCATAGTCAGCAATCGGGATTCAAAGCTTACAAGGTGGGTTGGAGAGAAAGGCTGGAAGGAGGTTTCCCATTTGAATCTTTTCTCATCAGTGTCTCAGCCACTTGGTTCTCCATCTGTCGAGAAACCAGAGGTTTAAAGCACACAAATGATGGGCCTGTCTCGTGACCATCACCCAATGATTCCAACTTGGTCCTCACTTGTGTATTCCTCCTTGCAACTTGAATCAGTTCATGTCTGGAAGTCTCCCTGTCACAGTGTGGGTCCTATTTCCAATTGACTGGGTTTAAGACATTCTTATCATAGCTCAATGAGTTCATGTTTGGGACACCCCTCTCAGTTAGGTTTCTATTGTCCAAGTGATAAGACATTTTAGTTCATCTCCAGCATTTCAATGCCTTGGGTGATTGCCTTGACGCCTTGTTAATGGGGGACAGCATCTGTGGTTCACTCATATTCTCCAAGGCACTGGGTGGGATTTTTCTCCCACTCCACGGGGTGTTTCGTGGAAGCGAGTGTTTGCAAAATCATATGGTCTCATTGTAGTCAATAGGGTTTCTTATTGAATGCACCCCTTGCTGCTCGGAAATCTGCCGTGGACGTTCATGTCAGTGTGTATGTAAGATCCCGTGAACTGTAGCAAGATTTTCCCAATTGTCTGTGGTGGGTCTTCTAAGATGTGGTTTCTCCATCTCAGTTTTTTGGAATGTGGAGAGTACAATGATACAAATTAGGGTGGCCATCTTTGCTGCAAGCTCAAATCAAACTTCTAGACTATGTCTTAAAATGTCTTTTGTTTATGTAAATTCAGTTTGGTATTCCAGCCAGTGGCTTAAAATTACTTGGCCTAAAGCATTTTTTTATTCATTCGTGGGACATGGCCAGCATTTATTGTCCATCCTTAGTTCCACTTGAGAAGATGATCATGAGCTGCCTTCTTGAATCGTTGCAGTCTACATGCTGTGGTTGACCCACAATGCCATTCAGGAGGGGATTCCAGGATATTGACCCAGCGACTGTGAAGGAACGGTGATATATTTCCAAGTCAGGATGGTGAATGGCTTGGAGGGGAACCTCCAGGTGGTGGTATTCCCATGTATCTGCTGCCCTTGCCCTTCTAGATGGAAATGATCGTGGATTTGGAAGATGCTGAGGATCTTTGGTGCATCTTGCTGCAGTGCACCTTGTAGATAGTACACACTGCTGTTACTGAGCACAATGGTGGAGGAAGTGGATGTGGTGCCAATCAAGCTTTTGTGACACCATCTTCCAGAAATTTGAGCTCAACTCAAACTATGCAGCCCATATCTGGACCCAAGCCAAGTTCCATTCACCCACCAACCCTGTGCTCACTGATGTTTAAAGTCCACCAACAACTCCATTTTTGAATTTTCATCTCCATGTTAAAATTCCTCTGTGGTTTCATTCACTTCCTACCTCTGTGACCTCCATCAACTCTACAATCCTCGGAGGGCTGCAATGCTAACCGCCTTTGCATCCCTTTCTTTACTTTCTTCGCCTTACCATTGGCGACTTTGCCTTAAGGTCAGGTATTCCCTTCCTAAATTATTCCGGTACGCCACTTTTTTCCTCTCCTTTCAGATGTTCCTTTAACCAATTTTCCATACACCTTTCTCATATTTCTTTCTTTGGGTTGGTGGACAAACTTTTGTCCGAATACACTTCTGTGAAGAATCTTGGAATGTACTCCGACATTAACATCCCAATGTACATACATGTAGTTATTGCTATCACATTGCTGCACATCAGGACTGTCATGCCCTGAGCTGACAGGCAGCAGAAGGAAAAGGAATGCACCTTATTTGTGGATTGCAAATTGAAATAGGATTTGGTAGTTGCAAACAAAAGTGCCCATTATTTCTTTAAACGTCAAAACTACTTTCCAAAATGGTTGCAGTGATGCTAAAACATTTATTTTGACACAAACCCGATTTCTCATTTCAGCCGTTACTGAGCTGCATTTTGAACAGTTGTTTAATTATTGACTCAAACTCCCCTCCAGGTCTCTCTTCTGAAGATCACTTTTTAATCAATTGTTGAGTATTAACCAGGCAAGGTACTGTGAGTACTCAATCTTCTAAGCTTTATTACTTGCGCGCAAGGAGAACATACACAGTAAATCTCACTATGGTGTTCTGCCATAGTTCCGCAAAACAGTGTCAGTTATAGCATTTTTTAGCCAGTGAGAGAGAACATGCCAGTTAAAGCACTAATAGCCTTACAGTTTGGTGTGTACTTTCAACTAATAGAATTTAGCATCATTTCAATCCTTTATTTGCATCATTATCATCTATACATGCAGCTGTGCAGAATCATTGACATCTTTAGCAGGCAATGTTCAATAAACATCCTGATCTTTTTTAACTGCAATCAGCACTTGGGATGTTTTTATTTTCTCAAGGCCTTACCCATGCTGCAAAACAGACTCAGACCTTCATCTGCCAACAGCTGGTTTCAACTTGCATTCAATCATTAGTTTAGGTTTACCTTGGTTTCGTACCAAATGGACACTTGGAGTCAGCACTAATAGGCAAACTAAAAAACACCCTCACCCTGGATAGTAACTAAATATTCTTAAATGGACAATAATGCAGCTCTACCAATCAACTGTTTAAATTGAGAGTCCTCGTACTTAGCTGTCTAATAACATTCCACTCTAAGAGTGTCGGTTTGGGTTTAAATCAAGTCTGATTTTAAGTGGTCAGTATCTGATTGGCCAATTGTTTAAAGCATTGCTCTGTGCTGACTACCATTACACAGGGGGAGTTGGTTGTAATCAGCTGTTAAAATAATGGCCGATCAGGTTCATAATATAATCAGGTTCTCCTCAATAAGTGCAGCGGTAGTTATAAGATAATGCTTGAAGGGACCTGGAAAAAAAGTCAAACAAAATTAATTAACCATGTCCTATATATAAAATAATCTTTCTTTGGTGAGCAGATATAGAGGGTGGTGCAGCAGTTAGCACTGCTGCCTCACAGTGCTGGAGATCCGGATTTGATTCCGGCCTTGGGTGTGGAGTTTGCACATTCTCCCCGTTTCCTTTGGGTGCTCCGGTTTCCTCCCATAGTCCAAAGATCTGCAGTTAGGTTAAGAACCCATGCCAACTTGTCCCTTAGCGTCCCAAAATGTGTAGGTTAGGGAAATTAGTGGGGTAAATATGTGGGGATACGGGATAGGTTCTGGGTAAGCTCTGTCGGAGAGTCAGTGCAGGCTCAATGGGCTGAATGGCCTCCTTCTGCACTGTAGGGATTCTATGATCCTATTCCATGATACAGATTAGTTTGATGAAGTATTTGTGGACTGACAGAAAGAAACAAGGCTGTAGGAAAATTAGGGAACACTTCTGCAAAAATTATGCAAGTCCTTAGTTGTTCCTTCCTCCTTTTGAAGAAGTCACTTCATTCAGTACCTACCCCTTGATAGTGTGGATAAGATCATTAATTTAGTGGTGAGGAAGATTAAATCTGTGTCCTGTCACTCCATGGGTTTAATATTGTCCTCACTGTATATTGGATGAAGATTGCTCAACATGAGTCTTGTGGGAAATTACACAGCTCAAAAGATAAACTTCAAGTCCACTTGTGTGTAAACGATGTACAGAACTAATCATTACGTTTATACTGAAATATAATATTTTGAGAAAAAGAATGGTTAACATTTCCATTTTTGGCTTGAAATATAAAGTCATTGATACTTGACAGTAATCATTAACTATTTGCAAAAGCAATTCCTTGAAAATACTGCTGCATTATCAATGTGTTCTAAAGCAGTTTTGATTAAAAAAGTTATTGACATAACTTCCCTTTGTTCCTATCCAACACCATTTCAAATGTTTTTTAAATAATACATTAGTTCCACAGTGCTGTGCTAACTGTGTGATTTCATAACCATGTGTTACCAACTCGGGATAGTTTAACTAAGTCGTGTGTGTGTATACCTATATTATATATGTTGGGGACAAGACAGAGAAAATAAATTAAACTTAAAGCTATTTGTGGGTTAAGGATGTGAAACATGGGTCAAGTTTCAATGTAGAATGAAGACAGCAAGTTTGGAGCTTTGTTCATATACCTGCATTGTTAGTGAGGTTTTATGACCTTTGAAGTGGTTTTACTGAAGTTAAAACAAAGTTTAAAAAAAAAATCTGGGCTGTTACCTAGAAACAGGTGACCTAAAGAGAGACAGAGAAATAGAAAAGCAGTTTTAGTTAAATTAGAAACAGGTGCCAGGCAGAGCTGGATTCAGGAGAGGGAACAGCAAAAAGCAGGTTTTCCTAAAGAACAGGAGATAGTCCCAGGAATCAAGGAATTGTTCAAAATAATGGGCCCAGGAAGACAAAGGGGTGGCACGGTGGTACAGTGGTTAGCACTGCTGCCTCACAGAGCCAGGGAACCAGGTTCGATTCCTGGCTTGGGTGACTGTATGGAGTTTGCACATTCTCCTCATGTCTGCATGGGTTTCCTCTGGGTCCCCCTGTTTCCTCCCACAGTCTGAAAGGTGTGCTGGTTAGCTGCATTGGCCATGCTAAATTCTCCGTCAAGGTACCCGAACAGGTGCCAGAGTGTGGCGACTAGGGGATTTTCACAGTAACACTTTTGCAGTGTTAATGTAAGCCTACTTGTGACACTAATAATAAAATAAAATTTTCCCAGTACTCTTTTTTTTCCCCATTGAGTTGGTAAGATGTATTGAAACTATGGAGCAATGAGGTATCGATTCCATCTCCAGCCACACCAGGTTAATAACTTTTTCCACACTATTGTGTGATGGCGCTGAATGAAAGTGTTCTTGACAAGGAGGGAGGAAATTCGTTGGGTATAAAGATTATTCTCACAAGAGGTGGGGTGATGGAGTTGTGCTTCTCTTCTCAAGGTAAAGGATTCTGCTTTGTAACAAACTAGATATAATACTCTTTGGAATACAATTTCAAATCGTATTGTTCTTCAAATTAAGAATTTTACAAATCTTTAGTCAGCTGTGATTTTGTGGCGACAGATTCATTTCTGGGTCGGAAAGACGCAGTTTAACTCCAAACATTTGAGTACGCAATTTTGAGTGACACTGCAGAGCAGAGGGAGTGAGCACTATTGGAGGAGGCGTCAGCTTTTAATGTGATGTACTGAGGCTTCCTATGCCCTCTCAGCTGGAAGTAAGAAACCCCATACCACTATTTGCAAAGGTTTTCTGGCCAATATTTATCCCTCCATCAATACTTTAAAAAAAATCCAACTGACCTGGTCATGGTCACATTGCTGTTAACACAGTGTCGCTGTGCTTAAATTATATTCTAAGTTTCTTATAAAGCAACAACACTTTGAAAGCATTTCTTTGGCTGTAAAGCACTTTGGGATAGAACAAGGAAACGTCATGCGATCATAAAATATGCCGTACAATACACGTCCTTCTTTTTTCATTTTCCAGATTGGATTGCACAAATAAATCGTTGTAAACTGCTATGTCTTTTACTTCCAGAGGACTTGTCTGTGACTGTTATATTGATATCGGAGAGCATCTCAATCATTGAAACCTTCCTTACTTTAGAACATGTGATGCCTTCATTGGAATCTGCTGTAGACTCACAGCCAAGGAACACAGCTGGGGAGACTCATCACTACAAATCTGCCTTGATGCCGTCACAATGAGAAAATATCTGGCATTCCATTAACATCATGATCGAAAGTGTACAGCGAAGGAAGGGGAAGTTCGAACACAGAGCCAAGTCCCAACACTTACACCTGCAACCAGATACAGGCTTAACAGAGCTTGTGAAATAGCAATTCATCTGGCTTTCTTTTTATTCATTTGTGGGACATGGGTATCACTAGCTGGTCAGCATTTATTGTCCACCCCTAGTTGCCCTGGGAAGGCAGTTGAGAGTCAAACACATTGCTCTGGTTCAGGAGTCACATGTAGGCCAGACCAGGTAAGGATGGCAGATTTCCTTCCCTAAAGGACATTAGTGAATCAGGCGGGTTTCGGCAATCATTTCATGGCCATCAGTAGATTCTTAATTCCAGATACTTTTTTTATTGAATTCAAATTCTACCATCTGCCGTGGTGGGATTCGAACCCAGGTCCCCAGGACATTAGCTGAGTTTCTGAATTAATAGTCTAGTGATAATACCACTAGGCCATCACCTCCCCCTAACATCAAATGTAAAGGCTTAGAACTGGGAGCCTTCATTTCTTCCATTATTACTTTAGCTAACAATTTGCAGTCAGGGCAAAAGAGTAAGCATGAATCCTGACTACACTCAATTACTTTCACATGGTCAAGAATATAAAAAAACAAATTAAAGATTGCATTAAATGTTGAAGATAATGTTACACATCAATATGGGCACTTAGAACTTGATGGGACTCAATTAAAACTGCAATATTTTGGATCAAACCCAATTAATAATGGCATTTATAATTTTCAAGCATTCTAATCAACACAGCATGTTCAAAGCCCTTAGAGCTGCATTCTCAAATGTATCATCTATTCTTCGGGGAACTCAACATCGAATGTTATGACTCCGCTGGAGATGGAAGCCAATTTAAACTGGATTGTTACCTGATGTGCATATTAATTTCAGACTTTAGTTTATGAAGTTTTAATTAACAAGTAGTTTTATGGAAGATTATAAAAACATTGGCAACTTATGCCAGAGGAGATGGTAGAAACAGGCAGGTTAGCAATGTCAAGGCATATCATGATAGGCACATGAACGGGAGGCGAACAGAGGGATACAAATCGTGTATGGGCAAATTGTGGTAGGTCTAAATAAGGACTGGGAATCAGCGCAGGCTTGATGGGCCGAAGGGCCTGATCCTGTACTGTATTGTTCTTATCACTGCATCCATGATGACTCTTTATAAGACCCTGTGTAACCCTACAATGACGGGATGCTGGAATTGAGATTGTACTTACAGCACAGGCCATTTGGCCCAATTGATTCATGCTTGAATCATACAAGCTTTCTCCCATTCCTTCATCTGACTCCATCAACATATCCTTTTATCCCTGTCTCATGTGCTTATCCGATTTACCCTCAAAACACATCTGTGATATTGATCTCAACCAATCTTTGTGGCGGTAAATTCCACATTCCAACCATTCTCTGGGTACAGAAGTCTGCCCTGAATTTCCTGTTGGGTGATGTTATATTTAAGCCCCCAATACAGGTCTTACTCACAAGCATCTTCTCTATGTCAACCCTATCATAATCTTAAAGATCTTTTGGCTGGAGTAAAATTGAATGTGCCATGTAATATTCTTTTGATGGTATAAATAATGGTGCATATGTCCAAGCTGATAGGACGCAGGTGAACTTTGAAAGAACAAATCCCCAATCAGCAATTTGAAATCTCGCTTGTCATATTACCTGTCAGCTGTCAGATGATAGATGATATTCCAAAGTCAGGCATTTATCCAACTGCATTCCCAAATTCTGAATAAAGGAAACATCTTTGAATCACATTCCACTGAATGCTACAAAATCAGAATAATTTCCATGAAGGTGGGGCAGCATGGTGGCACAGCGGTTAGCACTGCTGCCTCACAGTGTCAGGGACCCGGGTTCGATTCCTGGTTTGGGTCACTGTCTGTGTGGGTTTCCTCCGGGTGCTCTGGTTTCCTCCTACATTCTGAAAGATGTGCTAGTTAGGTGCATTGACCCGAACAGGCGCCAGACTGTGGCGACTCGGGGAATTTCACAGTAACTTCATTGCTAATGTAACTTCAGTGTCAATGTAAGGCTTTCTTGTGACACTAATAAATAGATAAACTTTATAAACTGGAAGCACAAGACTGTCATTAAACCTGCTTAGGAATGTACACGCCAGAAGAGAATAAAACAAAGAACAAGGCAGCACAGGAAAAGGCCCTTCGGCCCACCAAGCCTCCACCAATTCCTAGTCCTTATTTATATCCACTACTTATTGTCCATACACGGTTTCTATCCCTCTGTTCATGTGTCTATCAAGATATGCCTTGAACGTTGCTATCGTGCCTGTTTCCACTACCTGCCCTGGTGGTGCGTTCCAGGCACCCACCACCCTCAGTGTGGAAAACATACCCCGCACGTCTCCCTAAACTTTCCTCTTCTCACCTTCTGGTATTTCTGCTGCAACTAGAGTGCCGCCATGAGAAAGGCAGGGCAATAAAGATCCAACATTCCCAAGGGATCCCAGTTTTTAGTGGGTCCCAGAACAGAATCTCCAATCTCATTATCTGTCGGTAACAGTGCCAGAGAGATATTACTGCATTCACCTTCAGTGTGGAAGTGAGTCATCCTTGGCTCCAAGGGAATGCCCAAGAAGGAAAGAAGATTGCACAGGAGGAGGTCATCCAGCCCATGGAGTTGATGTTGGTTCTCTGAAATGAATTTTGAAAAAGCTGTTAACAAAATCAGACTGCTCTAAAGCAGGTGTGAGTCAAATATCAACTCCAAAGAGCTGCACTAATTAACACACCTCTGTTTGCTGTGTTCAAAATTACTTATGCAAATATATTTTATTTGCTGCAATCCAGTGAGTTTTCCCTGAGAGATAACACACACAAACACAGCTTTCTTGATAGCTCATGATAAATGTCTGTCATAAGCACAATTTTGATGGAATGCTCAAACGGCCATGGGAAAGAACATCCTCAAAGTTACTATACTAACTGTGAGGTTTTCAATACTTGTAGACAGTTATAACGATAATCTGTTACTGTGGCTTTTACTCATGATCCCTCGGCCACTTACTCTAGAAAAGTTCTTGCTGGAAGCAGTGGTCACTTGTTCAAAAACATTTATTTATTTGTTAACTATTTATAAAGGTTAAATAGGATCAAGTCCAACAGGTTTATTTGGTAGCACGAGCTTTGGGAGCGTTGCCCCTTCATCAGGTGAGTGAAGAGTTCATTCACAAACAGGGCATGCCTGTTTGTGAACCGAACTCTTCATTCACCTGATGAAGGGGCAATGCTCCGAAAGCTCGTGCTACCAAATAAACCTGTTGGACTTTAATCTGGTGTTGTGAGACTACTCAGTGTGCCTACCCCAGTCCAACATTGGTAGCTCCACATCATGAATTGGATCAAGACACAGCTAGAGCCACTGTCTGAGATACTTCAGATTCATTTCAACCCAGCGAGTGACACCACTGTGACATTATCTCCTTACACACATGCTCAGTAGCTAATATTAGAGTTAACCCTATACTCTATATCTTCCCCTAAGTCTTAATCTCCAGACTATTCGACACAGATTCCCCTATACGTCCCCTTCACAGTCTCTTGCTTCAGTGGCATCAATCTCCCACTATGTTTTTGGCTCTCTTTGAGGATGTGTCGGATTCTCCAGAATCTTTTCCTTGGAAGACACCCAAATCCTGAGGCAGGGATTTTTGCTTCTGTTCTTCAGTGTAAAGGCACTGAACAGAGGGTTGTATCACAGTTTGGTATGGCTCCTGCTCTGTCCAAGACCGCAAGAAACTACATAGGGTTGTGAATGCAGACCAGTTCATGACGCAAACCAGCCTCCCATCCACTGGCTCCGTGTATACTTACCGCTGCCTCAGAAAAGCAGCCAGCATAATCAAGGACCCCATGCACCCCCGACATATTCTCTTCCACTTTCTTCCGTCGGGAAAAAGATATCTGAGGACACGTACCAACCAACTCAAGAACAGCTTCTTCTTTGCTGCCATCAGACTTTTGAATGGACTTACCTTGCATTAAGTTGATCTTTCTTTACACCCTAGCTATGACTGTAACTCTATATCCTACACCCTCTAGTTGCCACACTCTGGCACCCGTTCAGGTACACTGAGGGAGAATTTAGCATGGCCAATGCACCTAACCAGCACGTCTTTCAGACTGTGGGAGGAAACAAGAGCACCTGGAGGATACCCACGCAGACACGGGGAGAATGTGCAAACTCCATACAGACAGTGTCTTGAGGCCGGAATTGAACCCAGGTCCCTGGTGCTGTGAGGCAGCAGTGTTAACCACTGTGCCACCATGCCACCTCCGATTTAGGGAGGGGATCCCAGAGTTTATGACCTCGGCAGCTGAAGACATGACCATTGACATGGGCGGCACGGTAGCACAGTGGTTAGCACTGCTGCTTCACAGCTCCAGGGTCCCGGGTTCGATTCCCGGCTCGGGTCACTGTCTGTGTGGGGTTTGCACATTCTCCTCGTGTCTGCGTGGGTTTCCTCCGGGTGCTCCGGTTTCCTCCCACAGTCCAAAGATGTGCGGGTTAGGTTGATTGGCCAGGTTAAAAAAAAAAAAATTGCCCCTTAGAGTCCTGGGATGCGTAGGTTAGAGGGATTAGCGGGTGGGGCCTGGGTGGGATTGTGGTCGGTGCAGACTCGATGGGCCGAATGGCTTCCTTCTGCACTGTAGGGTTTCTATGATTCTATTAATAATGAACTGAGTGGACTGAATGAGAAGAGTATGAGTTCATAGAATCATAGAAACCCTACAGTACAGAAGCCATTCGCCCCATCGAGTCTGCACCGACCGTTATCCCACCCAGGCCCCACCCCCATACATTTTACCCACTAATCCTTCTAACCTAAGCATCTCAAGACACTAAGGGGCAGTTTTAGCATAGCCAATCAACCTAACCCGCACATCTCTGGATGTGGGGCTGAAGAGTACAACAGATAGAGGAAGGTACCAGGTCTTGGAGCGACTTGAAAACAGGAATGAGAATTCTTTTTAAAAAGGTGCTGCTTAAGAGGGAGTAGTGCTAAATTAACTGTGGGCAGTATCATTTTAAAAATGTTTTGCCCCAAATTGGTTCTGGCATTCCTCTGTTTCAGATTAAACAGTTTGGGCTCATACTTGCTGGAGGTTAGAAGAGGGGATCTGATCGTGGTATATAAAATTTTAAAAGGGATATATGGAGTAATGTGATCTCCAACCTTGGAAATGTTGCTCTGTCTTTGCGAAGCAAATTAGCAACTTTTGCAGAATTAACCAATTGACAGAACATTTTGCATTCTATTCATTCTACCTCTTGCCCAGTCATTACTTACACTGTGAAGAACATCTACATTTTCATAAGCTGCATTAACTTTAATAGCTTTCTTTTCTTTATGCTGCTCATGTAGGAGGCAAGGAGAGAGTTGGAACTGGGATGGATACCCTAATCCAGCTAGGTTCTGGAAGCCATAAGATTCACTAAATCTCTGTCTAAAGAATTATTTGTGTACACAGAAATGCTTGGACATCAGCGGGCACATATTAAATGTCACTTCATGCATAATAATGAATGTGCAAAACAATGGGGCAAGGGGTATGTTTTTATTTGGAATATACCAGATAAGACCAGCTTACAGCCATTTCATGGAGGCCTCCTTCAACAGGATTAATTTTTTTACTATTTCATGGCAGTTGTATCAATGTTTGGGTTTTCAACTGAAAAGACATGGGTTGAATTTTCCACGGACAATGTCACAGAGCTTTAGCTTAAATAGTGTGACAATCTGCACAACATTTTGATTTCATGAGGAATCAGTCAGCTTGATCTGATGCACATCAATGAATCCTGGGTTGACACGACCTAATAATAAATGCTTCACTGAGGCTTTGGGATGAAACCTCTGCTCCCATCGATTGACTCCATCTCCGCTTTCCTCGGAAAAGCAGCCAGCATAATCCAGGACGCCGCGCACCCCGGACATACTCTCTTCCACCTTCTTCCATCTGAGAGCACCCACCAGTCTGCTCAAAGAACAATACAGCACAGGAACAGGCTCTTTGGCCCTCCAAGCCCACGCACCCCGGACATACTCGCTTCCACCTTCTTCCGTCAAGAAAAAGATACAAAGGTCTGAGGTCACGTACCAACCAACTCAAGAACAGCTTCTTCCCAGCTGCCATCAAAATTTTAATGGACCTACCATATATTAAGCTGAATTTTCTCTACAACTAGCTATGACTGTATCACTACATTCTGAACCCTATTCTTTCCTTAATGTACTCTATGAACAGTATGCTTTGTCTGTATAACGCGCAAGAAACAAAACTTTTCATTGTATACTAATACATGTGATAATAATCAAATCAAATCAAATTAAAGAACCATCTAGTTCCCCTTACAATCGTTACCCAATCAATCATTACAATTGAACTACGCTATAGCTGAGGACAAGGGGCGGGCTCAGCTGTGTTGGCCACTGTGATCAAATAGCCTGCTAATATTCACCATCCAGATTCACAAGTTATTTGGGGTACTTTTGAGAATAATACAGTGGGATTGTACAGTAGCATCAGTCAGCATCTACGGTTGAAGAGAAAAATGCACCAACTTACTGCGGAGTTGTAGAAACCAACTGAAAATAGTGTCCCTTTTATTCGACAAGGGGTGAAATTCCCCTGTTCACGGGTTCATGAAACGAAGCACTGAAATTAAACTTGTGAAAAATTTCAAACAATCAGCAAACACGACTGAGGAATTCATCACTTCATTTCACAGCAAAAGCAATTTTGCAGAACTGTGTGCGGCACAGGCAGACAAGGTAATCAGTTACCATCAGGGTCCTGCACGGTTCCCAAACTCTGATAAATAACAGTTATTGGAAACCCACCTTGACTAAAAGTGAGGCACTATAACATCGCTGACATCTTTGACAAATTCCGTTCACTGGCCGGCCCTCCAAGCTATCAGTGTTAGTTCCACACTGACAGTTTTGGTCGTGTAGTAAGTGCTGAATCTTGAAAAAAACAGGAGTCTTATCCATGGCTGGCACCATATCATAGAATCCTACAGTGCAGAAGGAAGCCATTCAGCCCATTGGGTCTAGACCGACCACAATCCCACCCAGGCGCCTATCCTACAACCCCATGCACTTACCCTAGCTAGTGCCCCTGATCATAGCTAGGGTATAGAGAAAGATCAACTTAATATAAGGTAGGTCCATTCAAAAGTCTGAGGGCAGCAGGGAAGAGCTGTTCTTGAGTCGGTTGCTACATAGCTTCAGATTTTTGTATCTTTTTCCCCGATGGAAGAAGGTGGAAGAGAGCATGTTCGGGGTGCATGTCATCCTTGATGATGCTGGATACGTTTCCGAGGTAGCGGGAAGTGTAGACAGAGTCCATGAATAGGAGGCTTGTTTGCATGATGGACTGGGTTTCTTTCACGATCCTTTGTAGTTTCTTGCGGTCTTGGACAGAGCAAGAGACATATTTTGGTCTTTCACTTTAAACTATTCTTTACCTGCGCAACACCCAACAACACAAGTCTGCTTGAGTTGCCCAGTATGGATGGGCTAAGTGACTGCATAGACATCACCAAGTTGATGTCTACACTTGTCCTGATGGGTGGCTAGTTCATCTCAGTTTCTACCACCGTCACAATGTCTCCTTTTATGGCAGGTTGCATCTCTTTAGAAGCCAGAACTTGTGAAGCCAGGGCAAATTTACCTAAGACAAAGCTTTTTGCATCGTCCTGTCTTCTGCCTGCAGCCTAAATGGGGTAAGGCACAGATAAAATTCAATGAGGTTACCTCAAAATGGCAATACCTCATATTTTGAACAGAGCACCTACAATGATGATACATTTTCGTCATTCCGGGTAAGTAAGACACAACACGTGTAGACGTTACCGACAGTCTGATAGCTTCACAGTCACTTTTACTGATTTTACAGGGACCTTGTTTCCATTTTAAAAATGAGATGCAAATTCTCCAATTGCTATGTTAGGATTTTAACACTCAGCCCCTGGATTACGCCACTTCAGACTTACAGGTGCAGAAGGGACAATAGCAACATTTGAAAAGCATTTGGTTAAGAACTTGGATGGGAAAGGATTAGAGGGAATGGGCCAAACACGGGCAATTGGGACCAGCTGGGAGGCTACCATAGTTAGGCCAAAGGGCCTGTTGGGCCAAAGGGCCTGTTTCCATGCTGTATTGCACCATGACTCTATGACTCTAAGTATAACCTGCTCATTGTTAAATTTACCAAGCCCAGTTGTACGATGAATTTGTATGGGGAGTATACTTGTAGCTGGCCGTTCAGGATTATTCAAGAGTATCCCAATGGGATGATATTTCTACCCTTCCATCCAAACTCTACAAGTTGAGCTGAGTCTGATTGTAACAAATCACTCTGGTGCATATTCCAGATTTGCATTTCAGTCACTATCAATAATAATTTGCCCTTATAAAGAAGGCTGAGTGTTGTAAATTATATTAAGGTGTTCCAGGGTTAGAGGAAAATTTGGAATGGGATTAAAACTTAAACAAGATAACTGAATGAACTGAATACTTTGAGGTGAGGAGAAATACAGGGCCATGATGACCAAACATTCAGTAACTAACGAAGGAGCAGATAGGGAGGGTAACATATCAGAGTGAGAAGAATGGAGGGGATGCAGCAAAGCAATGGAGGAATCTGGCAGCTGATATCTCCATCATGCTGCTCATGTGTTATCATCAACAAATGAGCAGACATGATCCCCTCTGTTAACATGTCATGAGATGTTGAGGAAATTAATTGTTTAAACAGTTTTTACAGTTCTGCAACAATCAGTTAAATGCCTCCTTAAAAGCCAAGATGAAGGGGCTGCACGGTGGCACAATGGTTAGCACTGCTGCCTCACAACGCTAGGGACACTGGTTCAATTCCGGCCTTGGGTGATGGCTGTGTGGATTCTGTATGTTTCTCCCCATGTCTGTGTAGGTTTCCTCTGGGTGCTCCGGTTTCCTCCCATACTCCAAAGGCGTGCATGTTAGATGGGTTGCTTATTTGCTCCTTAGTGTCCCAAGAAGTGTAGGTTAGGTGGACTAGCCATGGTAAATGTGTAGGATGCGGGATTGGGGCGGGGCGGGGCGGGGAGGGGGGGGGGGGTGGACTTGAGTGAGATGCTCTTTCGGAGATTCGGTGCAAACTCGATGGGGCGAATAACCTCCTTCTGCACTGTAAGAATTTTAGAATCAATGGGTTGTATGGATTTTATTACTTTGAAGATAGAGCAACTGTGAGCAGAGTACAAAGGTGAAAGGCAATGTGCCATTACCTCCGCAAAGTCCAGCTTAGAAAGCCATTGGCATTCATTTGAAGCTGTTAGGAAACTATATTCCGAAAGCATTCGCACTCAGTTTAAAACATGCGGTGGGAATTTCCCCAGGGTTGATCCCATTCCATCATCGTATAATAGAATCCCTGTTTCAGCACGGCTTCCACAAAGGTTCTGGGACAGAACAGGGGTGGCTACAAGGGAACGCCTGGTGATAAATTCCTGTTTCCACAAAGTCGATGACAATGTGACATCCAGTACAATGTGACCGAGCAGGATCAGCACATTTATATTGCTTGAACATAATGCTAAGAGAAGCAGCAGTCTCTCACATTCTTGAGTGAAATCCAATCAGTCTTTCACATTTCCATTTAACAAAACACATTTAACATTATAAATTGTGGTTCGCTAATAGATGGGGAGCTGTCTGAAATACGTTTAATTCAATTAAACTAAAATGAGATGTCAACTCTGAATAGCAAGAAATCGATTACAATCGAGTCCCCTGGGCCCATTTTTTTTTCAGAATTAAAGATCACTTTAATCCTTTTCCAGAAAATGTTCCCACCCGCAGGCAGTAGAAATTAAACTTCTGTAAAATAATTAGGAACGTCTCCAGTTGCTGCTGAATATTATCCTTTACATTCTGCATGAATGCTGGTAGCCCTCCGGCAAACCCATGTTTAGTGGCCAGACCTAGTTCTTAGTTTGACACTGGATTTCTGAAATGTTATTATTTCTTCCAATACAGCAAACGCAGCAGAGTTAGAATTATTTTTTTTAATGGAAACTAAACTATGTTCTCAAGCCCAGGCAAGTCAAGGAGTAACGATGTGAAATAATGCTAAATATTGTGTCAACTGTAGGAGAATAATCATTAGGATATTAAATGAGAAACATGCCAATTACAAATTGCATTTATATACCATCTCCTTGTACCAATTATACCAATATAATTGCATTTATATACCGAAGAAACAACGGACTTCTCCACGGTGATGCCTGGCAAACTACTGCAGTGATTTCTCATTGTATTCTGAAATGTGGCTGACCAGGAAACTCTCCCACTCTTACCATCTGCCATCTTAGAATCCCTACAGTGCAGAAGAAGGTTATTCGGTACATCAATTCTGCACCAACTCCCCAACAGAGCATCCTACCCAGGCCCTATCCCCATGACCCTACATATTTACCCCACTAATTCCCCTAACCCACACATCCTGGCATACTAAGGGGCAATTTAGCACAGCCAATCCATCTAACCGGCACATCTTCGGATTGTGGGAGGAAACCGGAGCACCCGGAGGAAACCCACGCAGACACAGGGAGAACATGCAAACTCCACACAGAAACTATGAAACCATTGTCGATTGTCAGAAAAACCCATCTGGTTCACTAATGTCCTTTAGGGAAGGAAATCTTCCATCCTTTTCTGGTCTGGCCTACATGTGACTCCAGAGTCACAGCAAGGTGGTTGACTCTCAATTGCTCTCTGAAATAGCCTAGCAAGCCATTCAGTCAAGGGCAACCAGGGATGGGAAATAAATGCTGGCCAGCCAGCAATGCCCATGTCTCACAAGTGAATAAGAAAGAAGACCGACACCCAAGATTGGAATTGAACCCATGTGCTTGGCGCTGTGAGGCAGCAGTGCTAACCATTGTGCCACCCAGGCGTACAGAAAGTGCTTACAGGTTGATCAACCTGTTTGGTCTCTATATGAATACATCTTCTGAGGAATCAGGTCATGAGGTGGGATGGGAACCCAGACTTTGTAGTGCAAAGTTAGGGCATTACCATTGTGCCTATACAGCATTTGCAACATAGAAAAAAGTATAAAGCTGTCTGTTTCACTTAAACATACCGATCCACTATAATTGTCTTCAACTAAATACTCCCAGATCCGTCACATTGGTAATGCTGCCTCTCTCAACCTCTCAATGCCCTAAGTGAAAGAATGAATCAGGAACTAACTTTAAGATGGTTCTCACTTGCTGTGTTGTTAAAGGCTCCAATCACCTATGAGGCTGTCAGTAAACACACTTTATGTTCACTTATTTATGTAAGTACACAAGAACAGCCATAAATAGGGAGAAGGTTTGAGGAAATCAGCAGCAGAGCTGTGTGTGTGTGTGTGTTTGCTCTGCTCAAAAGCAAAGGTGAAATTAAGATTGGAGTGCATGACACACTTCCCTTCTGGTGATGTCATGCTGTTATCTCTGAAAGGCATATTATAACACCACCAAGCTGCAGTTATGAAGGATATGGATGAGATTCCACAAAGGAATGTAGCATTCTGAACAGACTGGGTGATCTGTTCTTGTCCTAAAAGGACCCATTGTATTTATACTATAACTTAACTAGGTAAACCATTCAATTAATACATCTATAAATATATATTTTTTTAATTACATTTATTTAGGCTACTATTAAGCAAATAAATGAAATGGAGTGGACATAGCAATTAGACAGGACCAGGATCTGGTGAACATGTTTCAGAACTGTATGAGGAAGTTTGTGGACAGTGAAATACTCTCGGATTTCTACACCCGAAAAATTTCCTGGTAGGGGTGAAACCATGATTAGGCTGGGGACGAGGCTAACCCATTGCACTGCGAGGTGCTGATGCCTGCGATCATGGTTTGCCCTGGTTAGGATAGATAGAGGATTAGGGTGGCCAATGTCGTTAAACCAAGATTTTACTTGATGTAATTTTTCAAAGCCATCTTGGCCTTTTGACTAAGATGAAGTGTTAGATCAAACCCAGGAAGGGGTGCAAAGCCTCATCTTATCAGCTTAGATCTCGTGCGGCATGGCGGCACAGTGGTTAGCACGCCAGGGACCCAGGTTTGATTCCCGGCTTGGGTCACTATCTGTGCAGGGTCTGTACATTCTTCCTCGTGTCTGTGTGGGTTTCCTCCGAGTGCTCCGGTTTTCTCCCACAGTCCAAAGATATACAGGTAAGGTTAATTGGACATGTTAAATTGCCTCTTAGTGTCAGGGGGATTATCAGGGTAAAATATGTAGGGCAAAGGGGATAGGGCTTGGGTTGGATTGTTGTCAATGCAGGCTCGATGGGCCAAATGGTCTCCTTCTGCACTGTAGGAATTCTATGATTCTATGAACTTCTGGATTGGTTTAACCAGAACACAATCAAACCCCGAAAGAAAGCAGAGATTCAGGGAAAGGAAGGTGAGACACTTGTGGACCTGGATGGTGAGGACCTGGGAGAGATTGAAAAGGATGTCCCTCAGATCCCTGTTCCTGCCTCATTAGTCTAATGGTTACTTGTGAGGACAAGGTGTAATAACCCATGTGCTTTGGGGAGCATACATTTTATTTTCGTGCAAACTCCCTTTAAGAACAAATTGTGTTGGGGAGCATTTTTAAAGAGGGTTGATTGGCTTCCTGATTATGACATCATTAGATTCCAAGAAATGCCCATGTGACCTGCAATTGCCAGGGAGAAGAACAGTTAAGAAGCAAATGACTAGTCGAAAGCTAATTTCCATGGGAGTGGATTTCACGCTTTTTTTAAAGTTTGGAAGTTTAGAAGACTGAGAATTTGTGCAAAGAAGAAGCAAGGCTCCAAATGGAATCATTTTGTGTTTAGCAGTCTTTGAACAGATCCTGGTGTTGAAGCAGGTCTCTGAAAATATAGCGGGAACTGTGTTAATGGTCAAATTAACTGTGTTAATCCCCGCAGAGATATATAATTTTTTAAGAAGAAAGATATCCCCATGATGGTGCCCTTGCAGTCAGGGTTGCAGTGAATCAGCCTGGGGACAGTGTCCTCGCAATCACCATTGCAGTGAAGCAGTCTGGGAATAGTGTCCTTGCAGTCAGCATGACAGTGAAGCAGTGAGGTGGCAAGGCAGCACAGCTAGGGGTGGCACGGTGGCCAGCACTGCTGCCTCACAGCACCAGGGATGCAGGTTTGATTCCCGGCTTGGGTCACTGTCTGTGCGGCGTCTGCACGTCCTCCCCCGTGTCTGCGTGTGTTTCCTCCGGGTGCTCCGGTTTCCTCCTATGGTCTGAAAGACGTGCTGGTTAGATGCATTGGCCATGCTAAATTGACCCTAGTTTTGGGTTGATTAGCAGGGTTACGGAGATAGTGTAGGATTGTTGTCGGTGCAGGCTTGATGGGCCGAATGGCCTCCTTCTGAACTATAGGGATTCAATGATTCAGTCTGGGAATGGTGTCATGATTTTAAAAAGTTTTTTTGGAAGATGGGATTAACAGAAACGACACAAATAGGTGAAAAGGGGGTGGCATAGTGTTAGATGGATTGGTCATAATAAATTGTCCCTTAGTCCTTTAGAGGTCTCAATGGCCTCTGCTGCACTGTAGAGATTCTACGATTCTAATGTCTTTTCAATCTTGTTTCGTGACTTGTGCTGAACCCAATCTTAAGCAGGAACTATTCTCGGTCGGTTGCCCATCTGATAGATGTCCCTGTTAAAGTGTGCGTATTTTTTTCACAACATGAGCACACTGAAGAAAATATGTCCCCTGAACTCGAAACTTTCTAGTATGTTAATCTAACGCTGAAATATCTGAGATGATAAAGTATGTCCGGCTGAAGTTTAAGGCCAACTTCAATCATCTGCACTGGAATAAATGATCGCTGTTTCATTTAGTAGAGTGTGTGTGGGTGAATTATAGTGAGGCTTCCACACCCACGCAATCGCTCCAGTGTTAAATGGGTTTGGTTTGAATTTGTGAACTTCAGGTTATTTTTCCTCAAGTTTGTATTTTCTGCCAAAAAAAAAATGAAATCAAAATCTCTTTCAAACCAAGTCCCTCTGTTCACTTATAGCGTAGTTATTTCAAAATGGTGCTGGCAATAACAGATTATCATTGAAACAGTAACATTGACCAAGCCAGAAAGCAATTTTCACTTGTGTAAAACTATCAGCCAGCAAAATATCGCAGCCAAGGACAGTAAATTGCTATTTATTTTCTTTTTGTTTTCGATTTTCCAACATAAATCCTGAATTGTACTTATAAACAATCTTCTATTTCCCTTTCACAATTAAGACATCTATTATTACTAAGAATTGGGTTGAGTCATTGCGAAACCTTCATAATTACTGTAATGCCGCAGATTTGAAAGCCTTACCTGTCAATCATGTTGTAGGAAATAGTGAATGTCAGGGGACTGGTGGTTTAAAAAGGACCTGAAGAAGTTAAACAAGATCTTTCTTTTAAATAAACAAGCGAGAGGCCACTAAATAGCTGATTAAATACCTTGGGTAGGATTTCCTGCCCCCTTCCAGCCAATGGGATCTTCCAGTCCCACCCCTTGAGGCGGGTTCCCTGCCGACGGGGTGGACAAGCCACGTACAATGCCTTAGACTTCGGTGGGGATTTTCCAGTCCCACCGGCAACCAATAAAGAGCACCACAGTGGAGGCTGGAAAATCCTGGCATTGTGCTCCATGGAACAGAGTCACACAATCCAGGGAGATCACAGGTTTAAGTCGGGCGAATTATTCTTAGCTTAGGTGACAGTATGGCCTCATTCTCCTTAATATGGTTGTGGTGTTTAGGTGGTTGGGTGGAGCGGGGAAGGGCGCAGTTGGTTATGTAGATCAGCCAAGTCCCTACTCCAGCTCACAACTCAACTATAAAGTATATTTTCATAGACTGGGCTCAGCTGTGAGACAACCTTCCCCTCACTGTCTAACACAGAATGTTGAATGAAGTACTGGAAGATGACTGACATTTTAGTGAATGCCTTCACAAGAGGAGAAATGTGAGGAGGGACAAAACGCCACATAAACTTGATGTGTTTAATTGCCACTGGCGTCACAGGTAGACAGAGTGGTGAAGAAGGCATTTAGCACACTGGCCTTCATCAGTCAGGCACTGAGTACAGGAGTTGGGACATTATGTTATAGTTGTATAAGTTGTTGGTGAGCCCGCACTTGGAGTATTGTGTACAACAAAACGAAGGAGACAGTCAACAACTTCAGGAAGCATAGTGGAGAACATGCCCCTGTCTACATCAATGGGGACAAAGTAGAAATGGTCGAGAGCTTCAAGTTTTTAGGTGTCCAGATCACCAACAGCCTGTCTTGGTCCCTCCATGCTGATGCTATTGTTAAGAAAGCCCACCAACGCCTCTACTTTCTCAGGAGAATAAGGAAATTTGGTATATCAGCTACAACTCACACAAACTTCTACAGATGCACCATAGAAAGCATTCTTTCCGATTGCATCACAGCTTGGTATAGTTCCTGCACTGTCCAAGACCGCAAGAAACTACAAAGGGTCATGAACAAAACCTAGTCCATCACTCAAACCAGCTTTCCATCCATTGACACTGTCGACACTTCCCGCTGCCTCAAAGAAGCAGCCAGCATAATCCAGGACCCCACGCACCCTGGACATATTCTCTTCCACCTTCTTCTGTTGGGAAAATGTCTAAGCACACATACCAACCAACTCAAGAACAGCTCCTTCCCTGCTGCCATCAGACTTCTGAATAGACCTACCTCGTATTAAGTTGATCATTCTCTACAACCTAGCTATGACTGTAGCATTACATTCTGTACTCCTTCCTTTCCTTCTCTATGAACTGTATGCTTTGTCTGTACAGTGCACAAGAAACAATACTTTTCACTGTATCCTAATACATGTGACAATAATAAGTCAAACTAAATCAAAAATCAAAGTTTTGGTCACCCTGTTTTGGAAAGACATTGATAAATTGGAAAGAATGCAAAGAAGATTTTGAGGATTAGTGGGCTCGAGTTATAGAGAGAGGTTGGCCAAGCTTATAAGTGACTCTTAACTCATAGAATCCCTACAGTGCAGAAAGAGGCCATTCGGCCCATCGAGTCTGCACCGACCACAGTCCCACCCAGGCCCTACCCCCATATCCCTACATATTTACCCGCTAATCCCTCTAACCCACACATCTCAGGATTTTAAGGGGCAATTCTTTTTTACTATGGCCAATCAACCTATCCTGCACATCTTTGGACTGTGAGAGGAAACTGGAGCACCCGGAGGAAACCCACGCAAACTCCACATAGACAGTGACCCAAGCCGGGAGTCGAACCCAGGTCCGTGGAGCTGTGAAGCAGCAGTGCTAACCACTGTGCTACCATGCCGCTGCAATCTGAAATGGCCGAATGAGCCACTCAGTTGTTTTCAAGAAGGCGGTTCACCAGCTTCTTGTCAAGGCCTAGTGGGCCTGAGTTATAGGGAGAGGTTGGCCAGGCTAGGACTTTATTCCTTGGAACGTAGGAGAATGAGGGCTGACCTTATTCAGGGGCATAAAATCATAAGAGGTGCCGATAGGTTGAATGCACATGGTGGGGGTGGGGGGATTTTCCCATCTCGCGCACCACGGGAATTGTAGCAGGCGGGGGGCAGACCATGCAAAGGTCTGTTGACCTCTGCTGGGATTGTCTGGTTTTGGGCCAGTGCAACCGGAAAATCCCGCCATAGTCTTTTTCCCAGGGAAGGGGAACTGAAAACTAGAGGGCATAGGTTTAAGGTGAGAAGGGAAAGATTTAAAAGGGACCTGAAGGGCAACTTGTTCATGTAGAGTGTGGTGCGTACATGGAATGAGCTGCCAGAGAAAGTGGTTCAATAGCAACATTTATAAAGTATTTGGATAAGCACATGGATTAGAGGGATCTGGGCCAAATGTGGACAATTGGGACTAGCTGGGAGACCACCATGGTCAGCATGAACCGGTTGGGCCGAAGGGCCTATTTCTGTGCTGTAATGCTTATTGCTCTATGATTATAGGAAGAGATGGAGCAGATGAAAAGAATAGAATGTAATTGAAAGACAGACAGGAAATGGAAAACATTCGAGAGAGACACACACAGAGTCAGAGAAAAATTGTTTTTCTTTTTTTCCTTAGAGCAATACTATAGAAGATCATCCCAGTGCATAAATAAAATGGAATGCTCTGCATTGGAGCATATGTTGTGTGTGAAATTAGGCAATGATCCAGTTGAATAGTATGTGAAAAATGAAAAGTTTCTTATTACAAAACTTTCAGGTTTTCTTGCTGAAAGTTAAAGACCCCACCACCCATGACTTAGCACAGTTCACCTGAAATTGGCCAAGTAAGGACAGAAGATTGAACATATTTTAAGATGGCGTCGGAGGGTTTCTACTTCTTGCGAGCTGTCCCTCTAACTCTATCTTTTACTCTTGTTCTTTGCTTTTAAAACATTACATTCTGCACCCTCTCCTTTCTTTCTCTATGAATGTTATGCTTTGTCTGTATAGCGCGCAAGAATCAATACTTTTCAGTGTATCCCAATACATGTGACAAGAATAAGTCAAATCAAACAAATCATTTTGAGGGCTTCTTATATCTCGCACAAATCAAGTTTCTGCGATTCAGGGCCTAGGAGCTTGTCTCTGGTATTGACCTCCATGCCTATCTGCTCCAATTGCTTTTTTGAGAGTTCATCTGGGGGTCCCGTGGCTCCCTACAAATATTCAACATCTCTCTTATTTCTCTACCTTCTCCAGCAAGACCTTCAACATAGCTTCCAAAAGCCGTGGAATCTACCTGATTCCCTGTTTCACCACATTTCAGTATTTCACACTATAGTTTGCACATCTCCCTGTGTCTGTGGAGATTTCCTCCCACACTCCAAAGATGTGTGGGTTAGATTGATTGGCCATGCTAAATTGACCCTAGTGTCAGGGGGATAAGCAGGGTAAATGTGTGGGGTTATGGAAATAGAGCCTGGATGGGATTGTGGTCAGTGCAGGCTCGATGGGCTGAATGGCCTCATTCGGCACTGTAAGGATACTATGATTCTACGATTCTAATTGCCAGCTCCAATCACAATCCAGCTAAATAGGTGCAGGCTAGATTTAAGCAGGCTTTTAAAATTAAAATGTTGTTCAGCACAAGGACACAGGTAGACACATTTAAACGAGTGTATGTCAATGAATATTAAAAAACAACCAGGCAGAAGCACTTATTTAAAAATGGGTTACTCACAGGTGGAGGCTGAGCACACTTATGAAAAATGCTTATTTATAATAAACCCATTTCCAATTCTTCTGCTAAAACAATATTATAGGATAGTACTCTCAAACATATTAAGGAATATTGAATATAAGGAAATAGTTGCATTCTAAAACACGGTCCGATGGTATTGGATCTGGGGTGATATGATTACGAAAATGTGTTTGAGCAGAAACTGGAACCGTAATTTCACTTCAGAAACTATTGCAATATGCATCTGGATTACCGATTATGCACAACAAAAATTTCTTCCCCAACATATTTGGAGATTGCTCCAATACTATGAAGAGGTAGAGGGCTGTACTCTACGGTATAATAGTTGATGTGAATCTTCTTCATTGCTTTTCTTATGTTCTTTTCCTGTGACTTGTTCCTCAGAATTGCAAATGCGCTTAAACAGCGAGCAGAATTTTACTGGCACGCACGCACGCCCTCAACAGCATTCTCCGCTGGCCTCAGGCGGGATCGTACGAACCTCGACGGATGTGCCGATAAAATTCCGCCCAGTCCTTCACCTTTGTCATTGGCGAGAATTCTACACATGACATGCACGAACAGATCAATGAAAGGACACAATATCATGCTGGCTGGCCAGAGTGAAACCTGTCTGATTTGATTTAATTTATTATTGTCACATGTATTAGTATACAGTGAAAAGTATACAGACAAAGCACACAGTACGTAGAGAAGGAAAAGAGAGGGTGCAGATTGCGGTGATACAGCCATACCTAGGGTATAGAGAAAGATCAACTTAGTGCGAGGTAGGTCCATTCAAAAGTTTGATGGCAGCAGGGAAGAAGCTGTTTTTGAGTCGGTTGGTACGTATCTTTATGCCAATGGAAGAAGGTGGAAGAGAGAATGTCTGGGTGAGTGGGGTCCTTGATTATGCTGGCTGCATTTTCGAGGCAGCGGGAAATGTAGACAGAGTCAATGGATGGGAGGCTGGTTTGAGTGATGGACTGGGCTTCATTCACGACCCTTTGTTGTTTATTGCGGTCTTGGACAGAGCAGGAAACAAACCAAGCTGTAATGCAACCAGAAAGAATGCTTTCTATGGTGCAGCTGTAGAAGTTGGTGCAGTAGACATGTCAAATTTCCTTAGTCTCATGAGAAAGTAGAGGCATTCGTGGGTTTTCTTAACTATTGCATCCACGTGGATAGGGTCCGTAAGGCTAGCAGGGACAGGAGTTTGGTGGATGCCAGGTTTAATGGCAGCATGGCTGGACAATTAAAGGCCGCTGCCAGTGATCACTGAAGACATCAAAGGAGCGAGAGGAAGGCCTGCTTCATGGCGGCAGCAGCATCTAGCAGACACTCCAGGCGGGAGGGCACTTCAAGTAGACAACAAGCCCCTAATTCCCAAATTACTTGTCCAAGCTTGGCTGCGGCTGGAATTCTCCAATGTCAAATTCCCCGTTCTCGCTGGCAGCGGTGGCGGGGCCCACCACATCGGAGAATTCCGGCCGTAATTTTAAATTTTTCCATTTCTGGCTGGATTTTGAAAAAAAGTACTGAAGCCCTCTGGAGATAATGAAACCTGCCCGATGGCTACAAACCACAGCTTGTATTCCACCAAGTGGGAAAGACAAAAGAGACGCTCAACCTCCCAGGGATGACGTGAAATACCCCATCTCCTGTTGACATTACATTTTCCTGAAACATTACAAATGTTTCTGAGATATGACCAACAAAATGCAATTACCTATTCTAAAACAATAATTGCTTCAGGTTTGGTCTAATAGAATTTCTCTGGGATATACAGCCAGCAGGTTACTTTAAGAGACTGTTTACTAAGCAGGAGATCAAAAATTTTTGTACTGAAGCAGGCAGCTGAAGCTGTTTGGCTCTCTGTCTTTCTCTATCAAATATTGTAACCACCTTGAGAAGAGATATCTACTACAAATCAAGATATTTCGGATGAAATTGTGCTAACCTGCTGCATACAACTACAACTTATGGTATTTGCTACCAAATAAACCTGTTGGACATTAACCTGGTGTTGTGAGACTTCTTACTGCATACAACTACACACAGGAAGACAACTGAAAGAATTGCCACAACAAGGAATCATTGCATGAGATCAGCCAAAGAACAGCTAACCTTATACACCTCCGCTTTATCTTTTTTTTACAAATTGTATAAAACCTTGGCCGAAATTTACTGGCCAGTAATGCTGGCGGAATCTTCCAGTCCCACCGCAGGTGATTCCCTGCTGCGGGTTCCCAAGTGGTGGATGGTGTGAACAATAGGAAAACCCGTTGACAGTGGTGGGACAGAACGATCCTGCCGTTGGTTAATAGTGGCTCGCCTCAGCTGCCACAAAGCACGCTGTGAAGGGGTGGGGCTGTGTGTGTGTGGAAAATCCCACCCTTATTCTATCTTCTTGTTCTGCCATCTGTTCCAGTGTGCCGACGGGCCCAGGCAAATGTGTGTGGCATATGAATGGTGGTTGAGACTTACCTTTTTAAAAAAAATTTAGGAAATAGTTTTAATAAACTTATCTTGTTCTTTGTCTGCCCTAAGAAAACATGTCTGTCTAGTCCTTTACAATCTGAATGTGGATATGGTGGGACTCCTGCTATTTTGCAAAGCACTGTCTCTCTAAGTTCACAAAAGAACCTTGTATCGTGAGACTTCTTACAATCTTTAATTCTCCAAGCATCCCAGCCTGCTCACACTTGCATCCTTTCAATTCATTCAATATCCAAGGAAATTATTCCTGCACTTCCTCCTCATTTTGATATATTTTCTTTGAAGTTCAAAAGTTTAAGTTAAAGTTTATTTATTAGCTACAAGTAGGCTTACATTCACACTGCAATGAACTTATCTGGTTCTTTGTCTAACTTAAGAAAACATGTCTGTCTAATCCTTTACAATCAGAATGTGTGTATAGTGGGACTCCGCTATATACAGATATATATAAAGCTGATTTAAGCAAGGTTCTGTAAAATAGATTACTCACCTGTTTTGGTGCTCTGTTCCTCTGGAAATAAACCACAGCACTGTGTTTTCTCTCCTTGTGGAGTACACAAACCATTTTTGTCTCATAAGAAGCCGTCCATAAAAGGATGATCCCAACACCACATCCCGAAAACAGTTTCATGCAATATGGTGAAAAGCAGAAATGCAGATTGCTGCACTGTCCAGTGTATGTTCCTGAGAGTCACAGGGCATTCGTTTGCACTGCCACTCAACTTAGATGTGACTGATTTATCTCCTTTTATTATTTATGTTCACAGTTAATGCATTCTTCATTGGAGCCCCTTTAGCTTCCTTCCAGAGCCATCCCCAAGCGAAGGGAATACCGTGAGAAACGTTCTTTTATAATGACATGAAAGTTGGAATAGACCAGAGAGTTGGAGCTGGAGAAGATATACAATCATAGAATAGAATCCCTACAGTGCAGACGGGGGCCATTCGGCCCATCGAGTCTGCACTGACCACAGTCCCACCCAGGCCCTATTCCTGTAACCCCACGTATTTACCCTGTTAATCCCCTGACACAAAGGAACAATTTAGCATGGCCAATCAACCTAACCCGCACATCTTTGGAGTGTGGGAGGAAACCGGAGCACCCGGAGGAAACCCACGCAGACACGGGGAGAACATGCTAAACTCCACACAGACTGTGTCCCGAAGCCGGAATTGAACCCGGGTCCCTGGCGCTGTGAGACAGCAGTGCTAACCACTGCGCCACCTGGATCGATACAGCCAGATGATAAACCATTTGATCATGTTTCTGAATCTGTTGATGGAGGATATGAAGAGTGTGACCAACGCATTGAGAGGACCAGCCGTGGGTCGAGCTGCTACACATTGCAATAAGAAACATTCTTGCTTTTGTTAATGGTTTGATAGATGTCAATACTGTTGTCATGGTTGTCGGGGACTGTTTTTAACTTGTTTTTCTCATGGGGCGAGAAATTCAATGTTAGTTTCAACTCCAGTCATTCCATTTGCTTCAGATGCCACACGTTGAAACATATTTGCTGGATTAAGTTTGAGACCTGAGGTATCTAAACTCATATAGTACAAGTGGTCTCACATAGAAAGGATCAATGTGGGACTGGGTACAGCACCACTCTTACTCTGCTGAAAGTGTTCACATGACCTGAGTCTAGGGGGCAGTCCCGTGCTGGAGAAAGATGTGTGCAGAGGCAAACATAACTCCTAAATTCGACTTACACTTCAACAGCACGGTGGCACAGTGGTTAGCGCTGCTGCCTCACAGCACCAGGGACCCGGGTGCAATTCCGGCCTCGGGTCACTGAGTGTGTGGAGTTTGCAATTCTCCCCGTGTCTACATGGGGTTTCCTCTGGGTGCTCTGGTTTCCTCCCACAGTCCAAAGATGTGTGGGTTAGGTTGATTGGCCATGGTAAATTTCCCCTTAATATCAGGGGGACGAGGAGGGCCTGGCTGGGATTGTGGTCAGTACAGGCTCAATGGGCTGAATGGCCTTCTGCACTGTCGATTCTATGATTCTATGATCTGAGTAGTTCATAAGCACTTACAGTTGAACTATACAAGTCTCAGTAACTCTTAACGAGACTGACTGAACCTCACACATCTTTCAACTCAGAGGTCTCATTTCCACTGTCATGGCAGCTGCCCCCTCAATAGGACAGGAAGCAGCAGCATCATAGCACCAACATTGAAAAAAGCAACACAGAGGGAAAGTTTCATGAGGGTCATGCGAGGGAGCGAGGCAGACTCTGGGGTGAGGAGACAATGACCTTCCTTGTGAAATAGCACCCGTCACACTTATCTTGGAGAGTCTATTCTGTCTGTAGACCTCCGCCAGGTAGCAAATTGCAATGAACTCCAGGCACCCTCACCCTCAACCACAAGATAAAATACAAAGTGGGATACTTCTGATGTTAAGACAACCCGATTTGCACATGTATTCATGAGGCCCCTGTTGGCTTTGGTCAGGCACCTTCAGGAGCTGCATAACTCTGCAAGGTAAAATGGGAAATTGTGTGAAAGGTTTGGGTTTCTGCTGGGTAACATGTGGTTCATTTTTTTTACTCTCCTCCCACCTAGCTTTTGCCCAGAAGTTGTGACTGAAATCAACCCCTTTTTGTCAGGAAACTGGAGAGGAGGAGTTATTGGCACATGTCCCTTGTTGATAAGGAATTAACATGTAAATCTATTTGCAACTGGATAAGACGTTGACAAACGAACATTGATTCCAGAAGTAGGGTCCTCACCAAAGAGCTGACATTGGGCCTGCAATACATAAATATTGATGCTGAGGAAAGGGTTTATATACTGACTCGTGAATCATTTCTGATATTAAACTACTTGAATCTAATCATTTATTCAAAAAAGTAGTAAATGAGTACACCCGCCAACAATATCTTCATAGGAATCATAGAATCCTTCAGTGCACACAGAGGCCATTTGGCCCATCGAGTCTGCACCGACCACAATCTCACCCAGGCCCTATCCCCATAACCTCATGCATTTACCATAGTTAGTCCCCCTCATACTAAGGGCATATTTAGCATGGCCAATCCACCTAACCCACACATCTTTGGATTGTGGGAGGAAACCGGAGCACCCGAAGGAAACCCATGCAATCATGGGGAGAATGTGCAAACTCCACACAGACAGTGACCCAAACCAGGAATCGAACTCGGCCCTTGGTAATGTGAGGCAGCAGTGCTAATAACTGTGCCACCCTTGTGACAGTAGTGTACCTTTAAGAAATGTATTTTTTTAAAATCATGTTCTCTACAGTTTGTAAGCAGTGTTTTTCATTGTAGCACCGGTTGGCTGCTTAGAAGTCTTTTTATTGCTACTTCAATGGTTTAACTGGTGTTTTGTTTATTTTTACTCTGGGCCTCTTGCAGTGTCTGGGATTTTATGACCTTTTGAATTGTTAGGGGGAAGAATGATTGACAGGTCAGGTGGCAGGAGTTCTTTTCCATTCAGTTTGGTTCAGAGTCAGAGGCTGTCCTAGCTTTCAAGCTTCAGGCAGGTTTTCTCTCTCTCTCTCTCTCCCCCTGGTATTATAGATTCTGCTGGCTAGCTGGAAGGAGGTCTTCTTGCTTTCTTTAAGTGAGAATTCTGTCTCTTGCAGTGGTTTGCTGACTAAAAGCTAGAGGCCAGCAGTGGCATTATCTCTACCTCAAGGTCTGCTGGAAGTTACAAGGCTGGGAAGACAGAGTTTCAATTCTCCAACCAAAGGACTAAGTTCCAGCATCACGTGAGCATTCTGACTTTCTGTGTGAAACCTGTGGCAGGGGTATGTTGATAAGGAGGTTTGTTTGGTTGGAACATTTCATATCAGACCACAAGGCCATAAGACATAGGAACAGAACTAGGCCACTCGGCCCATCGAGTTTGCTCTGGCATTCAACCATGGCTAATATTTTTCTTATTCCCATTCTCCTGCCTTTTCCCCATAACCCCTGATCCCCTTATTAATCAAGATATAGTTGTTAAGGTTTTTACAAAACCATGGTTGTTTCTTTTTCTTGCTAGTAATTGATAAAAGTTATTGCGACATGTTAACTGTATTTGTAAATAAACATGGTTTAATAAAAGCTCCCTAGTGGGTCATTTGAATCCTACCTGAAGTGAAACACCTCATGTTCACCCTAGCCAAATTCAAATTGCAAAACTTATGATCCAGGTGGACTTCATAAAACACTTTGGAGTTTCTGACCTGGATTATAACAATCTTAAATGGTTAAATTATTGTTTTTTCGTTTCTCACCTCTTGCTTAAATATTTAATCCCATTCCAGCTCTTTAAATGAAAACAAACTATTAAACAACTTGGCAGTGGATAAGGTGAAAGGTGCAAATACATAGTCCTGTGAATTCTGGTGAGATTTCGACTCTTAATCTATGAAATTGTCATCGACAGTCTCTGGGACAAAAATATGGCTGATGAGAATCATTTAAAAATAAACGCCAATTTTTCTCCCAACCTCTGTTTGCCTTTCTTGCACTTGACACCATTTGATTCAGGTTGCGTTTAGTTGGAGCAAAGCCCAAAGTCATTTAGATTTAAAAGGGAGACGGATTTTGTGCAGGTCCATTTTTCCAGAAGAGGAAATGTGCTGCTGTGTATTTAAATGTTTTTGAAACTTGTCTAATTCTAATTATCGACAATGTTCCATATTGGTCCCAAATGAGGAAGTACAGAAGCAGAAACACAAACTGAAAAATGCTGAAAAATCTCAGCAGGTGTGACTGCATCTGTGGAGAGTAGAGCCAACATTTCGAGTCTGGATGACTCATCTAGACGCAAAACGTTGGTTGTACTTTCTCTCCACAGATGCTGTCAGACCTGCTGAGATCTTACAGCAAATTTCTGTTTTTGTTTCAGATTCCAGCATCCACAGTATTTAAAGTTTATTTATTAGTCACAAGTAGGCTTACATTGACACTGTAATGAAGTTACTGTGAAAATCCCCTAGTTGCCACACTCCTGTTTGGGGACACCGAGGAAGAATTTAGCGTGGCCAGTCTACCTAACCTGCACATCTTTGGACTGTGGGAGGAAACTGGAGCACCGGCGGAAGCCCACGCAGATACAGGGAGAATGTGCAAACTCCACACAGACAGTGACCCAAGGCTGGGAATTTAACCCGGGTCCCTGGCGCTGTGAGGCAGCAGTGCTAACCACTGTGCCACCGTGCCGTCCAATTTTTGTGTTTATCTTAAGTACAGAAGCAGGTCATCCAATTACAGGTCTCTCCATACTAGCTACTTCTCAATGCACAAGAACAGCTTAAAGATGTTGCCCATCCACTTCACTAATTCTTTGAAATGGATTTGATTTTAAAAAGGATGATGACACTTGTCCTTTAACACATGTGAGAGGTTAAAGATGGCCCAGGACCTTGCACTCAATTACAACAGGTAAGAGCTCGATCGATTAAACAAGTCAGGTTTACTTTCCGCAATGGTTGCCTCCATAAGTGCAATGAGCCAAACAACAATGGTGTATTTAGAATCATTGAATCCCTATAGTAGAGAAGGAGGTCGTTCGGCCCATCGAGCCTGCACCGACAACAAACCCACCCAGACCCTCCCTATCACCGTAACCCACCTATTTACCCTGCTAATCCCTCAGACACTAAGCAGTAATTTACCATGACCAATCCATCAAACCCACACATCCTTGGACTGTGGGTGGAAACTGGAGCACCAGGGAGAAGCTCACGCAGACACAGGGAAAACATGCAAACTCCACACAGTTACCAGAGGTCGGAATTGAACCCGGGTCCCTGGCGCTGTGAGGCAGCACTCCTAACCACTGTGCCACTGATAATTACTAACATCGCTCTTCTCACTCATAGTTCTTTCCTCTCCAAACTCCTCTTAACTGATCTATTTCCTTGCCTTTTATCTTTACAATCTGGGCATCATTCTTGATTAAAGGCTGTTAAGGCCAACACGTCTTTAAAGTTCTACCATTTTGCCTGGATCATTCTGATTTTTTTATATTGCTTTTTAATGTTGTACTCTTACAATGACAGAAAGCTTTCCAAAACCAGTGGTTCATACATCAACCCGTTTCCCAACCTGTGACACATGGAAGAGGAGTTCTTTAAGTACAATGTCAATCCACCAATTCTTAATGCTGTTAATCCGTGAACATTATAAATGAGGTAGACACAGCACCTGTCCAGGAGAAAAAAAGCAAAGAGCTATGCATGCAGGAGGGTCTATTGCCCTATATAAAAAATATAATTGCCATGTCAATGATAGTCAGAGAAGGATGGTGCACTTTTGCAGAAGTACAATATTTGAGACATTAACAGTGTATACCTGTCCTACTGCGTTAAATATGTACACTGTGCTGCATAGATGTGACTGGATTGCTCTACAGAGTGCCAGTGTGAACTTGAGTGGCTGAATGGCCTCCTTCAGTGCCATACTGATCCATGACTCTATAACAAGCCTGTTCTGCATGGTACTTGTTTCACAAGTGCACCGTGCTGTCTGACCATATTTATAGCAAACATAGGATGGAGCTTTCCCATCCTGCCCACCACGGGAATTGTAGCAGGCGGAACACGGACTATGCAAAGGTCTGTTGACCTTGGGTGGGATTTTCCAGTCTTGGGGTGAGCGCAGCCAGAAAATGCCAACCATACGACATATGAACAAGTGTACTATGCTGCTGATTTATTTAACGGGTACAGTGTATTGTGTGTCTAAGTTTGATAAGTGCATCGTACTGTGACTATTTAACATCTGTGCCTGTTTCAGTCAACATGAATTAATATACTGTGTGATTGCACATTATGATTGTATTCTACTCGTGATGGTCTTATTTTGACAAGTGTGGCTGTGTGAACATTCGGGAGCGAATTTTACCACCACGGGAATTAGAGCGGGCGCAGGGCGGACCACGGGAAGGTTTGTTGACCTCGGGTGTGATTTTCCGATTTCGGGGTTAGCAAGGCCAGAAAATCCTGCCCTTGATGTGTCAACTCTGTGTGACTCTTATTTGATATCTGTGCTATTATGTAACTGTGTTTAGCATTTGCCTTTTCACTCATGTTTATGCTTCGTGACAGTTTAACATGCATGCTCTGTGTGACTGTTTCACAAGTGCACTGCAGTACATTACAATAATTTCACCGGTGACTCACATTCATTTCACCATGATCAGAAGAGATCCCTCGGTGACAATATGTGTCCAATAATATATGAACGCGTCAACTATTCTCAACCATTTCTTCATGCGAGCTTGAGAATCCTCAGAATTTCCAGAATAAACTGGATGACAAATGAGAACCAGGATATCAATACAATACTGCTGAATTCTGACTTTTGGGCAGGTGGTTGCTCGGGTCTGAACTGTTACAAGCAACAGCAATTTTTATGACAAATAAATGTTAAACTAGCCAGTGGTAAATGGTGCTGGAAAATCTGCTTAAGCTTTATGGTCCTTTGTGTAACATGATTGAACTGCCCATGGTGAACAGGCCAATAGAAGGTCTATCACTTCCCTCATTACTTCTGTTAATGGGTTGAGTTAATAGCAATGAACAGTCGCATCAGTAACCGTGGTTCTCTCACTTATTTCTGTTCAATCCAAAAAACCATGTTTAACGTATAATTTATGCCTGGCAGAAGTGGTGACAACGCGACTCAACACTGCAACTGTAATCTTAGAATCCCTGCAGTATATTGAAATTTGTTTGTCGATTGATGGCCCACCAACATCTGAAGAGTTAGCACGGTGCACAGCAGTTAGCATTGTTGCCTCACAGCGCCAGGGACCCGGGTTCGATCCCAGCCTCGGATCACTGTCTGTGTGGAGTCTGCACATTCTCTCCGTGTCTGCGTGGGTTTCCTCCGAGTGCTCCGGTTTCCTCTCACAGTCCAAAAGACGTGCTGGTTAGGTGCATTAACCCAAACAGGCACCAAAGTGTGGCAACTAGGGAAATTTCACAGTAACTTCATTGCAGTGGTAATGTAAACCTACTTGTGCCTAATAATAAACTTTTCATTGAAACAGATTACCTGGTCATTATCACGTCGCTGTTTGTGAGAACTTAGTGTGGGCAAGTTGGCTGCCTGCTTTCTACTTTACAACAATGACATTCAAACCACTCTGGATAAATAGATTTTTCCTGAACTCCCTGTAAGATTTACAGGACCAAAACACCACTAACCATTTAATGAATCAAAAGCTTTTAGGTCGTCTGCGAATGTTGGAACTAGGAACATGGCATCACAGCTAATCAATTATAAAGCTGAAGTTGTTGGCTCAATGGAAGTTGAAAAAGCCACTGTGTTGAGTTGCTGAGCAGTGCTCGCTAGAAAAAGTCCTGGGATTGGTTCCCGAGGGGATAATTTTCCAAATTTGTTTGCTGGCAGCACTCGAGAAGCCGCAGTTGCACGTGCAGTTTTTCATCCATTGAATGAATTAGCTTCAAAGTGCAACGATTATTGCAAATGTAGGTAACCAGAGCAGCTATTTGGCGCGCCGCAAGATTTTAGTGTTGCTTGCTATCCAGTGACCGATGTGTGAATGTATCTTGGATCGAGAACGGGATTGATTTTAATGTTAAATTGTCTCTGTCGCGAGAGCAACATGAGGAATAGGTGTTTGGGAATGTGTTCAGTAGAGGAAGGAAGAAAATGTGATGACCTTAATCAGGCAATTGAGGTTGGCCTGCTTGAGTGTGAACTCCCCGATTGAGAGCTGCTCCTGATCTATGGACATCTGGAGCAGAGGGGGGCAGGGAAGGAGGAGGATCACCTCGTGAACCTGCTCCTGGGCCTGGGAAGGTGAGCCATCTACAGGTCCAGGCAGCGGGCGACCGAGTGGGTCGTCAAACCTGTTTGCCCCCCTACCACAGCTATATTCGCAGTCGGGTGTCTCTGGAGAGGGAGCATGCAGTGTCCGAGGCCTTCCGTGCCCACTGGGCACTGCAGGGACTGGGGTGCATTATTGATCCCTTTAATCACATTTTGATTTGATGTTTTAAGTTTCCTTTCCGCTTTGTCTTTTGTTTTGGATGGTTCCCCTCCTTTTGGGAGCTGCCCATTTTAAGTTGTCCCTGAGTTAATTTGAGCTAGTTTAATTGTTTGGACATCAAAAGATGTCCCTGATTGAGAGCTAATTGATGGCCCAATCAGGGAGCCCCATGTCGTGTGTTTAAACAGGAGTGTCAGTCCCTCTGCACTCCTGATGCAGATCGCACACTGTGAGCGCTCTGCATGTTATGATGGGATCTTGTAAACAAAGAAAATTTGGTGATGGACTTTTGCCTCCATGGACCTATTACAAAAAATACCTTGGGATTTACTAATTAAAGAGGCACATTTTGGGAATAGGAACAGAGCTGGCCTCTGAATAGCAGCATGACATTGCCGTTAGTTTTACAATGACAGTACCTCTACGGTACTGGTTGAGCATGTTTTTTCTCAGATAACTCCTCCAGCCAATAGCCCAAAAATAAAAGATTTGAAAAAAAATGTCACTAACAATTCTGTCCACATTTTCTAGCCGATTTCACAATAATTTCCCAAGCACACCAATAAAATAAGTAAAAGCATGTATAGAAACATAGAAGATAGGAGCAGGAGGCCCTTTGAGCCTGCTCCGGCATTCATCACGATCATAGCTGGTCGTCCAACTCAATAGCCTAATCCTGCTTTCTCCCCATAACCGATGTATATAAAGATCAACTGAACAGTGATTCTTTGCATAGGACACAAATGATCAGCATTTAAATTAAACAATTAAAACTCAGCTGCATCATTAAACATTTTGCCAAAAATGAGATGCACCCCTGTGCTGCATGGTCACCAGACCAATCTGCCTGACCTTTCCCTGATCAAATGTCCACTCTCTTTTGGGCAGAATTCTACTCTCCTCCAGGAAGTGGTCTGGGGGCATGGGGCCCATTTAATTTGGCAAGAAAGTGCAGGGTGGTGACCCCAGTGCTTTGCTGACTCCCCACCAAAGTCTGGGGAGGGAAGGCCTGCCCAGAAGCCAGTCAAGACCTGCATATAGTCTGCCGTTGCATCTGGGCACCATATTGATAAGGCGTCCAATATCACTGAGTCACTATTGAAGAAAGATGGTGGACTCCTGAAAAAGAAGATGGGTCTCCAGGAACACAGTGAGGCTGGAAGATGGTTCTCTGCCGTGACACTGAATCTGGAAGATCCACCTGCAGAGGATTCCCCCTCACCCACTGCTGTGGTATTTCAGGGTTGGGGGCTGCTTGTTGCCTCCATTCCATACTCTGAAGGTAACCCCACGGCATTGATTAGCTGAGTCCTCACATCTGCATGCCATGTTGTTCCAGATGTGTTTTGCATTGGCATGTTTTCCCACTGGCGTTGTGAAGAACTGGGTGGAGATTCTGGTCTGGTCTTCATCTGTATCCTATTAGAGTCATAGAGAGTCATTTCCTCGGGTGGATGGAGCTATTACAAGGGGGCATAACTATAGGGTTCGTGGTGGGAGATACAGGAAGGATATCAGAGGTAGGTTCTTTATGCAGAGAGTGGTTGGGGTGTGGAATGGACTGCCTGCAGTGATAGTGGAGTCAGACACTTTAGGAGCATTTAAGCGGTTATTGGATAGGCACATGGAGCACACCAGGATGATAGGGAGTGGCATAGCTTGATCTTGGTTTCGGATAAAGCTCGGCACAACATCGTGGGCCGAAGGGCCTGTTCTGTGCTGTACTGTTCTATGTTCTATGTTCATAGCGGTTTACAGCATGGAAACAGGCCCTTCAGCCCAACTTGTCCATGCCGCCCTTTTGTTTTTAAAGCTCTAAGCTAATCTCAATTGCCCGTGTTTGGCCCATATCCCTCTATACCCATCTTACCCATGTAACTGTCTAAATACTTTTTAAAAGACAAAATCTACTAATACCTCTGGCAGCTTGTTCCAGACACTCACCACCCTCTATGTGAAAAAATTACGCCTCTGGACACTTTTGTATCTCTCCCCTCTCACCTTAAACCGATACTAGTTTTAGACTCTCCTACTTTTGGGAAAAGATATTGACTATCTAGCTGATCTATGCCCCTCATTATTTTATAGACCTCTATAAGATCACCCCTCAGCCTTCTACGCTCCAGAGAAAAAAGTCCCAGCCTATCCAGCCTCTCCTTATAACTCAAACCATCAAGTCCCAATAGCATCCTAGTAAATCTCTTCTGCATTCTTTCTAGTTTAATAATATCCTTTCTATAATAGGGTGACCAGAACTGTACACAGTATTCCAAGTGTGGCCTTACCAATGTCTTGTACAACTTCAACAAGACATCCCAACTCCTGTATTCAATGTTCTGACTGATGAAACCAAGCATACTGAATGCCTTCTTCACCATTCTGTCCACCTGTACTCCACTTTCAAGGAGCTATGAACATGTACCCCTAGATCTCTTTGTTCTGTAACTCTCCCCAACGCCCTACCATTAACTGAGTAACCTATTAGCAAGATACAAATTGGTTTCACGCCGGCCTCCAGCAGGTCTTCCTGCTGGAGACCAGCAGAAGATCCCACGAGAAGTTCACACTGCCGTGAAAGCGATTTTTGGCTCTCCCGCCAAATTCTTCCCTCCATCCGCCATTGAACCAGTCGTGGGGGCATGAGAGAATTCTGCCCAGACTTAACATTTTAAAGCTTTAGCTTTTTCAAAGCTAAAGAGAGGGTGACATGTGATGGATTTTATACTGTTGAAGAGGATGTGGAGTAGGTGGAGCAAAGTAGAAGGTCAATGGGTGTTCAGGAGAAATTTGACAAAGGTGCTATGGGCACAAGACAAAGGGAGAGTTAATGATAGTGTTAAAGACTAAAGAAGCTTCCAATAGTGGCACACAGGTCAGATAGCAGAATGTGTTCATAGGAGAATAAAGTCAGCTCTCTGTGGAAGCCGGCATGGTGGCACTGTGGTTAACACTGCTGCCTCACAGTGGCAGGGACCTGGGTTTGATTCTCGGCTTGAGTCACTATCTGTGTGGAGTTTGGACATTCTCCCCATGTCTGTGTGGGTTTCCTCTGGGTGCTCCAGTTTCTTTCCGCAATCTGAAAAGAAAATTGTGCTGGTTAGGTGCATTGGGCATGCTAAATTCTCCCTCAGTGTAACCGAAAAGATGCCAGAGTGGTGACTAGGGGATTTTCACAGTAACTCCATTACAGTGTTAATGTAAGCCTGCTTGTTACTGATAGATAAATTTTAAACTTGAAACAAGTGACAGATGGCCCTGTGGGGGAGGCATTGGACAAAATGTGCATTTAAAAAAGGGGTTCAAAATGGAGGACAGAGTTCGTGGTCTGAAGTTGTTGAACTCAGCGTTAAATCCAGAAGGCTGTAAAGTGCCTAATTGGAAGATGAGATGCTGTTCCTCCAGTTTAGGCTTCTCTGGAACATTGCAGTCGGCCAAGGATGGACATGTGGGCATAAGGGCAAGATGCTGAATTGAAAAGGGAAGCAACAGGAAAGTTGTAGCTATGCATGTGGATTGAGCGAAGGTATTCCACAAAGCAGTCAACCAGTCTGTTTTTACTCCACCCATTGTATTTTACATTCCCTTGTTACTAGGACACTGATACAAGTTTTGGGTCTGTCTCAGATATTACCCAGGCTACGATGATGTTGATCACTTTCATAATCAGTCAAAATGTATGATATATAAGAGTGTACCTATTATGTTCAACACCATTTCATACACTAGCGTAGCCTAGGGAGTGTAACAATAGAATGAGAGGTGATCTTCTTGAACTATATCAGATCCTGAGGTGATTTGATAAGGTAGGTATCAGGGTTAATTACCACTTATGTGGGAGATTAGAACCAGGCAACACAGTTTAAGAATACAATGTCTACAGTTTAAGACAGAGATGAGGAGAATGATTTTCTATCAAATAATTCTCTTCCCCAAAAAGCACTGGAGACTGGGTCATTGAACTTTTTCAAGACTGAATCAGATAGACTTTTGTCAGTCAAAGGAGGCAAGGGTTATGGGGGGAGGGACACAAATGAGATGGAACTGAGACATGGATAGGAAAAGTTTAGAGGGATATGGGCCAAATGCAGGCAAATGGGGTTAACTGAGATGGGTATTTTGGTCGGCATGGACCAGTTTGGACCAAAGAGCCTGACTCCGTGCCATAGATTCTATGATTCCAGATCCTATGGGACATAACCGGATTAGCCATGATCTTATTGAATGGTGGAATCGGCTCAAAGGGCTGACTGGCCTGCTCCTGCTCCTAAATCCTGTGTTCCTTTTGAGATCTGAACCTGGATCATCAATATTGCACATGCACACCTCCGATCCCTTTGATGGTGGGCTAAACACTTCAACAAGGTAAGGTCAGATATGATTTGTTTCATTTCACTGCCAGAAGAGCAGCAGGGTGAAATAAAATTGCATTTTTACCTTTAACTGTTCCTCTTTAGTGCCAGCTGGGTGAATTCCGTAGCAGGAACAAAACACCCGGTTAATATCAACACTACATACGAACATGTTTGGAATTCAAGTGTTGTAAGACGTGACATGAAATGTATAAAAGTAGTGGCAATCTGGGACCTGGCAGAGTAGCGGTCCCTCTGATCTAGTGCTTTCCTGGCATGTTGGAAGAATAAATCGATCAAAACTTGTACTCGAGTCTCCAGTGTTCAATTTGTGGAATTTCACCACACAAATCACATAACGAGAGAGTTCATCTCGAAAGCAGGATGCCGACTACCTTCTTCCTATGTGGTCTACTTGACTTTTTCTGGTCAGTCTTTTCTGATTCTAACTGTCTCTGATTTTGAAGTGCTTGAATTATCCCTTACCAGGCCAATCTTCCCTCTGATATCTGGATGGATGACAGAACCCATGCCCCACACCATCACCATCCCCCCCCCCCCTCTTCCTCCCACCAAATCCCATTGACCGTTTTGTCATCTATGTCCAAAGCCAATGCAAGGACTTCCCTCTTCCCATTCTGCAATTTGCCAATCAGCCTCTGAAGAGAACAGAGATGCCACTCCCTACATTGGGGACGCAAAACTGAAGATAACATCTCCTAGGTTTCCCAAAATGAACAGACTTGACCTTACCTGCAATGAAACAATCCACCCTGATTATTTTAGTGGGAATTAGACTATGAGCCATGACAGTCCACAAACTGGCTCATCTAGCTTTAGTTTTTTTTAATTCATTCGTGGGACATGGGTGTCGCTGACAGGCCAGCATTTATTGCCCACTCCTAGTTGCCCTTGAACTCAGTGGCTTGCTAGGCCATTTCAGAGGGCAATTGAGAGTCAACCACATTGCTGTGGTTCTGGAGTCACATGTAGGCCAGACCAGGTAAGGATGGCAGATTTCCTTCCCTAAAGGACATTAGTGAACCAGATGGGTTTTTCTGACAATCGACAATAATTTCATGGTCATCAGTAGATTCTTAATTCCAGATATTTTTTATTGAATTTTAATTCCACCAGCTGCCGTGGCGGAATTCAAACCCAGGTCCCCAGAACATTAGCTGAGTTTCTGGATTAATAGTCTAGCGATAATGCCACTGGGCCATCGCCTACCGATGCACATTGTCAATGCCTGCAGCCTATAGCTTTATCTCAAACCCCGAGTGAGAGTCACATTATTTAAACACCTAAACTTAACTCAATTTGAAAGCCTTTCTGTGAAAGGCAAAACAACCCCCAAAAATCCCAAAGTGTGACAAGCCGAAATCTTGGTGGAAGCATTCATGATACCCCCTTTTCGTGCCATAAGGTTCTAAGATGTCCTCTTTACTTCTGAAAGGCACAAAGCTCTCAAAAAGAAATACTGCAAAGCAAAAGAGAGGCTGATGAGTCAAGAGGCAAACAACATTAAAACAGCAGCTGCAAAACTGCAAGGAGATAAATTGAACTGAAGTGTATATAAGAAAGGTTCTTGGGGGAATTGGCTTATTCTGTAGTCCTCTCCAAGGATACCATCAGAGTTTAGATTACTCAAACCCCTGTGGGCACAATCATGGACACAATGGAGCTAAAGACTTCTACATTTCCACATTGGTTTGAAAATGACTGAAAAAGCTCTATAAATACATTAACACATTGGGCCCGATTTTACCATTGCGTTGCACCTGTTTTTGGTCACGAAAACGTGGTAAAGTCAGGTGTGAGGCCATTAACGCGATCTGCGCCCGCATCCGCGCAGATAGCCACTTTACCGAAACCCGGGAATGCATTTAAATTGAATTAATGAACTGCCCGCCCAACTCTATCAGCATTTCCCCCTTTACCACTGCGTTTTCCAATCCGGAATCACGCCATAATGGACCTGCTAAATAAAAGTCTGAATCAGGTTCTCCAGCTGCTGAAGAGTGCGTTCAGTGTTTCCAAAGGCTCTCTGACTCAGATCAGTGGTGGGGGCGGGGGAGGAGGGAGGCGGGTCAGATCATTCTCTGGTTGGGGGGAGGGGAGTGAGCCCAGATCGTTGTCTGGTTGGGGGGGGGGGGGGAGAGACGGCCGATCGTTATCTGATGGGGAGGAGAAGGTGGATCAGATGTTCCTCTGGAGGGGGGGTAGTGAGGCCAGATCATTCTCTGCAGGGGGGCGGGGGGGGGAGTGAGGCTAGATTGTTGTCTGGGACGGGGGGGAAGGTGAGTGAGGCCAGATCATTCTCTGGGGGGGGGCGGGGGAAGTGAGGCTAGATCGTTGCCTGGGGGGGTGGGGCGTGGAATGAGGCCAGACCATTCACTGGGTGGGGGGGGGGGGGAGTGAGGCTAGATCGTTGTCGGGGGGGGAGGCCCAATCGCTCACTAGTGGGGGGGGGGACAGATGGATCTCTGGTGGGGGGCGGCAGATGGATCTCTGGTAGGGGGGGGCAGGGGGGTCCGCTGCCACTCTGCGGGCGACCGGTGGGGAGGGGGGACAGAGGTGACGATCGGTCTGGGTAGTGGGGGTGGTGGATAAGGGGGCAGTGATGTGTGTGGGTAGTGGGGGGGGATGGGATAAGGGGGACAGTGATGTGTGTGGGTCGTGGGGGGGTGGATAAGGGGGACAGTGATGTGTGTGGGTGGTGTGGGGCGGATAAGGGGGACAGTGATGTGTGTGGGTGGTGGGGGGGGTGGATAAGGGGGACAGTGATGTGTGTGTGCACCATCGCTCCCGGACCGCTTTCTTCACTTCCTGCGGCTCGGGAGCGATCTGAAACGGGCGCGCTTTTTCAAATTTTTTTCCAACTGCACATGCGCAGTTCAGAGCTCCGATCGTTTCGGCTGCGCTAAGCCCCGCCCACAGCCCGAATGGGACTGGAGATGGCTGAGTGTGTATGGGGGCGCCTGAAAGCAGATTTCTAAATCGGATCTGCATTACGCCCAGATTCAGCACTTAGAATGAAAATGGTCAAATCGGGCCCATTGTGCGTGCTAGCAAACTGCCTCTCTGTGGATTTCCTGGCTACAGCAGGGGCAAATCCGAATGACAATGTGCACAGCAAACCTCTTCGTGCTGGATTGAGAGCTGGGATGTGGGAAGTTGAGGGTGAGATGTTCAAATCATGGAAACAAAATCAAACCTAAGTGAGGGGCAGCATGGTGCACAGTGGTGAGCACTGCTGCCTCACAGTGCCAAGGACCCAGGTTCAATTCCCGGCTTGGGCCACGGTGTGGAGTCTGCACGTTCTCCCCGTGTCTGCGTGAGTTTCCTCCGAGTGCTCCGGTTTCCTCACAAGTCTGAAAGATGTGCTGGTTAGTGCCCTGGCCGTGCTAAATTCTCCCTCAGTGTACCCGAAGAGGCGCCAGGATGTGGCAATTAGGGGATTTTCACAGTAACTTCATTGCAGTGTTAATGTTAGCCTACTTGTGTCACTAGTAAATAAACATAAACTTAAAAACTTGAATCAAATCCTCCCACAATTGAGTTGCAGCAGAATGTTCCTCACCACTAGGGTTGTCAACTCTTATTGGACATTTTCAAGGAAATTTCATCACATGACCAGATACATCCAACCACCTGTCCTTACACAACCCATTATTAGTCGCTTGACACATCCATCCTTTCCACGCCTGTTAGCAAGTGAACAGACTCTGTTACTTTTGGATTTTTAAAATTCATTCATGGGACACGGGTATCGCTGGCTGGGCTTTATTGCCCATCACTAGATGCCCTTGAACTGAATGGCCTGCTAGGCCATTTCAAAGGGCAGTTGAGAGTCAACTATATCGCTGTGGCTCTGGAGTCACATGTAAAGCAGACCGGGTAAGGACTGCAGATTTCCTTCCCTGAAGAACATTCATGAACCAGATATGGGTTTTTCCGACAATCAACAACTTGACCCTCATAGAGGGTTTGAGATAAAGCTACAGGCCGCAGGCATTGACAATGTGATTGGTTGGTGATGGCCTAGTGGCATTAGAGCTTGACTATTAATCTAGAAATTCAGCTAATGTTCTGGAGACCCGGGTTCAAATCCCGCCACGGCAGATGGTGGAATTAAAATTCAGTTAAAAATATCTGGAATCAAATATCTACTGGTGACCGTGAAACGATTGTCGATTGTCAGAAAACCCCATCTGGGTTCACTAATGTCCTTTCATGATCAACAGTAGATTTTTAGTTCCAGATTTTTATTATTGAAGTCAAATTCCATCATCTGCCGAGACGGGGTTCGAACCTGGGTCCCCAGAACATTAGCTGAGTTTCTGGATTAATAATCTCGTGGTAATACCACTCGGCCATGACCTACCCACAATCCTGAACTATTGGTTAAACGTTCATGTTTCCCATCACCGATATTTTCTTTAACTAAGATATGAGAAAGTTCAGAGGAAATTTAAAAAATTAAACAGTTGATTCTTTTTTAGTTTCCTGGAAAATTTTGTCCTTTGTGTGGGATAATGTAAATAATGCGTTTAATGGAGTCAGAGGCATTCGGTGGGGTGGGGATGGGGTGGGGGGTGGGGGGGGGTGCGGTTGCTGGTGGTGATTGAGGTATAATATAAAGCGGAGTTGCAGTGTAAAGGGTTATTGTGAGATCGCACAACAGCAGAGTATCATAGAATCCCTACAGTGCAGAAGGAGGCCAGTCAGTCCATCAAATCTGCACTGACTCTCCAACAGATCATCTTATCCAGGTCCTATCCGCGTAACCCCACATATTAACCTTGTACATCTTGGGACAATTTAGCATGGTTAATCCACCTAAGCTGCACATCTTTGGACTGTGGGAGGGAACCGGAGCACCCAGAGGAAACCCAGACCGACACAAGGAGAACAAGCAAACTCCACACAGACAGTAACCCAAGGCTGGAATCGAGCCTGGGTCCCTGGCACTGTGCTGCCCTACATACGCCGAGAGACAGTTCTATCTGAAGCCTCGTGCTAAGCCTTATTCTCTACACCGAAGAAAGTTTAATAAAAGTTTGTATTTATCAACCGCCTTGTCTTGGTTGAGCCGAACGAAGGACAAACTTAGCTAAGACCCACTCCAATGATACCAGGCTCGGTTACCTGCTGCAGTGCCTGGGTGGTTAATCGTTTAAACCTGTAGACTCTTGGAGGGTTAGAGGTCTTTTAAGTATCTACCTCAGCACAGTCGGCACTATAGCACTGTCATTGCTTCAAAAATATTTGTAGGTTTAGTGTTAAGGGGGAAAAGAACATGCCAATCTCACTATGAATATTTGCTTTATCTGATTTACTGAACACAGGTGGTCCAATTTTTTCTTTTCATCATGCTGTATACATTTCAGCACAGGCCTCATCTCTTCTCACATTGCCTCCTTGTGTGTTGCTAGGCAACAACAGGGCAAACATGACCCTGATCGTTCCTTTACAAAATATGCAACATCTTCTCTCATTTTTAATAAAAGCACTTGTCTGAAATGGCAAAATCCATGTTTATTTATCTTGCCCATCCAGGGTTGTCAACACAAAGGAAACAAGTAAGTAAGAAGCAGAGGCTCCCTTTCAGCTGTAACAGCAGGAGCAAGCATGGCTCAAAAACCTCACAATAGAAGCACTTTGACAAAACATTGGAATCTTGTGGGGTCCTCTCCTTTCTCTCGGTTTGCAGACATGAGTGGAATGAAGAGATGAAATGAAACATGCACAACAACTCAACCAATATTCAAAAGAATAAAACAAGAGTCGCAAAATATCACTATCCTTTCGTCACCTCATCTTCCGCAAAAGCCGTCATTCACACTGTTGTTACCGCTAGACTCAACTATTCCAATGTCCCCCCATGGCCATCTTCCATCCTCCATGCACTATTGCTCACAATCCATTCCACACCACCCCCAACTCGCCCATCAAATTGTCCTTGGTGGCCCTCCAACACTTCAAATTTTAAATCCTTATAGAATCATAGAATCCCCGCAGTGCAGAAGGAGGCCATTCAGCCCATCGAGTCTGCACCAACCACAATTCCACCCAGACCCTATTCCCATAGCCCCACATATTTACCCTGCTAATCCCCCCTGACATTAGGGTCAATTTAGCATGGTCAATGAACCTAACCCGCACATCTTTGGACTGTGGGAGGAAACCGGAGCACCCAGAAGAAACCCATACAGACACTGGGAGAATGTACAAATTCCACACAGACAGTAACCCGAGACCAGAATTGAACCCGAGTCTCTGGTGCTGTGAGGCAGCAGTGCTAACCACTGTGCTGCCCCCAAAAAATGGTTTAATCCCTTAATGATCTTCCCTCTCTGTAACCTCTTTCAGCTCCAACAAGCCTCTCCCTGGGATCTCAGTTCCTCTGACGCTTCCCTCTCGTCTGTTTGCCACCCCACACTTTGCCCCAAATTCGGGGATTATGTTTTCACTCTTGGATTCCATAATCAGGAATACCCTCCCTAAATGCCTTTGACTTTCTACCTCCTTCTGCTGCTGAAGACTTTGTGAGGAACTATGACCTTACGCTGTTTATTTTTATACAAAATATTCAGATCACCTCACGGCTATTTCTAAAATTTTAAAAACTGAACAAACATTCTTAAAATGGCTGAACCTGTGTCTGCCTATGACCCCAATACAAAATAAGCCAGTTTGCACTTTCAGAAATCTCTCACCTCGTTATCTCTGAGGAGTTACTAATGATCAATTGGGGTCTACACAGCCCAACATCAAAGGGAGCTTCATCAAAGGCCTTTTGTAATTGACTATCCAGGCCGGCCAGCAGAGACAGAATGGTTACTAAAACAATGGCCTCTCAATCATCCCGTTTCACCCATAATGGCCAAGATATTATCAGCCTGGAATACAAAGCCAATTTTCAAACACTAGATAAACATCCTTTGTTGAAGACATCATGGAGAGGTAAAGACACATGACCTCGGCCTTTGGCTTGTGGAAGCAGTAATATTGCCTTGCTGAACTATAAAGCTCAGTCTGCCACTTTCCGTCTTCCTGAAATAAAAAGCTCAGTCCACTGTTTACCGTATTCCCGGCAGCCTCAGAGAAAAGGAACTCTTGAACTTTGACAAAGGGTCATCCGGATTCGAAACATCAGCTCTTTTCTCTCCTTACAGATGCTGCCATTTTCTCTTTTGGTTTCAGAAAAAAGGAACTCTGCCGAGGTTGAACACCTAGCCCCATTTACGCTGCTTCTGCTGGAAGTTCTATACCATTGCCATCAAGACTGATTTATTTCTGAATGCTCATCTCATTGTGTGGAGTCAACGCCATGAGAAAATTGAATTGTCTGGCACTGGTTTTCAGCCCGATGACCTCTGTGAAGGAACATCTCATTGGACTTTGGTTCTGGACTCTGAAACCCAAGTGAAGCTTATGTTCTCTGTGGTCGCTTTACTGTGTATTCGTCGTTTCTCTATCTCTCTATTTACTGCCTGAGTGTGGAGGTGACATTGCAACCCTCCTCCCACCTTTTAAGTGCGCGCAAATAAACTAATCCTTTGAGGTCATCCTATTTCAAGTTTGCTGTAGGGTTATTAATAGCAAACTGGATTGCAACAAAACCATGGTGGCACTGTGGTTCACATTGCTGAGTTTGTACGTTCTCCTCACATAGAATCATAGAAACTTACAGTGCAGAAAGAGGCCATTCGGCCCATCGAGTCTGCACCGGCCACAATCCCAGGCCCTACCCCAGATCCCTACATATTTTATCCACTAATCCCTCTAACCTATGCATCTCGGGACACTAAAGGGCAATTTTATCATGGCCAATCAACCTAGCCCGCACATCTTTGGACTGTGGGAGGAAACCGGAGCACCACACGGACACGAGGAGAATGTGCAAACTCCACACTGACAGTGACCCGAGCCGGGAATCGAACCCAGGTCCCTGGAGCTGTGAAGCAGCAGTGCTAAACACTGTGCTATCGTGCATAGGTTTCCTCCGGGTGCTCCGGTTTCCTCCCACAGTCCAATGTTGTGCATTGGATTGTGGACTGGCCATGCTAAATTGCCGCTTAGTGTCCCAAGATGTGTAGCCTAGATGGATTGGCCATGGTGAATGTGTGCGGTTATGGGGATATGGCGGGGGAGTGAGGGCCTAGCTAAGACACTCTGTCAGAGAGTTGGTGCAGACTCAATGGGCCAAATGACTTCCTTCTGCACTGTTGGGATTCTATGATTCTATGGGGTTGGGAAATATGCCACTGATTATAAAGAGGGAAACACATCCCAACACAAATCCAAACACTGTTTATGGATAGATGATGAGAGGTGTAATTAGTTGTTCAAATTCACCCCCTCAAGTTTTTTTTATTCATTTATGGGATGTGGGCGTCACTAGCTGGCCAGTATTTATTGTAAGAAGTCTCACAACACCAGGTTAAAGTCCAACATTAAACACAGGTTAAAGAAATGTGTATTGTCTCCAGACAAAACAGCTAGTGAGATAGCCAATCTCACTAGAATCTCACTAGCTGTTCTGTCTCCACCCACATTGTCTGTACCTTTAAGACCTGGCTGGCTGTAGGATTCGCATTCTAATCAGTATTCTGCAACTTGATTTTGTCTGTTTGCACTGTTTGAGAGCACATTTCCACTCCATCTGACGAAGGAGCAGCGCTCCGAAAGCTTATGGTATTTGCTACCAAATAAACCTGTTGGACTTTAACCTGGTGTTGTGAGACTTCTTACCGTGTTCACCCCAGTCCAACGCCGGCATCTCCACATCAGTATTTATTGCCCATCCCTAGTTGCCCAAGGGCAGTTGAGAGTCAACCACATTGCTGTGGCTCTAGAGTCACATGTAGGCCAGACCAGGTAAGGACAGCAGATTTCCTTCCCTAAAGGACATTAGTGAACCAGATGGGTTTTTTTGACAATCAACAATGGTTTCAAGATCATCTGTAGATTCTTAATTCCAGATATTTTTTATTATTGAATTCAAATTCCACCATCTGCTATGGCGGGATTCAAACCCGGGTCCACAGGGTATTTACTGAGTTTCTGGATTAATAACCTAGCGATAATATCACTGGACCATCGCCTCCCCTTAATCTGTGACACTTTCCTCAAAAGCCACATATCTGACAAACCTTTTGGTCAGCATTCTGAGTACCAGCATCTGAACATACATTCTGTTTCAACAAAATATATTTTGATGTATTTTTCCGAGTTCAAGATGTTGGCTGGAATTCTCCCATCCCGCCCGCCACTGGAATTTTAGTGGGCGGGTTGCGGAGAATGTGAAACGCCATTGCCGGTCAGGCCGGAACTTGCGGCTTTTAGATCAGCGCAGCCGGAGAAATCCGCCCGTTGTGTGCATGCAAGTTTGTTGGAAGAAATAGTGCAAGAAAGTGGAAGAGCAACTTCTGGCCAGTTCAATAAGATTATTTCAGACTCAGGGTGCAGTGCTTTCAGGATGTAAGCTAGCATGCCTGCTGTGCATCATTCGTGATATTATTTTGTGGATGGATCATCAGGCCAGACCTAAGTGGTTGGACTGATTTTGCATACAAATTTGGCATAAATTGCAATTGCACTCATGATCTGGTCTAAATGTAAAATCAGATTGCTTTTACTAATGAGCACAAATGAATACCACATTTTCAATCTATTTTGGTTATTACATAGTGCATGCAAAAGTTCCCAACGAAGTAGGAAGGAAAAAGTTTCAGAAGAGCTCCAGGTAGGGATGGAATGGCTGCCGGGGCATTGGGGAGGGGGAGGTGGGGGAAAGGTGGGGGAGGGTACCTGCTGGGGTTGAGGCGGGGCAAGGGAGTGGAGTTCCTGCCTGGGTGGGGGTACAGGCAGGGGAGGGGAGTGGTGCGCCTGACAGTGGAGGAGGGGGATGGAATGGCTGCTGAGCTGTAAGAGAATGACTACAGGGCAAAGGGAGGATGCTGACCGCCGGTGTGGGTTGGGGAGGAAGTGGATGAGTGGAGAGAAACTGGAGGCTTGTGTGTGTGAGAGGGGGACTTTGGGGGTGAATCTCGGTCCTGCGGGCGCAGGCGTAAATTGCATTCTGGGTGGAGAATCTTGCGATAACGCAATGTGTGCTGTGGAGAACTCATTTTGAGATTCTGCCCACCCCTGACCAGTGACGTAATCTGCTTCTCACTCAGCAGGGCGTGAGCCAGATTGGTATATTTAACCCTTAATTTAAATTTTCTGTTTGATGCTGAATTCAGCCGGCTCCCGGAATTCTCTCACTCGCCGGTGCAACATGAAGCCAGCAGGAATCACTTTGTGTCTCCACAAATGGAGACCAGACATGATGACCACACCGGGGGGTTTGGAAGCCATTGGGACGCACAGGTGATCGGGGACATGGCTGGGTGGTGCCACTGGCATCCTGACACTGCCAAAGGGCAGGGCCTGAAGGGGAGGCATGACGGAGCAGGCTTAAAGGGGTCTATAGTAGCCCCAAGTGGGATTTCGCACACTTGGAGGGGAGCGCTGCTAGTGGTGATGGGGGACTGGGGGGGAATTGATGCCAGCAAATGGGGGGTGTTGGGAGGAGGAGGGGGCGGGACCCAGATCATCCTCTGGTCGGGGGGGTTCCACTGCCTGTCTGCGGCCGATCCCTCCTCCCGGAGTGGATGTGCGGCCATGCCATCCCACAAAACCTTCAGGATGAAGCGATTCCATGCTAAGAAGATGAAGCAGAACCGGCCGATTCCACAGTGGATCCACATGAAAACCGGCTACAAGATCAGTACAAGTCCAAGAGGAGACACTGGAGAAGGACCAAGCTGGGCCTGTAAAGGGATACACCATCACTGGTACACTACCAGCTACAGATTACTCTTCCCTGCAGGGGCAAGAGAGCGGGAGAGATGGCTTTGAAATATATCGCTGTTCCTTCGCAGTCACTATGTCAAAATCCTGGGATTCCCTCCCTAACGGCATTGTGGGTCAACCCACAGCACATGGACTGCAGCGATTCAAGAAGGTGGCTCACCACCACCTTCTCGAGTGTAACGAGTGGGCATTTATTGCCCATCCCTAGTTGCCCTTATGCTGGGTGGCTTACTCATTCATTGCAGTGGACAGTTAAGAGTCCGGAGTGGTTGGTTGGTCAATCCAGGTAAGAGTGGCAGAGTTCCTTCCCTAAAGGCCAGTCGTGAACCAGATGGGTTTTAACAACATTTAATGATAGTTTTATGGAACCATTATTGAAATTAGCTTTATATTCCAGATTTATCAATTAAATTTAAATACCACCAGCTGCCGTGGTGGGACTTGAACCCCATATCAGTAGAGCTTTAACCTGGACCTGTGGATTACGAGTCCAGTGACATTACCACTACACCACATGGAGACAACATTTTGCCATGGGGAGGGAACTAATAAGGAAGTAGAGAGTAGGAACAATGCCTGCGTACTCCAATGGGAAAGATGTGATTATTATTGTTTCCCCGGGGATCGGAACTGATCCCTCACTATTTCACTATATTTATAAAGGGATTAGAAGAAGGAATAGAAAGTCATTTATCCCCCAAGTTTGCTGATGATACCAAGTTAGGTGGCACAACAGATGAGAGCAGAACGTTGCGAAAAAGCATCAACAGATTAAGTGCATGTACTAATCTGGCAGATAGAGGTTAAATCGGGAAGTGTAAGGCCATCCACTTGGACCAAATGAAGATAGAACATAGTATTTTCTAACTAGCAAGAAACTGAGAACAGTGGACGAACAGAGACGTAGGGGGGTCAAAGTACAGAAACCCATAAGAAGCCGAGAGACATAATATCATTAAAAAGGTCAAAGAAATGTTGGCTTTTAAATCAAGGGGGCTGAAATACAAAAGAAAAGTGCAATTTTGCTGCAGTAAAAGAAACATCTGTTTCGAGTTAAAGTATTGCATTCAATGGCTACTGTGCCTTACAAACGATTTGTGTCTGAAGATTTAACAGAATAATGCCAGGGCCAAAAGATTAAATTACGAAGACAGGTCATGTACCAACCGACTCAAGAACAGCTTCTTCCCTGCTGCCATCAGACTTTTGAATGGACCGACCATATATTAAGCTGATCTTTCTCTGCACCCAAGCTATGACTGTAAACACTACATTCTGCACCCTCTCCTTTCCTTCTCCCCGATGCACGCTATGAACGGTATGCCTTGTCTGTTTCACACGCAAGAAACAATACTTTCACTAACAATACATGTGACAATAATAAATCAAATTAAATCAGATCAAACGTTTGCATTCCTTTGCATATAGAAGTTGAGATGTTGCAGATGATTTTACAAGGTAAAGAAAGAAATACTACTTTCTTTTGTCAAGGTGTCCAGAAAAAGGAGTATGCCTATGATTGCAGCAGTTCAAGCTCGCTTCCACCTTCTCAAGGCCAATTAGGGATTGGCAATAAATGTTGGCCTAGCCAGCACGTCTCTTGAATGAATTTTAAATTTTTTTTAAAAAGCACTTATTTACAAAAAGAGTATGGGAAATCTGGAAATCTGCCCCAGAAAGACCTGTTGAGGCTAGACTCTACTCACTCAACCAATTGAAATGCCTTGAGGTTGATAGCTTTTCACTGGGGAAGGGTATGAAGGATTACAAAACTAACTGAGGTAGATCAAGTTAAGATGCATATCAGACTTGGTCTAATTGCTTGGCAGAACAGGCTTGAGGGACTGAATGGCCTTCTCATATTCCTTTTTTCCTTTTCTCACTGGAATTACAGCAAGAGTTCAGCAGAATCTCAGAGGATAATCATGGGAAAGCAACATGGAGATAAACGTTTCAGCTTATCTGCTGCTGAAGCCTCATTCTTGCCTTTGTTACCTCTAGACATGACTAAAATGGGGCATGTCTTCGCATCCCCTGACACTCTCACACAACACTGAAAGGCTCCAGGAACAGGTACGCTCCACGTTTCTCAACTGGCCCAGGTTGGAGATCCAGTCAAGAAATGTGGAGCACCATAGAGTCATAGAGGTTTACAGCATGGAGACAGGCCCTTTGGCCCAACTTGTCCGTGCCGCCCAGTTTTTACCACTAAGCTACTCCCATTTGCCCGCCTTTGGCCCATATCCCTCGATACCCATCTTACCCATGTAATTATCTAAATGCTTTTTAAAAGACAAAATTGTACCCGCCTCTACTACTACCTTTGGCAACTCATTCTAGACACTAACCACCATGTGTATGTAAAAATTGCCCCTCTGGACCCTTTTGTATCTCTCCCCTCTCACCTTAAACCTATGCCCTCTAGTTTTAGAGTCCCCTACCTTTGGGAAAAGATATTGACTATCTAGCTGACCTATGCCCCTCATTATTTTATAGACCTCTATAAGATCACCCGTAAGCCTCCGACGCTCCAGGGAAAAAAGTCCCAGTCTATCCAGCCTCTCCTTATAACTTAAACTATCAAGTCCTGGTAGCATCCTAGTAAATCTTTTCTGCACTCTTTCCAGTTTAATAATATCTTTTCTATAATACGGTGATCAGAATTGTACACAGTATTCCAAGTCTAGGGGAGGAACATCGGAAAGGAGTGGAAGTCCGGTGATGGTTGCCACACCACAGGAGATTTGACCCGTAATGTATCTTATGAATTTGAGCCAGCAAACGACAACATGGTATATTAACATGCCAAATGTGTGCCCAGGCCAGAATTCTTCGGCTGTTCACGCCGGCAGGATTCTCTGGTCCCACTGCAATGAACGGAGATTTGGCTGAGTGCAAAATTCACCGTCCTCGCTGGCAGCAGCAGCAGGGGAGTGAATGCTTAGAAAATTCCGGCCCCAGTGTTGTAATATTGCAGTCATTCTCTCCCACTTCCACTAATAATGTAGCGTCTCCATCATAACTCCAACAACAGAGGAGGCGATGGCCTAGTGGTATTATTGCTGGACTATTAATCCAGAAACTCAGCTAATGTTCTGGGGACCAGGGTTCGAATCCCTCCACGGCAGGTGATGGAATTTGAATTCAATAAAAAATATCTGGAATTAAGAATCTATCGTTGACCGTGAAACCATTGTTGATTGTCAGAAAAAACCCATCTGGGTCACTAATATCCTTTAGGGAAGGAAATCTTCCGTCCTTACCCAGTCTGGCCTACATGTAACTCCAGAGCCACGGCAATGTGATTGACTCTCAACTGCCCTCGGGCAACTAGGGATGGGCAATAAATGCTGGTCAGCCAGCGACACCCATGCCCCATGAATGAATAAAAAGAACCTTTCATTTATACAGTATCTGGAATGTAGCAAAACCTCCCAAGACAATTCCCAGAAATACAATCAGAGAAAAATTATCATGGAGCCATTGGAAGAAACACTGGGACAGGTGACCAAATGTATGGTCCCAGAGATAGGTTTTGAGGAGGGTCTTCATGAAGGAGAAGGAGTCAGAGAGATTTAAGGAGGGAAGTCCTGTACCTAAGCTCTGAACAGCTGAAGAATCCTGTCTCCAATGATGGGTCAATGTGTGTGTTTCTAGTTGTCCAGATCACCAACAACCTGTTCTGGACCCTCCATGCCGACGCTATAGTTAAGAAAGCCCACCAATGCCTTTACTTTCTCAGGAGACTAAGGAAATTTGGCATGTTAACTACGACTCTCACCAACTTCTACAGATGCACCATGGAAAGCATTCTTTCTGATTGTATCAACGCTTGGTATGGCTCCCGCTCTGCCCAAGACCGCAAGAAACTACAAAGCATTGTGAACAAGGCCCAGTCCATCTTGCAACCAGCTTTCCATTCATTGACACTGTCTACACTTCCTGTTGCCTCGGAAAAGCAACCAGCATAATGAAGGACCCTAGGCAATCCAGACATATTCTTTTCCACCTTCCTCCATCAGAAAAAAAATACAAAAGTCTGAGGACACGTACCAACCGACTCAAGGACAGCTTCTTGCCTGTTACCATCATGGTATGGACCTACCTCGTATTAACTTGATCTTTCTCTACACACGAGCTATGACTACAACAGTACGTTCTGCAGTCTCTCCTTTCCTTTTCTACTTACGGTAAGTTTTGTCTGTATAGTGCGCAAGAAACAATCCTTTTCACTGCATACTAATACATGTGACAAGAATAAATCAAATCAAATTTAATAATAACAGTGGGGGTGCAGAATAGGAGTACAGAGACCTTGGAAGGATGATAAAGGTTACAGGGAAATGGACAGCAGAAGCTATGGAGAAATTTGGACACATGGGTAAGAATTTTTAAAATCGAGGAAGCAGAAGCCAATGGGCACTTGGGTGAATGTGACGCGATGATGCACGCGGCAGCGCTTATGGGTGCTCTTACCTTTAAGCAGAGTGCATGATGGGAAGCCAGCTAAGAGAGCATTGGGATAACACCGACAATATGTAACTGCTGAAAAATATAGAAAAGTCATCCATGGGGAAAAAGCTTTAAAAATAAATCTCGGCCTACATACTGTAAACAATAATAAATGTCTGGAGACAAGTTCAAGACAGTAATTCAATCGTGGGCCTTTGGTGACATTCATAAATCTCCTTCACAGTTCATGACATCCGAAGTGCCGGATTTAATTACTGCCTTGTAATTCAATGCCAACCATTTATTATCTTCTGTTTAATTCACTGAGGTATTGTGCATTCCATTTTTATTGGTTGTGTCATTAGAGGTGATTTAATATCTGCTGTTTCCAGCAGAACCTCATCCAACACAGAATCCACCACTCCCCCGAGACTTGTGAGCATTTGTTATGTGCCTGGAAGGGACGGTCTCCCTTCTCCCCGAAGACTTACAGACGAGCGAACACTTCCAATCAAGTCGCTTCGCCGTTGATCTTGATCCACGTGTCCCATGAGGAATAACCTTATATTGGATATATTCCTAAAAGGTAGAACATTGCGTTTATGTTCACCTTCCTTCTTGTGGTTCATCTGAAACTCAATGCACATGCAATCATTTGAATGGCTCTTGAAATATCTATACCTAAGCTTTAATGGCCATCGATATTTGTTGTCTCACAAGTGTCCATGATGGGACTGGAATTACTGTAGATTTTCTTGTTTCAGGGAGTGAATTATTTTGCCAATAATGTATAATGCAAATCAAATGATCAATTTGACAGATACGATCATTTTTCTAATGAGGTAACCTTAAATGACAGATGCGAGAAACTAAACTCAGCCTGTTTTAGGGGATGGGTGAGAATGGTACACTGTTATCTCGGAGTTTAAATCCAGTTGAATGGACTCGACTCTCTTTACTTTCGAAAATCTTCCTCAGTTTCATGTTGAGAACTCTCACCCCAGATCTTGGGGAAAACAGGGTCTCATAAATGCCAGCAACCCTGCCAACGTTCAGTCTTTATCCATATGCCAAGGCAGTGAGTGTCAGCTGTTACGAAACCCCGCTGCTGTTCGGTGCCAGAGTGTTCCAACTGAAACACTTGTTTCCCATGGTGTATTCATTTAGTTTTTTGGGTATAAGCCTGAAATTTTGCAAAAACGGTGAGAACTCAGACCTCCTTTTATTAAACAATAAATAAATGTACTATAAAAGTAGAAGATAATAAAAATTACAAAGAACAATCTTACACTTTGGCAAATTAATAGTAAGCACTTAGTCCCTCAAAGACTGAAAACCCCAAAGTATCTCTCCCGTTATCCTAAACTCTGCTGAGGCCCCACTTACCAAACAACAACCATAAAGTTATTGGTCAAATCTAGCCAGTGATTACCACAGTGTACAGTTTAATGGCTTGGGATTGGTCTTTGGTTCAGCGAAGAAAATCATCTTTTGCACAAACTGGCTTTTGCCTTTATTACTAAGCTGTTAACCTAGGACGGTTCCCCCTCTCCCCTGCTCTTCTGCTGTCTTTGGAGGGCAGCACGATGGCACAGTGGTTAGCACTGCTGCCTCACAGCGCCAGGATCCCAGGTTAAATTCTGGCCTCGGGTCACTGTCTGTGTGGAGGTTGCACTTTCTCCCCGTGTCTGTGTGGGTTTCCTCCGGCTGCTCCGGTTTCTTCACACAGTCCAAAGATGTGTGGGTTAGGTTGATTGGCCAAGCTAAATTGACTCTAGTGTCGGGGGATTAGCAGGGTAAATGTGTACGGTTACAAGAATATGGTCTGGGTGGGATTGTGGTTGGACAGACCTGATGAGCTGAATGGCATCCTTCTGTAATGTAGGGATTCTAAGCTCTGACTGACCTGGTTCCTGAGGATGGCTGCTTCTCTCTTGCTGCTGCTTCATCAACACCTCATCTGTGTCTAAGGTGCTTACCGGCTCATAGCACTCTGTCTAATAATTCCATCAATTACAAGGAACACCCTGTTCCCTGGTCTTTCATTTTCCTTCCTTTCTCCTATTGCTGCCCAGACATGGTCTACAAAATACATGACAGTTTGATTTACCTGTGCAAAAAACTGCATCCTACCATTTTGTGACATAACACTTACTTAATAATGGAAGTTATCACAGCCAAATCCTATTTCACCAAATGCCCACTTGAAGCATATGGTCAGTGGACAAAAATCAGGGGTGGAAACCCAAGCTGTTTTGTAGCTCCCAAGATCAGCACTGATGATGCAGTGTCCCACTTGTTCACCCAGGTGGTAACAATAACTCTTGCCCACAAGGGTAAGGTTATATAGATAAGTACAGCACACAGGGGCAGCACGGTGCCACAGTGGTTAGCACTGCTGCCTCACAGCGCCAGAGACTCAGGTTCGATTCCCACCTTGGTTGAACAAATGGGCAAGTTAGAATCATAGAATCCCTACAGTTCATCCTTCCAACCCAGATTGGTAAGTGAATCTGAAATTTTAAGGCTTAGTGCCCTCATTAGAAAAATATGATCCTGCAGTTCCTCAGAGAAACTTCTTTGGCCGCGTCAATACATTACATTCACGGTATAACTGGCAATATCAATGGGAATGGGATGGTGTAAGAGATGGATTAAATGTTTCAATAACTCTTGAGAATCATTTAATTTTTACTTCATGAAGAGCAAGACCCTCCTCTTTAAGTCATGCAGTCATGCCAGGGATCCAGGTTCAATTCCAGCCTTGGGTGACTGTGGAGTTTGCACGTTATCCCTGTGTCTGTGGGGGTTTCCTCTGAGTGCTCTGGTTTCCTCCCACGGTCCAAAGATGTGCAGGTTAGGGGGTTGGCCATGCTAAATTGCCCCTTAGTGTCCCACGACGTGTAAGTTAGAGGGATTTGTGGGGTAAATGTTTGGGTTATGGGGATAGGGTGGGGGAAAGGGCCTGAGTAAAGTACTCTGTCAGAGATCAGTGCAGACTCGGTGGGCCAAATAGCCTCTCCTGCACTGCAGGGGTCCTATTCTATCATTCAAATCATTGAACCAACAATTAAACAGGAGATTCAACAATGACAGCATATTTAAGTACACAAAGATTGTGAGTGCGACAGCAATTAAATAAGCAATATTAATCACTGCAAGTGAACTTGACAAGAAAAGTTACGTTGAGGCTCTGCAAGTGTTTACACAGCAAACAGAACTGCTTCCTCGATTCCCTGTACTACCGGATGCATCTCCAAACAAAGCTGAAACCGCTTCGAACAAAGTCTAGTTCACATCTGTGCAGCCTAATCCATCACAAGGCCCACTGCAAACCTATATTCCCAACTGAGATTTTCCTTCAAATCATCTGCACGGTCCGCGGCTTTTAACTGCTCGCGAGCTCATTGCAAAGCAGATGCGCTTTTGTTGAATGGAAGACAGATAATCAGAGTTACAGCTGTAATTAAAGGGAACTGAGATTTGTTCAACTGTTAACTAAATGTTATGGCAATGGTCTGCAGTCTAACAGTATGGAATTTCCAATTGCAATGATCAGCAAATTCAATGAAAATGGTAGGAGGAGGGGACCATTTAGAGGGCATTTTTCCATTAGTAAGCTCACTGTCAATTACTTCACTTCATTCACCTTTGAGCCGTTGTATCCAGTAACTGAACATTATTTTCTCTTCTCCTACATTACCTGGAGTTGCAGACTCATTATTTTCCTGTCATTTCTGACTGCCAGATGGTCATTTGTTCTGGATTGTCAAATCATCCCATCACTCGTGAGGAATTCGAATTCAATGACCAATGTGGTCATTTACGTGACTGATAAGAAAGAAAAAAAAATGTCCTGTATATATCGTTTAAAATAAGTTGGTTCGAGGATAATTTACAGGCACAATGGGCGGGATTTTACGGCCTCGCTCATCCCGAAAATCCCGCCCAAGGTCAACAGACCTTTCCATGGTCCGCCCCTCGCCCGCTTCGATTCCCGTGGCAGGCGGGACAATCAAATTCCGATGTCGATCTTGAGTCGCATCTGTCCCACAAACAATATTTTGCTCCTGTGGTTCCTTAGCCCAAACCAACAGAGAATTTTAGTGCAAATCAGTGATACAATTTACTATCCATTGTCTTACAATAGGTTAGGTGTCCATTGTACATTGGGTGCATAGGTTAGGTGTCCATTAGGTTAGGTATCCATTAGGTGTCCAATAGGTTAGGTATCCATTGTCTTACAATAGATTAGATTAGGTGCATTGACCTGGACAGGCGCCAGTGTGGCGACTTGGGGAATTTCACAGCAACTTCATTGCAGTGTTAATGTAAGCCTTGTTTGTGACACTAATAAATAAACTTTAACAATAAACAGGAACAATCCTGTGGAGCAGAATCAACGCATGACAAATGGATTTGACCAACGAATGGAATGTCAGTCTGAGAATGGTAGAGTCAACCATACACATTTAAGTCGTTTGTTGTTTAGATTAAGTATGAGTGGTAGTTTCCCCTCCCTGACAGACATCACTGAATCAACTGTTATTTTTACCCCCATTTTTTACCCCCTTTTTCTGAAGCCAGCATGAATCTATGGGATTTAGTGAGCTGCTCTGACATCTTATAATGGGACTTGAACTCACAACCTTAGGGTGTATTTTTCAGTGCATTGGACAGTTTTACTTGGAGCTGGTGTACTTGGACACTGCCTTTGTCCCCTCTGACATGGTGTGCTTGGCCAGTTCCCCGGGCGGCAGCAGGCGCACGGCGGTCTGGAACTCCCTGGAGGTGATGGTCTGTCGCTTGTTGTAATGGGCCGGACGGGAAGTCCTGCGCGCGATGTTCTCGAAGATGTCGTTGACGAAAGAGTTCATGGTGCTCATGGGCTTGGAGGAGATGCCAGTGTCAGGCTTCATCACTTTGTAGATGTAGATGGAGTAACTCTCCTTCCTGGACCTCCTCTGCTTCTTGCCGCTCTTGGTTGGTGGTTTTTTCTGGGCTTCCTTGGCACCCTTTCTGGAAACTTGCACTTTCGTTTATCCAGGCGTGGTTCATGCAGACTGCAGACACAGAATAAGGTTGGAAGTCCAGCCATGTGACCACTGCCTGAATAAAACTGCAGCATGAAGCATGCGAACACAGCACACATTAACAAAAAGCACAGATTAGGGGGAGACAGTGGTGGAGTGATATTGTCAAGAGGCTAGTAATCCAGGGGCCCAGGGGTAATACTCTGGTTCATATCCCACCATGGCAGATAAACACTAATAAAGTCTAATGATGACAACCATTGTTGTAAAAACTAATGCCCTTTACAGAAGGAAATCTGATGTGCTTATTTGATCTGGCAGGTTACAAAACACAGCATTGTGGTTGACTCTTAACTGCTGAGCAAGCCACTTCATTGTATCACAATAACTTAGAAGGAATGAAACAAGCACTGGGGGTGTGTCTACACCACATGGACCGAGTGCTTCAGAAGGCTGCTCACTATTACCTTCTCAAGGGCAATTAGGGATACGCAATAAAGGCTGACCAATAAGCCACAAACAAATACAAAAAGAACATAAGGTATAGCAGCAGAATTCGGCCATACGGCACATCAAGTCTGCTCTGCCATTCACTCATAGCTGATAGGTTTCCCTACCCCATTCTCCCACCTTTTCCCCGTAACCTTTGATTCCCTTACCAATCAAAAATCTATCTATCTTTGTCTTAAACTCAATGACCAGGCCTCCACAACCTTCTGTAGCAATGAATTCCATAGATTTACCACCCTCTGGATTAAGAAATTTCTCCTCAACTTCTAAAGGGTGGTCCCTTTATTCTCTCCTCCTAATGGAAACATCTCCCCCATGTCCACTCTATCCAGGCCTTTTAGTTTCAGTAAGTTTCAATGAGATCCCCCCTCATCCTTCTAAACTCCATCGAGTACAGACCCAGAGATCTCAAATGCTCCTCGTACATCAAGCTTTTCATTCCCGGGATCATTTTCGTGAAACTCCTCTGGACCCTTTCCAGGGCCAACAGATCCTTCCTTAGATATGGGGCCCAAAATTGCTCACAATATGCCTAATGTGTCTATTGCAATTGATGTGTTGTGTTGTCAGTACCTGTAAAGTGTATTGTTTTTTACACTGTGAAGCTGTCTTGTTGAAGTTACAAAGAAGTCTTTCTTAACAGTACATAGGTAGAGTAGATTATGGAGAGGACACCATACTAGGTCCTTACACATTGCTACCTATCTCTAGACTGCCCATTGCACTGGTCATGTGCCTTCTTACAGCACTGTGGTGATGGCCCTTTAGGTATCATATCCTTCTATTACAGCAATCAGATAATTTCTTCTGTGCATATTCCTTCAATAGTCAGGCTATGACTTCTTAATCCTTTAATTACAGGCCAGTGAGCCTTACTTCAGTGGTAAGGAAATTATTGGAGAGAATTCTTTGAGACAGGATTTACTCCCACTTGGAAATAAGTGGACATATTAGCGAGAGGCAACATAGTTTTGTAAAGGGGAGGTCATGTCTCACTAACTTGATCGAGTTTTTCGAGGAAGTGACGAAGATGATTGATGAGGGTAGGGCAGTGGATGTTGTCAACATGGACTTCAGTAAGGCCTTTGGCAAGGTCCCTCATGGCAGACTGGTGCAGAAGGGGAAGTCACATGGGATCAGAGGTGAGCTGGCAAGGTGGATACAGAACTGGCTCAGTCATAGAAGACAGAGGGTAGCAGTGGAAGGGTGCATTTCTGAATGGAGGGCTGTGACAAGTGGCGTTCCTCAGGAATCAGTGCTGGGACCTTTGCTGTTTGTAATATATATAAATGATTTGAAGAAAATGTAACAGGTTTGATTAATAGATTTGCGGACGACACAAAGGTTGGTGGATTTAGGGATAACAATGAGGACCATCAGAGGATACAGCAGGATATAGATCGGTTGGAGGCTTGGGTGGAGAGATGGCAGATGGAGTTTAATCCGGACAAATGTGAGGTAATGCATTTTGGAAGGTCTAATACAGATAGGAAGTACACAGTAAATGGCAGAACCCTTCAGAGTATTGATCGGCAGAGGGGTCTGAGGGTACAGACACACAGGTCACTGAAAGTGGCAATGCAGGTGGAGAAGGTGGTCAAGAAGGCATACGGCATGCTTGCCTTCATTGTCCGGGGCACTGAGTTTAAAAATTGGCAAGTCATGTTGCAGCTTTATGGAACCTTAGTTAGGCTGCACTTGGAATGTAGTGTTCAATTCTGGTCGCCACACTACCAAAAGGATGTGGAGGCTTTGGAGGTGGTACATAAAAGATTTACCAGGATGTTGCCTGGCATGGAGGGCATTAGCTATGAGGAGAGGTTGGAGAAACTTGGTTTGTTCTCACCGGAGCGACGGAGGTTGAGGGGCGACCTGATAGAAGTCTATAAGATTATGAGGGACATGGACAGAGTGGATAGTCAGAAGCTTTTTCCCAGGATGGAAGAGTCAATTACTAGGGGGCATAGGTTTAAGGTGCGAGGGGCAAGGTTTAAAGGAGATGTACAAGGCAAATTGTTTACACAGAGGATGGTGGGTGCCTGGAACTTGCTGCTGGGGGAGGTAGTGGAAGCAGATATGATAGTGACTATTAAGGGTGTCTTGACAAATACATGAATAGGATGGGAATAGAGGTATATGGTTCCCGGAAGGGTAGGGGGTTTTAGTTCAGTCGGGCAGCATGGTGAGTGCAGGCTTGGATGGCCGAAGGACCGAAGGGTGCTGTAATTTTCTTTGTTCTTTGTACATTTCAGCCACTGGTCTTTCCTGCAGAATGAAATCCCTTTCTGCTAAATAAATACATAACTTCACAATGTAGTCTGAAATACTGCAGTGAGCATACAACCCTCAATTTCCTTCCTCAAGTTGGAAAAGTAAATGCCAAAGAATGTCAGTTCTTCTGATGGATTTGACCTCGGTGGCACCAGGATCGTCACAGTAGTTTTCTTTTCTTTCTGATTGTTTTATATTAACCTCCCTTGTTATTCATAACTCATTGTGATGTTATTTTAGGTTTTGCGAGACAGGAACAGATTATTGCTTGCATGTTTCAGTGCATTGATCTGAAGAGCATAAATTTAGTGCTTGTGGTTGGTTTTTCTACTGGATTTTCCAGGATTTCCAAAATCTGTGGGATTTTCCAGCCGCACTCACCCCAACGCCGGAAATTCCTGCCCAGTGTCAACGGACTTTTGCACAGTCCCCCCGCCCCCCGCCCTCTACGATTCCCATGACGGACGGGACAAGAAAATTCTGCCCAACGTGTCTGACTATGGTAAGTGTGGTAGCGTCGCTCCTTTAACGGCGTGATCCCTGGGGGGCCATGTGATCGGTTCGGACCCTCAGGAGAGGTAACACGGGAAGTCAAGCTAATCGAGTGCAAGGGTGTGTCCTGGTCGGGGAACATCCTCAGTTGGAGCCAGGGAGGAGTGAAAAGTAGTCGTGTGTTCAGTTTGGTCAGACCCTTGTTTATATACATCTATTTATTGCTGGTAATAAAAACCCTTTATAACTGCAAGCCGCAATGCGTTGCCTTGGAAGTTATTACAGTAAAAGTCACTTACTACTCTGTTCGGCACATGGGGATTAAAATGTTTTGTTGGGAACATTAGTTAAGCAGATTCAAGTATTGCTTTCAAAGATATGCTTTGATTAAAACCTATTCGATGGGCATTATTCAGTAAATAATGCACATTCAAATCATGGAATAATACTGCTTAGTTTTCAAAGAATTTAAAGCAGGTCATTAAGTCTTGCCAGTTTGTGTCAGCATTTAAGATTCACATAAAAACCTACTTGCACCCTTTCTCATCCAACCCCATCAACATGTCTTTCTATTCCTTTCTCCCTTATCTACTTTCCCTTCAAATGCATCCATTGCCTCTATTACTCCGTGTGGCACCAAGCTCTAGCCAGTCTCTACGTAAAGGGGTTTCCCCTGACTTCCTTGTTGGTGACTATCTGATATTCATGGTCCTTGTTTCGCGCTCCCCCACAAGTGGGAATGTCCTTGTGATGTCTGACCGTGCAATGTCCTCCCTAATTTTAAAGACCTCGACCAGGTCAGGTCATCTCTCGGCTTTCTTGTTTCGAGAGAGGAAAAGCGCAGCCTGTTCAGCACTTCCTGTTAGTCAGAACCTGACGTGATTGTGAAGCTCCAGCTGAATCTCTCATTAATTGCCTGGATTGCCGCCACAATAAAATAATCAACCACCTTCCAGTGCATTGTAAAATCAGAGCACAGTGAGATAGATTTAGCATCAGGTCTGAAGGTGGTGCTATCTCCAAGATCGATTAACCATCAAGGTCAATCCCCATTTAGCACATCAAAACAGCAAGAACTCATGGTGTGATCCGAGGGGTTGCTGCTTTCACTAGCTCCTTGAAGGAGAGCGAGGTAGCAAGAAAAAACTGCTGGAGGCAGATCTTTAAACAATGCCTTATTAGGGTATTTGAAAAAAAACGCACAAACTAGAAGCAGGAGCAGGCAACTCAGCCCCTCGAGCCTGTTCTGCCATTCAATAAGATAATGGCTGATCTGATTGTAACCTCAACCCCACATTCCTGCCTAACCCTGATAACCTTTCACTCCCTTGCTAATCAAGAACTTATCTTGTTTATTTTTATTCATTCATGGGACATGGGCATCATTGGCTGGGCCAACATTTATTGCCCATCTTTAGTTTCCCAAGGGCAGTTGAGAGTCAACCACATTGCTGTGGCCCTGGAATTGCATGTAGGCTAAACCAGGTAAGGATGGCAGATTTCCTTCCCTAAAGGACATTAGTGAATCAGATGGGTTTTTCCGACAATCAACAATGGTTTCATGGTCACCTAGATTCTTAATTCCAGATTTTGTTTATTGAACTCAAATTCTGCTGTCGCGGGATTCAACCCTGGGTCCCCAGAACATTAGCTGAGTTTCTGGATTAATTGCCTCGTGATAATGGGGCGGCACAGTGAGTTTCCTTCGAGTGCTCCGGTTCTCTCTCACAGTCCAAAGATGCTAAATTGCCCCTTAGTGTCCCTGGATGTGGAGGTTAGAGGGATTAGCAGAGTAAATATGTGGGGTTACGGGGATAGGGCCTAGATGGGATGTTGTTGGTGCTGACTCGATGAGCCGAATGGCCTCCTTCTGCACTGTGGGAATTCTATGGTAATACCACGAGGCCTTTGTCTCCCCTTAAGAATCTATCTAGCTCTGCCATAAAAAATATTCAAAGACTTTGCTTCCACTGCCTCTTGAGGGAGAGAGTTCCAGTGACTCACGACACTCTGAGAGAAAAAAACTCTCTTCATCTCTGTTTTAAATGAGTGACCCCCTTATTTTTTAACAGTGACCCCTAGTTCTAGATTCTCCGACATCCTCTCCACATCCACCCTGTCAATACCCCTCAGGAACTTAAATGTTTTAATCAAATCTAATTAACTCATATGTAAAGGAAACAATTGGCACAAGCCAATTTATTATGCAATTTGGGGGTGGAGAATCAGTTTTGAATACAAGTAAGTTCGACTGCTGAGCTCCGTGGAATATTGCTTCATGCTGACAATTCAAGTTGAACTGTTTCACATGGGGAGCGCAAGGCTCTTAACAAGAAGGAGAGGTAAATACTGAACAGAAATGGAAAGAAGTTGCAAGCACAATCAAAAAGGTTTTGGAGAGGATGTTTGGAGATGGGGAGAATCAATAAGGCAGTGTGATTCTGCTGAAAGATTTCAGAGGGCCAGTGTGTAATGACTTTTTTTTATTCATTCGTGGGATATGGGCGTTGCTGACTGGCCAGCATTTATTGCCCTTTCCTAGTTGTGCTTGAACTGAATGGCTTGCTAGGCCATTTCAGAGGGCAGTTGAGGGTCAACCACATTGCTGTGGCTCTGGAATCACATGTAGGCCAGACCGGGTAAGGATGGCAGATTTCCGTCCCTAAAGGACATTAGTGAACCAGATGGGTTTTCCTGACAATCGTTTCATGGTCATCAGTGGATTCTTAATTCCGGATTTTTTTTATTGAATTCAAATTCCACCATCTGCCGTGGCGGGATTCGAACCTGGGTCCCCAGAACATTAGCTGAGTTTCTGGATTAATAGTCTAACGATAATACCACTAGGACATCATCTCCCCTGAAAGATTGGATGCTCATGAGAGTTGAAAACAGTAATTCATAGTCCAAGGATTAAGGGCTTGAGTTGAGCTGCATGATTTGGAGAACGTTTCTGAGTGTTTCCAGAATAAAGAGTGGAGCTAATTGAAAATAAGAACAGGGATATTGGAATCAGTTTGCAAGGACACAGAGGGATTTGGTGAGATTGAGGTGATGGTTATGTGGAAGAATGCTCTGGCCATAGATTTCTGAATGAGGTAAAAGTTTGCTTGGGGTTGCACATCTTGAGAGAATCTGAGAAACCAATCCTTAGGATGATAAAAAGTGTGCCTCAGGGTCTTAGAAGCACCGTGTTGAAGTAAGAGCATCAGCCACAAAGTTGAAGAAGGTGGAAGAAGGCAGTTGGAGCAAATTGGCCGGATGTGAAGTTGAAAGGTCAGTGCAGGGTCAAACAGAAGGGTAAGGCTGTTCACCACCATCATCTGCCTGAGCTAGGGTGGCCAGCACAGATTGGTCAAATTGTGGGAGGGGAGTGGAGGGCACCTGCATTAGAAGCCCCCTTCTTACTGGGACGCACTCCCTTCTTCTTACTGGGACACACTCCCTTAAGGCCTGGTGACTTCTGGACTGCCTTCCCCTCCCTTCCCCTCTGACCCCCCGCCCCCCCAGGGCTTTAATTACTTCCCAGCTATGAGACCCCTGACACTTGCCTGGGCCTCCAGTTCCCGGGATTAAGGCTGTGGAAGCTCCATGCAGCGCCTATTCTGGCCACTGCAGCGCTGTTGCTGGAGAGCAGCCGGCTAATCAGATTGACTAAAGATGTGCAGGTTAGGTTGATTGGCCATGATTGCATCAGGGGGATTAGCAGGGTAAATACATTGGGTTACGGGGATAAGGCCCAGGTGGGATTGTTGTCGGTACAGGCTCGATGGGTTGAAAGACCTTCTTCTGTACTGTAGGGATTGTATGATTCGATGATTCTAAGGCAGGTCATCCTCTGATGCAGGAGGGGGGGGTCCTGCCTTATTTCAATCAACGCCCATTAGAGCATAAAGTGGCAGTGGGGTCTTGGTGTGAGCGGGGTTCCCCTCTCGGAGTTCCCCGCTACCTCTTCAGATGATGGTGGGCCATTCAATTGACAGACAAATTTCAATATAGATTAGTGCAGGGTGGTGCATTTTTAATAAGGAGACCAGATACTGTTAACAGAAGAATAATCAAAATGAGGTAGAAAAGCATATACACAAATACTCAGTGAGGTGATGCAACTTTAAAAAAAACACCAGGTGCAAAATAAAATGAATCAAGCACTGGGATTCATTTCCAGAGGGACAGGGTTAACAGTAAGGAAATTTTGTTTGAATCTCAATTTGAACACACTCGAAGAAATGCTCACAATTCTGATTTCCATCTTGTGAAAAGAGACAAAGGAGAAAGTGCAAAGAAAAGGTGGGCAAGGGAAAAACCAGAATGATCAGGAGAGACTGAGGAGGCTAAAGGCTCTTTTCATAATGAAGAGAAAGCTGAGGGGTGACCTGATGGGGGTATTTAATATAATGAAGGGGTTTCATAGCGTAGATTCAGAGACAATCTTTCCAGGTGTGTGAAGTTCAAAACTAGGAATTGTAAATATATTTGATTTGATTTAATATTGTCACTTGTATTAGTATTAGTGAAAAGTATTGTTTCTTGCGCATTAATCAGACAAAGCATGCCTTACATCGAGAAGGACAGGAGAGTGCAGAATGTAATCATACAGTCGTAACCAGGGCAGAGAGAAAGATCAACTTGATGCAAGGTAAGTCCATTCAAAAGTCTGATGGCAGCAGGGAAGAAGCTGTTTTTGAGTTGGTTAGTACGTGACCTCAGACTTTTGTATCTTTCTCCCAAAGGAAGAAGGTGGAAGAGAGAATATCCGGGGTGCGTGGGGTCCTTGATTATGCTGGCTGCTTTTCTGAGGCAGCAGGAAGTGTAGACAGTGTCAATGGATGGGAGGCTGGTTTGCCTGATGGACTGGGCTTCATTCATGACCCTTTGTAGTTTATTGCGGTCTTCGACAGAGCAAGAGCTATACCAAGCTGTGATACAACCGGAAAGAATGCCTTCTAAGGTGCATCTGTAAAAGTTGGTGAGAGTTGTCGCTGACATGCCAAATTTCCTTAGTCTCCTGAGAAAGTTGAGACATTGATCGGCTTTCTTAACTTTAGCATCTGCATGGAGGGACCAGGACACGTTGTTGGTGATCTGGACAGCCAAAATCTTGAAGCTCTCGACCATTTTGACTTTGTCTACTATACGATGGAATCTTAGAATGTCTACAGTGCAGAAGGAGGCTAATCAGCCCATCGAGTCTGCACTGACTCTTTCTGATAGAGTACTTTATCCACGCCCTTTCCCCCACCCTATTCCTGTAATCCCATACAAATACCATGGCTATTGCATCTAACGTACATATATTGGGGCACTAGGGGCAATTTAGCATGGCCAGTCCACCTAATCTGCACATCTTTGGACTGTGGGAGGAAACCAGAGCACCCAAAGGAAACCCACGCAGATACGGGGATAACGCACAAACACCACACAGTCACCGGAGGCCGGAATTGAACTTGGGTCGCTGGTGCTGTGAGGCACCACAACGGCTGGCTCCAAGTGGAGAGGATCTCCAAGAAGATCGCGCATATCGACACAAACATCAAATTTCTACACACCGCTATGAGGCAGCAGCATTAACCACTGTGCCACCATGCTGTCACCAGTAAATTCAATCAGGAAATTCTTATTTACCCAAAGGGCAGTAAGAATGTGAAGCACACAGAGTGGTGGTGGTGGTGGCGATGGCCCAGTGGTACTATCGTTAGACTATTAATCCAGAAACTCAGCTAGTGATCTTTGGACAGTGAGAGGAAACCGGAGCACCCATAGGAAACCCACGCAGACGTGGGGAGAACGCACAAACTCCACACAGACGGTCATCTGAGGCTGGAATTGAACTTGGGTCCCTGGAGCTGTGGAGGCCCGGGTTCAAATCCTGCCACGGCAGTTGGTGGAATTTGAATTCAATTTTTTAAAAATCTGGAATTAAGTATCTACTGATGACCATGAAACCATTGTCGATTCTCTGAAAAACCCATCTGGCTCATTAATGTCCTTTAGGGAAGGAAATCTGCCATCCTTAACCGGTCTGGTCTACATGTGACTCTAGAGTCACAGCAATGTGGTGACTCTCATTTTCCCTCCAAGGGCAATTAGGGATGGGCAATAAATGCTGGCCAGCCAGCGGCACCCATGTGCCATGAATGAATAAAAAAAGTGTTGTTGTTACAATGAGCATAAATGAATTGAGAGACTAAATAAGCAAATGAGAAAGAAAGACTTCCATTTATATGGAACTTGCCATGATCGCTGAATAATTCTACGTTGAAATACATTTGAAATGTGGTTTCAGAAACATGGCAACCAATATGCACACTCACACACAGCGGATCACCTGTCTTTGTGATGTTGACTGAGGGATCAATTTTGGCCAGGGATAAGCCCCCTGCTCTTCTTCAAAAGAATGCCTTCCATCCACAAAACAAGAGTCTTCATTTAACATCTCATCTGAAAGCCGGCATCTCCAACAGTGCAGCACTCCCTCGGCACTGCACTGGAGTGGAATTTGAACCTGGACCTTGCGACTTATAGGTGAGAGCGTTACCAACTGAGCCAGGGCTAACACTCAGTTTATTTAATAGTGTCACAAGTCGGCTTACATTAACATTGCAATGAAGTTGCTGTGAAAATCCCCTACTCGCCACACTCTGGCACCTGTTCGTGTACACTGAGGGAGAATTTAGCATAGCCAATGCACCTAACCAGCACGTCTTTGAACTAAGGGAGGAAACCGGAGCACCTGGAGGAAACCCATACAGACACGGGGAGACGTGTTGACACCGCACAGACAGTGACCCAAGCCGGGAATTGAACCTGGGTCTCTAGCACTGTGAGACAGCAGTGCAAACCACTGTGCCACCGTGCCACCCCTATGGCATGGGGGAGCTAGGAATAATAGGATTAGATGAAGAGGTTGGCAGCAAGCTCATGTGGAGAATAATCAGTAGCTTAGCCCATTTTGTCTGACTGGCCTGTCACCATGTTTCCTATTTGTAGCTCAGTGATGTGTAAACCAACCTCAGAAGCAGCAGCTTTTCACCCCTTTGTGCTGCTTCGTCCCTTGGTTATTTCTTATATCAGGGCAGCAGTCAAGCTTACTTGAATTGAATTACAACTTAACTGCTTCAGAAGAGTAAGTAAGTAATGCCTCTCCATTCAGAGAAAGCCAGATGTTCCACCAGGCTGACTATCAATATATTTAACAGTCAAAGCACTCTGACTGTGAAAATTACTATTTGAAACTGGGGCTTCCAAACAAGAACAAAATGCTCCATCTCCGCCTACCTGTTCATCTATTTATCGCCAAAATGTGATTAAAACTGTTCTCACTCTTAGCCGAGATCATCTTCTTCCTTCCTTTGTTGTTCATGATGATTAATGACTATTCAGTGATTACCTCTGCCAATATTAAGAACAGGAACTTAAGGCAATATTTTAGTGCTGAAAATTAAATTCATTCAGAAATGCATTTGGGCAGCATGGTGGCACAATGGTTAGCACTGCTGTCTCTCAGCGCCAGGGACCCGGGTTCAATTCCCGGCTTGGGTCATTGTCTGTGCGAGTCAACACATTCTCCCCGTGTTTGTATGGGTTTCCTTCGCGTGCTCCGGTTTCCTCCCAGTGCACAATACATGCTGCTTAGGTGGATTGGCCATGCTAAATTGCCCCTTAGTGTCAGGGAAACTAGCAGGATAAATATGTGAGGTTACGGGGATAGGGTCTGGGTGGGATTGTTGTCACTGCAGGTTTGATGGGCCGAATGGCCTCTTTCTTATAAGTTTATTTATTAGTCACAAGCAGGCTTACATTCACTCTGCAATGAATTTACTGTGAAAATCCCCTCCTCGCCACACTCCGGTGCCTGTTTGGGTACACTGAGGGAGAATTTAGCATGGCCAATGCACCTAACCTGCACATCTTTGGAGTGTGGGGGAGGAAACCGCAGCACCCGGAGGAAACCCACGCAGACACAGGGAGAACGTGCAGACTCCACACAGACAGTGACCCAAGCCAGGAATCGAATCCTGGTCCTTGCTGCTGTGTGGCAGCAGTGCTAACCACTGTGCCACTGTGCCATCCCACAGGACTGTAGGGATTCCATAATTCATTCTGTTCATGTGACCCCTGAGTTTTATTTAACATGCCGTATTCAGACCAAGAATACACACAAACATATCTGCAAAGGGGTGCAGTTGTTTGGATCATTCGTGGCATCCTAAATCTGTTTGTGTCTTTTTTTAAAAATCATTTAAACACAACCCAGAGCGGTTTTCCAACCAGCTCACTAAGCACTGATTAAGCATCCTCTGGACTAGAAAGTTGAAGATTTGAGAAATAAACAATAAACAAATGGGTGATAGTGATTTTATATCTGTCCCTCTGAACCCAATTCAAAATGAACTGTAAAAATGTATAACAATGGGGGGAATCTTACCAAAAAATGGCAAAGGGTGGAATTTTCCAACTGCACGCATCCCATCACCGGAAATGCCCGCCCTGGTTCCACGGATCTTAAAAGCATCCACCAAATTTTCTGTCCCACCCGCTATGATTTCCATGGTGGGTGGGAGAGGAAATGTCTAACCAAAGTGTTAGAAGCTGACTGAAAACCGGCGTGTTTTGTTCCAGAGAAACAGGCAGGTTTGCTCCCCAGATCTTATGACACTTTGTCAAAAAACAACAGGGGGCGTGATTAGCCCTGCTGTTGCCTCACAGCGCCAGGAACCCGGGTTCAATTCCAGCCTTGGGTGACTGTGTGTGGAGTTTGCATGTTCTCCCCGCGTCTGCGTGGATTTCCTTCGGGTGTACCGGTTTCTCACAGTCCAAAGGTGTGCGGGTTAGGTGGATTGGCCATGCTAAATTACCCATTAGTGTCCAAAGATGTGTAGGTTAGGTGACAAAAACAGAAAAATACTGGAAAATCTCAGCAGATCTTACAGCATCTGCGGAGAGTAGAGCCAAAGTTTCGAATCTAGATGACCCTTCGTCAGAGCCCTGACAAAGGGTAATCTAGACTCAAAACATTGGCTCTATTCTCTCTCCACAGATGCTGTCAGACCTGCTGAGATTTTCCAGTATTTTTCTGTTTTTGTTTCAGATTCCAGCTTCTTCAGTATTTTGCTTTTATCGGTAGGTTAGGTAAATTAGCCGTGTTAAATGCATGGGCTTACGGGGATCATGTGGGCCTGGTTAAAATGTTCTTTCAGTTAGCTGGTACAGGCTTGATGGGCCGAATGGCCTCCTTCTGCACTGTAGGCATTCTATGACAGGAAAGATGGTCAATAAACTCAACAGAACAAACCAGTCATGTGCAAAGCTTCCTGAGTGCTAGGGCTGGATTCAAAGCTGGGACAGTGCAAAGGGTATACTGAAAAAGGTATATTAGGCGGCCCAGTTGTTAGCACTGCTGCCTCACTTATTGGGCGGCACGGTAGCACAGTGGTTAGCACTGTTGCTTCACAGCTCCAGGGACCTGGGTTTGATTCCCGGCTTGGGTCACTGTCTGTGTGGAGTTTGCATATTCTCCTCGTGTCTGCGTGGGTTTCCTCCGGGTGCTCCGGTTTCCTCCCACAGCCAAAGATGTGTGGGTTAGGTTGATTGGCCATGCTAAAAATTGCCCTTAGTGTCCTGAGATGTGTAGGTGGAGGAATTAGTGGGCAAATATGTAGGGATATGGGGGTAGGGCCTGGGTGGGATTGTGGTCGGTGCAGACTCGATGGGCCAAATGGCCTCTTTCTGTACTGTAGGGTTTCTATGATTCTTTCTATGATTCACAGTGCCAAGGACCCGGGTTCAATTTCTGGCTTGGGTCACTGTCTGTGAGGAGTTTGCACATTCTCCCCGTGTCTGCGTTGGTTTCCTCCCACAGTCTGAAAGACATGCTGGTTAGGTGCATTGGCCATCCCAAATTCCCCCTCAGTGTACCTGAACAGGCGCCAGTGTGGCAACTAGGGATTTTCACAGTAACTTCATTGCAGTGTTAATGTTAGCCAACTTGTGACACTAATAAATCACTCAATAAACTCAATGAACAATAAACGCAATATGTAAACCGATTAGTAAGCTGCTTTAACAATTAATCTGTGGTGGTTTCAGAGCGGGTGAAAACTACAAACACTGTTTTTGCTTAATACGAGATCTGTACGCAGCTACAACGATACTAAAACCAGATGCCTGTCAATCATAACTTTGTGGATGAAGTGTAGGCAACACTGTATTGGCTGACTCAGATACGCAGTTTCTTAGCTTCCTATTTTCTTTGCCAGATTTCTTTATAAATTGCACCTCAGAATAAAGGTCCCTTTGGAATAAAATTGAAATATAGCACACCTTATCTCAGGCTTCACATGTTGCCACACTTTATCTCAGTTCTGAAGATCAATGCCCACTGCACACAAACAGTGAAAGACCATCTCAAGATTGAGAACCACACAATGTTACTGAACTTTCAGTCTTGGGTAAGTTAAAACATAAGTGAGTTTGAGACTTCACCTTCAGGGAATTTGCCACAAGAATTGCATTAACATCTGAAGCGAAGCAAGGTTATATGGAGTGAAGGATTGCAAATAATTCAGACTGTACTCACAGCCCTCCAATGTCCCGGGGGGGCGGAGGGTGGTGGTAAATGCTCCGTCTCTTGAAATGCTGCCCTCAATACAGCACTGGGAATGTCTCAAGTTCATCTCATCACCTCCAAGTGGCATAACATCCTGTTATGTATGTTGGGGCATGTCCCTTTAAGAGAATGGGTCAGGTGACCCAGGACTCACGTTCCACCCTGGGTGGAGCTTGCCTAGCCAGTCTTACACTGACTGTGCTAGAGAGTAGACGTGTTAATAAACAGTTCCAGTAGTTTACTTCCATTGACCTCGTGGTCTTTTGATAGTCCTATTATATAACTACATTACAGAAAGGACATTATTAAACTAGAAAGAGTGCAGAAAAGATTTACTAGAATGCTACTGGGACTTGATGGTTTGAGTTATAAGGAGAGGCTGGACAGACTGGGACTTTTTTCCCTGGAACGTAGGACGCTTAGGGGTGATCTTATAGAGGTCTATAAAATAATGAGGGGCATAGATCAGCTAGATAGTCAACATCTTTTCGGAAATGTAGGGGAGTCTAAACTGGAGGGCATAGGTTTAAGGTGAGAAGGAAGAGATACAAAAGGGTCCAGAGGGACTATTTTTTCACACAGAGGGTGGTGAGTGTCTGGAACAAGCTGCCAGAGGTAGTAGTAGAGGTAGGTACAATTTTGTCTTTTCAAAAGCATTTAGGACAGTTACATGGGTAAGATGGCTATAGAGGGATATGGGCCAGATGCAGGCAATTGGGACTAGCTTAGTGGTTAAAACTGGGCAGCATGGACACGTTGGGCCAAAGGGCCTGTTTCCATGATCTAAACCTCTATGACTCCATTAGTCCTATGATCAGACCTCATACATAATACATCCTGGCTTGAATTCTCTCATTGTCGCTGGGCTAAAATTCTTGGATGCCCTTCCCAGTCCCAGTGTTGGAACGTCATGAGGACAAGGAATGTAAAAGTGCACCACCACCATCTGTGAGCAACCATTGCTGGATAATAACTGCGCAGCTTTGTGAGCATTATCCACATCCTGAGAAGATGGAATAATAATAATCATAAAAATCTTTTTGTGGAGTTAGCTAACCTTAGCCTGGCTGTCAAGAGATGCATTCCCATTAGTTTCAAGGAAGCCAAATCATCAGCCATGAGATCGTTCAGTGACAATTAAAACAGAAAAAGCCAGCAATCCTCAGCAGACCAGGCTGCATCTATGGAGGGAGACGCACTTTGATGATCCCTGCACATGAAATTATAAGACCATTCAGCCCATTGAATTTGCTCCACCATTCAATCATAGCTGATACAAAGAAGAAAGAAAATTACAGCACAGGAACAGGCCCTTCGGCCCTCCAAGCCTGCACCGACCATGCTGCCCGACTTAACTAAAACCCCCTACCCTTCCGGGGACCATATCGTTTCTCACTGCCTTTACTCGTAACCTTTGATCCCCTCAACAATCAAGAATCTATCTATCTCTGTCTTGATTTGATTTGATTTATTATTGTCACATGTATTAGTATACAGTGAAAACGATTGTTTCTTGCACACTTTTCAGGTAAAGCATACCGTTCATAGAGAAGGAAAGGGGAGAGTGCAGAATGTAGTGTTATAGTCATAGCTAGGGTGCAGAGAAAGATCAACTTAATGCAAGGTAGGTCCATTCAAAAGTCTGATGGCAGCAGGGAAGAAGCTGTTCTTGAGTCGTTTGGTACGTGATCTCAGACTTTTGTATCTTTTTCTTGACAGAAGAAGGTGGAAGAGAGAATTTCTGGAGTGCATGGGGTCCTTAATTATGCTGGCTGCTTTGCCGAGGCAGCAGGAAGTGTAAACAGAGTCAATGGATGGGAGGCTGGTTTACATGATGGATTGGGCTACATTCATGACCTTTTATACTTTCTTGCGGTCTTGGGCAGAGCAAGAGCTATACCAAGCTGTGATACAACCAGAAATAATGCTTTCTATGGTGCATCTGTAAAAGCTGGTGAGAGTTGTAGCTGACATGCCAAATTTCCTTGGTCTTCTGAGAAAGTAGAGGTATTGGTGGGCTTTCTTAACTATAGTATCGGCATGGGGGGACCAGGAGAGGTTGTTGGTGATCTGGACAGCTAAAAACTTGAAACTCTCGACCCTTTCTTCTTCATCCCTGTTGATGCAGACAGGGGCATGTTCTCCTCTATGCTTCCTGAAGTTGATGACAATCTCTTTCGTTTTGTTGACATTGAGGGAGAGATTATTTTCGCCGCACCAGATTCTCTATCTCATTCCTGTACTCTGTCTTCTCATTGTTTGAGATCCGACCCACTATGGTGGTGTCGTCAGCAAACTTGAAAATTGAATTGGAGGGAAATTTGGCCACTCTGTCATAGGCGTTTAAGGAGTATAGTAGGGGGCTGAGAACACAGCCTTGTGGGGCACTGGTATTGAGGGTTATTGTGGAGGAGGTGTTGTTGCCTATCCTTACTGATTGTGGTCTGTGAGTTAGGAAACTGAGGATCCAGTCACAGCGGGCGGAGCTGAGGCCCAGGCCACGGAGTTTGGAGATGAGTTTCGTGGGACAGTGGTGTTGAAGGCTGAGCTGTAGTCAATAAATAGGAGTCTGACATAGGTGTCTTTGTTATCTAGATGTTCCAGGGTTGAGTGCAGGGCCAGGGAAATGGCGTCTGCTGTGGACCTGTTGCAGCGGTAGGCAAACTGTAGTGGATCCAGGTAGTTCAGGAGGCTGGAATTGATTCGTGCCATGACTAGCCTTTCGAAGCACCTCATAATGATGGATGTCAGAGCCACCGGCCGATAGCCATTAAGGCACGCTGCTTGGTTTTTCTTAGGTACTGGGGTGATGGCCATCTTCTTGAAGCAGATAGGGACCTCAGATTGTTGTAAAGAGAGGTTGAAGATGTCTGCGAATACCCCTGCCAGCTGGTCCATGCAGGATCTGAGTGCTCGTCCGGGTACCCCATCCGGGCCAGTCACATTCCGTGGATTGACCTAAATACACTCAATGACGTGGCCCCCTCTGTGGCAATGAATTCCACAGATTCACCACCTTTACTCTGAGGCTGTGCCCCTGGATCCTAGTCTCTCCTACTCATGGAAACATCTTCCCCACATCCACTCTATCCAGGCCTCTCAGTATTCTGTAAGTTTCAATAAGTTCCCCCTTCATCGAGTACAGACCCAGAGTCTTCAAACGCTCCTCTTACATCAAGCCTTTCATTCCTGGGATCATTCTCGTGATCTCGTAGACCCATTTGATCAAGCTCGAAGGGGATGGCCAGCACTAGTAAAATCTTAATGCAGCAGATCGTCAGTGCTCTCAAGGCAAGAAAGGAGAAGGAATTGGTGGTCACGTGGATGCTGGGATGACGAGGGTATAAAAGGAAGCCGCGTGTCGAGAGCATGCATTCATTGGAGTATTATATGCAGTTTTGGTGTCCTTATCTGAGGAAGGATGTCCTTTCTATAGAGGAAGTACAGCAAAGGTTTATCAGGCTGATTTCTGGGATGGCAGGTCTGTCATATTAGGAGAGACTAAGTCACTTAGGATTATATTCACTGGAGTTTAGAAGAGTAAGAGGGAATCTCATAGAAACTTATAAAATTCTAACAGGGTAGATTCAGAAAGAATGTTCCCGATGGTGGCGGAGTCCAGAACTAGGGATCTAGTTTGAAGATAAGGGGTAAAAATTTTAGAACTGGGGTGAGGAGAAATTTCTTCACCCAGACGGTGGTGAATGTGTGGAATTCACTTCCACTGAATGTAGTTGAAGCCAAAACGTTGTCTGATTTCAAGAAATAATTATTTGGCTCTTGGGGCTAAAGAGATCAAGGGATATGGGAGGAAGGGGGGATCAGGCTCAAAGGGCTGAATGGCCTACTCCTGCTTCTAGTTTCTATGACAGTTCTTCCTTGGGTGCAGGCAGACACACAGCACACCAGAGCTGCCCAGTATTGTTAATAAACCTTGATCGTTGATGGTCCCTGGTCGCCAGTTATTGCAACCTAACTTTCAACAGGAACAGTTGATGAACAAAGTTCTGTTTGCAAATAAACTTTCCTCATAATCAAAAATTTTGCTCATTTTTCAACATGTCCGCATTTATCAATGTGTCATCTTTAAAAGCAAAATCTTCTAAATTTCCAGTTTGTGAGATGAAATGCAATGTATCAGCTGGTTGATAGATCGCTGAAATCTTCCTTACTGTTTGTGAAGTATTCGGCAATTTCGATGGACGTAAGGGGGGGAATTTTCCTGTCCCACCTGCCATGGGAATTGTACCGAGTTGGGGGCAGATCATGCAAGTATCCATTGAGCTCAGGAGGGGTTTTCCCACCCAAGGAGGACAAGACACCTTGACTTTTGGGATTTTTACCTTCTTGATGGTCAAACTGCCTCATTTGTGATATGGATAGTTTCGGAAGGAGAACAGTGAGACAATAATATAGGCGAAGAAATTTCTCCTCACCTCAGTTCTAAAATTTTTACCCCTTATCTTCAAACTATGACCCCTAGTTCTGGACTCTGCCACCATCGGGAACATTCTTTCTGAATCTACCCTGTTAGAATTTTATAGGTTTCTATGAAATCCCCTCTCACTCTTCTAAACTCTAGTGAATATAATCCTAAGCGACTTAGTCTCTCCTAATATGACAGACCTGCCATCCCAGAAATCAGCCTGGTAAACCTTCGCTGTACTCCCTCTATAGCAAGGACATCCTTCCTCAGATAAGGACACCAAAACTGCACACAATACTCCAATGAGTGCATGCTCCCGACTCACTTGAATTCCAGTTGCTTTTTGTTATCTTCTACACTCTGTATGGTGGGAAAGTGCTGCTCTGAGATCCTTTTGACTAATCACCAACAATGAGTGCATGCGTTTGTTTTTAAATTGTAGTTTCATTCATTCCAAATGGGGTGGCACCGTGGTTAGCGCTGCCGCCTCATAGAGGCAGGGACCCGGGTTCAATTCCGGCCTTGGGCAACTGTGTGTGTGGAGTTTGCACATCCTCCCTATGACTGTGGGGTTTTCCTCCAGGTGCTCTGGCTTCTTCCCACAATCCAAAGATGTGCAGGTTAGCTTGATTCGCTATGGTAAAATGCCCCTTAGTTTCTCAAGATGGTCAGATGGATTAGCCACGGGAAAGGGTGGGGTGGTGCCCTGGATACGTTATTCTGTCAGAGAGTTGGTGCAAACTTGGAGGACTGAATGGTCTCCTCAGGGATTCTATGATTCTCTTAAAAGTTGAAAACTAATTGCGATGGTAGCACAACAGCAGTGACAACTAAGAATGGGAAAAGTCCTGACAGAAATGCACCTCTGTCACCAGTGGAATCATAGAATCCCTATAGTGCAGAAGGTGGCCTTTCAGCCCATTGAGTCTGCACTGACTCTCCAACAGAGCATCTTACCCAGACCCACCCCTGCCCTATCCCCATAACCCTATATATTTACCTCACTAAACCCCCCCTAACCTACACATTTAGCATGGCCAATCCACATAACCTGCACATCTTAAGACTGTGGGAGGAAACCGGAGTACCCGAACGAAACCCGCGCAGACATGGGGAGAATGTGCAAACTCCACACAGTTACTCAGGGTCGGAATTAAACTCGAGTCCCTGGCATTGTGAGGCAGCAGCGCTAACTACTATGCCACCGTACCACCCTAATTTCATTTTCACCAATGATGTTATTGGAGGGGGCAATGTCAGAACTTCTTGGTGATTCTGAATTTTGGAATCCAACTGAAAAGATGGGCTTCCCAAAAAGATAGTTTTGTGCCATTTGTACCATCAAAGGCTGCATGAGGAAGTCACATAACACAGGCACACAGCTTCAGTTGATTGCTATAAATAATGTATGGAGTTTGCAAGGCTGCAAGTGCAGAGTTCCCTTTAGAGTGGTCAGTGATTTTCCTGAGGGAGTTCTGAATGATTTTGACATGCTTCAAGTCTGCAGAGTTTTAGTGAATGAATATTTGAAAACTACCTCAAGAGAGTTTCCACACACTCATCTTGGCTAAGAGATAATTGCAGGACCATTAGGAAGATTCACTGAACATTTTGTGGGTTGGAAAGATAGCAAATTTCTTTTCATTCCTGAAAGATAATGCAATCTTATGCAAATGTTAAACTCATGCATAAAATTAACCCTTTTTTTAAAACAGAGAAATCACTTTATACCAGTCGACACCTACACTGATATCAGCTTTGCTTGGGATTTTGAACAGCTGATTTGAAATTAATGAGATACCAACTTCATGTTTGGCAATCATTTTTAAAATTGATTTAAAATATTAAATGCAGTGAGATAAAGATCAATGAGACACCAATGAATGCAAATTAAGTGCAATACTCCACACTATGGATCAACCTGGCTCAACGAGAAGTACTTTCTTTTTATTCATTCGTGGGACATGGATGTCGCAGGCGAGGCCAGCATTTATTGCCCATCCCTAATTGCCCTTAAACTGAGTGGCTGGCTCGGCGATTTCACAGGGCAGTTGAGAGTCAACCACAATTGCTGTGGCTCTGGAGTCACATGTTGGCCAGACCGGGTAAGGATGGCAGATTTCCTTCTCTAAAGGACATTAGTAAACCAGATGCATTTTTCCGACAATCGACAATGGTTTCATAGTAAACTCTGGGCAGAATGTTCCTGTCCCGTCCACCACAGGAATCGTAGCAGGCGGGGGCAGACCATGCAAAGGTCCGTTGACCTAGGGCAGGATTTTCCGATTTTGGGGCGAGCACGGCCGGAGAATCCCACCCTCTTAATTCCAGATTTTGAAAAATCAAATTCAAACTCCAACATCTGCTATGGCGGGATTCGAACCCAGGTCCCCAGAACATTAGCTGAGTTTCTGGATTAATAATCTAGCGATAACACCACTAGGCCATTGCCTCCCCTCGCTTGTCACTGATTCAAAACAATTTTGTGTTCAACTCTGGCTTCAAGATTTGAGCACCTAATCTCAGCTGACAGTTTTGTGTGCGATATCTTTGGAGGTGGTGATTCAGGTTGAGGTGAACTTCCAAATGCCTCAGATACTCTATGGTTCTATTTTAAGAGCAGGGAATTCTCCCAATGTCTAAGACAATATTTTGCCATAGGATGCCACTCCTCAAGACTTTGAGTTCTGATTTGAAATATGGACATTTGGCTGTGAGAGTCCAGCCACTTAATCCACTGCAACTGGAGACATGAATACAACAGCAAATTCATAGACCCACATCTTTTGGCCGGACAATTATGCAGTGGGTACTTGTTATGAGGATGTGGCTTATGCACGAGTGATCTTAATATGTAATTTCATCAGCTGATCAAACATATATTGAACTATTTTAAAAGGACTTTTATAAAGCAAGAAAAGACTGTGACCGAAGATGGCTGCCACAAGCCACCTGATGTATGGTATTGCAAGATGAGCAGCTTGCTGAAAGGTTCAAATATGGAGTACATTTATGACATGCCCAGACATCCTCATAAAATTTCACACCCAATGGTGTCAAGAACTACTTCAAAAGATTTACTGAAACTATATAGGACCTCGCATTTGCACTTCTGCAAGGCTTCCTCTCAAGAAGAGGCAGAAGATCTACCAGGACAATAGCTATACGGAAAGGTGTTCTTGCTATCTCATCAAGAAGGATTATTAATCATTCAGAAGCTGATGGTTGGGACATGATGGAATCTAATCATCTAGTCCACAGAGTAATAGCGACAATCTGTCCAGACATAAACTCAGCAAATACCATCTGAAATCATTCTGGGAAGAGAGGTCACATGGCCACAAGAACCAATTGACCTCTGAACAAGAGTCAAAGAGACTTGAAATGTTAACTCATTTTCTCTTTCCACAAATGCTGCCAAACCTGTTGGGTTTTTCCAGCATTTTCTAACCATATTTATAACTATATTTGAAATATCTTTTAATACAGCATATAAACAATTAAAACGATGGTCTGACAGAACCTGCCAGTGGGGCAGTGCTATTCTCTTCCTCTCCTTCTCTGCCGCATTATTACCCTATCTCTGTTACAGTTTGAAAATCCAACACAGAGCTGGTAAATTTCCATTGCAAGGAACCTCAGGTGTGAAAATCATGGACTTCTGTCAATACGGATTATGTTTTATAAATAAATTATCTCTAGCAGTTGCAGTCAAGAGCAGCAACATGTCCGTAACTAACTCTAAAACACCTCTGTCAAGGAGAACTCCTTGCCCTGGGCTGCATCCCCCACTCTGAGTCCCGATTGATCACCAAGTGACCCTCACTCTGTTGTGTTGCCCTTAAAGGGACAATCACCACATGACCCTTGCATCTGTAACCAGTTTCTCCCCAATTAGTCTTTAAAAGCTCCAATTATTTTGAACACCTCTATTAAATCTCCTCAACCTTCTCTGCTCAAAATCGAACCCTCTCATTATTATAATAGCAAATTCATGTACATAATATCAATTACTTTTGAAGTACAACGCTATTGAGAACATCAAATTTATAAAGGAACAGATAATCTGTGTAATAACTCTCTGCGGAGGCAGAAGCCCCTTCACCAAAATCCCTTTATTTACAATTCCAACAGCAGTATACAGAGTGCTACCAGTCAGCAGTCTACCTTCAGGAGTGCCAGAGGAACTGACACACCCAGTTAAATACAAGGAAAAGACTCCCTGATTGGCCCATCAATTGACTCCTTAATCAGGGAGTTCATACTCCAGTAGGCCAACCTCAATGCCCTGATTGAATTCATGACAATCTGTTTTCCCCACTCTTAGTTAAGTAGTAATACTTGGCAAAGACACCAGGGGAAGTCTCAATTCTTCTTCAATTGCCTTCACCGCAATCATTATACAGGGATTTGGCTTAACACGTCCTGGTTATAGCATTGGTCTCAGGGTCGATTATGTGCTGATATCTTGAAGTGGGGTTTGAACCTTCTGACTCTGTGGAGAGATAATGGGGGGGGGGGGGGTGGTGAAGTTTTCCCATCCTGCCGCCATGGGAATCGGAGCGGGGAGGGGAGGGGGGGGGGGGGGGGGGGGACACACAATGCAAATGTCCGTTGACCTCGGGCGGGATTTTCCGATTTTGGGGAGAGCGTGCTCAGAAAATCCCACCAAGTGCCTACAACTCAGCTAGGGGAAACTCAGTTCACAATGCTGGCTTTTGTGAGTGTATTTGTGTGTCTGTTTGAGAGTGTGCGTGCAAATGTGTGCCTCCCGTAGCTTAGTCATGTGTTAAATAACAGGTTTTTGAATTAAGCACCGAGCAAATGAATATTCACTGCTTATATCAGTAAAAAGTAGATGCAAAACTTCAAATGTACTTCATTTATTGTGAAGCTCTTTGGAACATCTTGAGACAGAAAAAATGGAGGTTCTCATAGAAACATGACAAATAGTACGTTTAGAGCACTAATTGTAGCTAAACAGTCAAATTATTCATTATATTACATTCATTTCAACTACAAACCTCAAGTAAATGCAGATACGTTTGATGCAATGTATGTCACAGGCTGGCCCCAGTGCTTTCAACCAAAAACACTCTCAATCCAGCAGCCCACCTAAGGGATGACAGACTTGTAGAGGAGGCGACAGAACAAATGAGAAGCCACAAAGAGAGAGACAGCCAAGTTAGGGAGAATATGCGAACGTGATTAAAGTCAACAGAAGTGAATACCAGGTACAGTTTATTATAACAGGGGGCCCAAAGGGACACTTGCTTTAAATGTATTCTTCGGATCACTGGCACAGCCAGCATTTATCACCAAACCTCGATTATTCTGGGAAAGGGTGTGTAGATAGTTTGAGTCATGTTGAGATCAAAAAGGAGGAGGTACTGGGGTTCTTGAGAAACATTAAGGTAGACAAGTCCCCAGGGCCTGATGGGATATACCCCAGAACACTGAGAGAGGCAAGGAGGAAATTGCTGGGGCCTTGAGAGAAATGTTTGTATCCAGGTCCCAGAAGATTGGAGAATAGCCAATGTTGTTCCTTGTTTAAGAAGGGTAGCAAGAAAAATCCAGGTAATTACAGGCTGGTGAGCCTTACACCAGTGGTAGGGAAATTATTGGAGAGGATTCTTCGAGACAAGATTTATTCCCACTTGGAATTAAGTGGACGTATTAGTGAGAGGCAACGTGGTTTTGTGAAGGGGAGGTCATGTCTCACTAAATTGATTGAGTTTTTCGAGGAAGTGATGAAGATGATTGATGAGGGTAGGGCAGTGGATGTTGTCTACATGGACTTCAGTAAGGCCTTTGACAATGTCCCTCATGGCAGACTGGTGAAGAAAGTGAAGTTGCATGGGATCAGAGGTGAGCTGGCAAGGTGGATACAAAACTGGTTCAGTCAAAGAACAGTAAGAGGTTTAACAACACCAGGTTAAAGTCCAGTAAGAGGTTTAACAACACCAGGTTAAAGTCCAACAGGTTTATTTGGTAGCAAAAGCCACAAGCTTTCGGAGCCTTATGCTCCTTCTTCAGGTGAGTGGGAATTCTGTTCACAAACAAGGCATTTAAAGACACAAACTCAATTTACAGAATAATGGCTGGAATGCGAATACTTACAGTTAATCAAGTCTTAAAGGTACAAACAATGTGAGTGGAGAGAGCATTAAGACAGGTTAAAGAGATGTGTATTGTCTCCAGACAGGACAGCCAGTGAGACTCTGCAAGTCCAGACAAGCTGTGGGGATTACAGATAGTGTGACATGAACCCAATATCCCAGTTGAGGCCGTCCTCATGTGTGCGGAACTTGGCTATCAGTTTCTGCTCAGCGACTCTGCGCCATCGTGTGTCATGAAGGCCGCCTTGGAGAATGCTTACCCGAATATCAGAGGCCGAATGCCCGTGACCGGTCAAAGAAGACAGAGGATAGCAGTGGAAGGGTGCGTTTCTGAATGGAGGCTGTGACAAGTGGTGTTCCTCAGGGATCAGTGCTGGGATCTTTGCTGTTTGTAATATATATATAAATGATTTGGAGGAAAATGTATCTGATTTGATTAGTAAGTTTGTGGACGACACAAAGGTTGGTGAATTTGCGGATAGCGATGAGGATACAGGTTGGTTGGAGACTTGGGCGGAGAGATGGCAGATGGAGTTTAATCCGGACAAATGTGAGGTAATGCATTTTGGAAGGTCTAATATAGATAGGGAATATACAATAAATGGCAAAACCCTTAAAAAGTACTGATAAGCAAAGCGATCTGGGTGTACAGGTACACAGGTCACTGAAAGTGACAACGCAGGTGGAGAAGGTAGTCAATAAGGCATACGGCATGCTTGCCTTCATCGGCCGGGGCATTGAGTTTAAAAATTGGCAAGTCATGTTGCAGCTTTATAGAAACTTAGTTAGGATGCACTTGGAATATAGTGTTCAATTCTGGTCGCCACACTACCAGGAAGATGTGGAGGCTTTGGAGAGGGTACAGGAAAGATTTACCAGAATGTTGCCTGGTATGGAGGGCATTAGCTATTAAGAGAGGTGGGAGAATCTTGGTTTGTTCTCACTGGAACGACGGAGGTTGAGGGGCGACCTGATAGAAGTCTACAAGATTATGAGAGGCATGGACAGAATGGATAGTCAGAAGCTTTTTCCCAGGGTGGAAGAGTCAATTACTAGGGGGCATAGGTTTAAGGTGCAAGGGGCAAGGTTTAAAGGAGATGGACAAGGCAAATTTTTTACACAGAGGGTGGTGGTTGCCTGGAACTCGCTGCCAGGGGAGGTAGTGGAAGCGGATATGGTAGTGGCTTTTAAGGGGCATAGTGACAAATACATGAATAGGATGGGAATAAAGGGATATGGTCCCCAGAAGGGGAGGGGGTTTTAGTTCAGTTGGGCAGCATGGTTGGTGCAGGCCTGGAGGGCCGAAGGGCCTGTTCCTGTGCTGTAATTTTCTTTGTTCTTATTTTTGAAAACTGCATGGCTGGTTAAACCATTTCGTCATGAGACATGGGTGTCGCTGGCTGGCCAGCATTTATTGCCCATTCCTAGTTGTGCGAGGGCAGTTGAGAGTCAACCACATTGCTGTGGCTCAGGAGTCACATGTAGGCCAGACCAGGTAAGGACAGCAGATTGTTGTATGGGTGGCATGGTGGCGCGGTAGCTCGCACTGCTGCCTCACAGCGCCAGGGACCCAGGTTCAATTTTGGCCTCAAGTCACTGTCTCTGTAGAGTTTGCACTTTCTCCGGTTTCCTCCCACAGCCCAAAGATGTGCGGGTTACGTCAATTGGCCATGCTAAATTGCCCCTTAGTGTCAGGGAGATTTGTAGGTTGAACGTGTGGGGTTAGAGGAATAGGGCCTGGGTGGGATTGTGGACAGTACAGGCTCAATGGCCTCCTTCTGTACTATAGAGATTCTACGATTCCATGATTTTCTTCCCTAAAGGACATTAGTGAACCAGATGGGTTTTTCCCACAATCGACAATGGTCATCAGTGGATTCTTGATTCGAGATATTTTTTGTTGAGTTCAAATTCCACCACCTGCCATGGCAGGATTTGAACCCGGATCCCCGGAACATTGCTGAGTTTCTGGATTAATAGTCCAGCGATAATACCACTAGGCCATCGCCTCCCTCTAGAATCACATTGTTCTGTGTTTGGAGATACACAGAAGTCAGACTAAATAAGAATAGCAGATTTCCTTCCTCAAAGAATTTTAATGAACCAGATGGAGTTTTCACTACAGTCTTACGGAAGACATGTCGTTATTACTGATGGGAGATATTTTAATTGCAGATTTATTTAATTAGCTGAATTGAAATTTCCCCAGCTGGCATTGTGAAATTTCAAGTCTTGTCACCACACTGGGATTACTAGTTCAGTAACATAGGCACTTTGTTACTTCTTCCCATTTAATGATGCAGCCCCAGATGAATTTCTACCCCAAAATGTTGAGGATATATTTACAATTTGACCATGCTTTTGTCACATGATAAATGAGGCACTCGAGTCGTTTTGCTTTTCCACATTGAGGTGATGTTAATGCTTGGGAAAGGAACTTTTTCCCATTTCAGGCACTGGAGCAGAATTTTCCGGCCTCGCTCATCAGAAAACCGTAAAATCCTGCCCGAGGTCAATGGACCTTTCCATGGTCCGCCCCTCGCCCGCTCCGATTCCCATGGCAGACGGGGCGGGAAAGTTCTGGCCCAGTCAGCATGGCCAGATCAGGTAAAGCACAATGAGGTGCCAAGAATGATCCTGTAAGAGGTTCAGAGGTCAGACAGTACATTTTGGGGAAGGATATTCTTAAGGTGTGGACAATTTGTTAAGCAACAGAAGTTATTCTTAACAAACAAAAGTGATTGTTATCCTGGTTTAGATGGTTTTTGCTTCCTAGCGACTTTCAGTAGCAAACAGCTTATGACTCCGAGCCTTTTTTCTCTTCATGCCTTGTTTAAATCTGTGCCATAAGCCTTTTTAGAATCATGGAATCCCTACAGTGCAGAGGAGGTCATTTGGCCCATCAAGTATGCATCAACTCTCCGAATGAACATCTTACCCAGGAGCCCCCACTCCTGCCATATCCCAGTAACCACACATATTTACCCTGCTAATTCCATCTAACCTACACATCTTTAGACACCAACAGGCAATTTAGTATGGCCAATCCACCTAACCTACACATCTTTGGACACTGAGAGGTAATTTAGCACAGCCAATCCACCTAACCTGCACATCTTTGGACAGTAAGAGGCAATTTAGCATGGCCAATCCACCTAATGCCACCTAAGGGGTTGCACAGTGGTTAGCACTGCTGCCTTACAACGCCAGGGACCAGGGTTCAATTCCAGCCTCAGGTCATTGTTTGTGTGGAGCTTACACATTCTCCCCGTGTCTACGTGGGTTTCGTCCCACAGTCCAAAGATGTGCGGGTTAGGTTGATTGGCCATGCTAAATTAACCCTAGTGTCAGGGGGATTAGTAGGGTAAATATGAGGGGGTTACGGGAATAGGGCCTGGGTGGGATAGTGGTCGGTGCAGACTCGATGGGCCAAATGGCATCCTTCTGCACAGTAGGGATTCTATGATTCTAAGGAGAAATTTAGCATGGCCCATCCACCTAACCTGCCATCTTTTGGATCCTTTTCTTTTATATCCTTACATGAGCTCATTTTGTGTTCTACAATTGCCTTCATACGTTGGTCCATTTGTCAGTGGTCACAGACGAATAGGGTATCCTCAACACTGAACAGGTCATTGTTAATTTCTTCCACTATAACCATTTTCTGGACTGAATAACCCTTATATTAATTTAGTTATAGCTCCAAAATCAATTGATCTATACATTTCAAAGCAAAGTCTTTAATCACATCCGGTAACACAATTCTGACAACTGTCCCCACTTCCCTTTCTCCATTTAGACCATGAGTTGTCACCAAAAATTTCTCTGTTACACTTTAACTTTGATTTAACTCAGGCCATCTATCCAAAATAAAGGATATGTTTAGAAATAACCCATCATCTGCCAGGAGTTCAGACAAAATACACATAAAAATAATTTGCAGCACAAAATAATGTATAATAGGTACGTAAGGTATAAAAATACAAAAAATATATAAAGATTCAAATTTCCCACTGCTTCCACCGCATATTATTCATCCCTATCCATTTATGGGGCATGGATGTCGCTGACTGGCCAGCATTTATTGCCCATCCCTAGTTGCCCTTGAGGGCATTTGAGAGTCAACCACATTGCTGTGGGTCTGGAGTCACATGTAGGCCAGACCAGGTAAGGATGGCAGATTTCCTTCCCTAAAGGACATTAGTGAACCAGACAAGTTTTTCCAACAATCAACAATGGTTTCACGCTCATCAGTAGATTCTTAATTCCAGATATCTTTTATTGAATTAAAATTCCACTATCTTCTGAAGCGGGATTCGAACCCAGATCCCCAGAACATTAGTTGAGCTTCTGGATCAATATTCTAGCAATCACCTCCCCGAGCTAAATATCTTACCAAAGGGGACTGGTGGCCAATAGCCCTTCTCCACCACACCTACACAACGTTAGCCTTATTCCTACTTATTGGCATGACTTGAGACAAAGCTTTGTCTGCAGTTACAACACTTCTCAAAACACTTAGAGTAGAGACACCAGTCACACTGAGAACACATTCTCTTTAGGTTTTGTGCTAGTATTGCACTGATGTCACAGCCGTAGTATAAATGCTGCCTTAATCTTAAATGCAGTCATAGAAAGCATTCTTTCTGGTTGTATCACAGCTTGGTACGGTTCTTGCTCTGCCCAAGATTGCAAGAAACTACAAAGGGTCATGAACAAAGCCCAGTCCATCATCCAAACCAGCCTCCCATCCATTGACTCTGTCTACACTTCCCGCTGCCTTGGCAAAGCAGCCAACATAATCAAGGATCCCACTCACCCCGGATATACTCTCTTCCACCGGGAAAATGATACAACAATCTGAGGTCACGTACCGACCGACTCAAGAACTGCTGCCATCAAACTTTTGAATGGACCTACCTCGCATTAAGTTGATCTTTCTCTACACCCTAGCTGTGACTGTAACACTACATTCTGTACTCTCTCTTTTCCTTCTCTATGAATGGTATGCTTTGTCTGTAGAGCGTGCAAGAAACAAGACTTTTCAATGTATACTAATACATGTGACAATAATAAACCAAATCAAATTTAAAAAATCAAGGTTCTAAGTATAAGTGGAGTGAAATGAAGTGAGACTTCCTCAAGGGTACAGTCTTATTCTACTTAGGAAGTCAGTTTGCGCATTTAACGCTCACAGGTTCAGTAGCACGGATGCTAATCTTGAAATGAATGTATATTCTGAATTCATTGCACATACATGATTTTTGTGGAGGTGAAGGTATGCAGATATTACACAAGTGTCGCTGCTTTAAAGGTTCCGGCAGTTATGGCCGGTGTCCTTCCCAATGTCACAATAACACCTTGTTTGCATCAAAGCCCTATGTCAGTGCTATGGTTTCAGCAGCAGAATTACTGTAAATTGGTATGAGGAAATTAAATGATTAGTAGTGGATTAGGGCTATTCATAAGCTAATACATTGATGGCGTAAAATAATAGGGCAAATTGCACCTCAGCTAATTTTGCGAGATTTATGGGTTTTGCATATTAAAATCAGGCTAGCTGTGGAAGGTTGAAGTATTTTATCCTTGACGGTTAATTCATATTTTTATAAAGGCATAAAATGAGATATCATTTACTGTAATGAAACAAGTGGCAAACAGCCAGATTATGATGCAAAACAAGAAGATAATTAGCAAGTGTTGGACCTGCAATCACAGGTTCAGTTCCGCTTTCACATTTATGAAACATTAACCCAAGTAGCTCCTCAGGGGATGTCAAACATGTTTTTCTCATTCGAAAACTGGGAGAACCATCTTGCTTCAACTCTTTCCTAGGCTCCAAAATGGTGAACACTTTACCTTGCACAGACATTCAAAAAGCCAGCCTTTCATTATCAGCAGGTAGAGTAGTGTGTGGTGGGGGAGTGGGGTCATGTGTGTTGGGGGAGTGGGGTCATGTGTGTTGGGGGAGTGGGGTTGTGTGTGTTATGGGAGTGGGGTTGTGTGTTTTGGGGAGCGGGGTTGTGTGTGTGTTGGGGAGTGGGGTTGTGTGTGTGTTGGGGGAGTGGGGTTGTGTGTGTGTTGGGGGAGTGGGGTTGTGTGTGTTATGGGAGTGGGGTTGTGTGTTTTGGGGAGCGGGGTTGTGTGTGTGTTGGGGGAATGGGGATGTGTGTGTTGGGTTAGTGAGGTTGTGAGTGTTTGGGGGAATGGGGTTGTGTGTGTTGGGGAGTGGGGTTGTGTATGTGTTGGGGGAGCGGGGTTGTGTATGTGTTGGGGAGTGGGGTTGTGTATGTGTTGGGGGAGTGGGGTTGTGTGTGTTGCGGGAGTGGAGTTGTGTGTGTAAGGGGGCAGTGGGGTTGTGTGTGTGTTCGGGGAGTGGGAGTTGTTTGTGTGTTAGCGGAGTGGGGTTGTATGTGTGTTGGGGGAGTGGGGTTGTGTGTGTGTTGAGGGAGTGGGGTTGTGTGTGTGTTGAGGGAGTGGGGTTGTGTGTGTTTGGGAAGTAGTGTTTTGTGTGTTGGGGAGTGGGGTTGTGTGTGTGTTTGGGAAGTAGTGTTTTGTGTGTTGGGGGAGTGGGGTTGTGTGTATGTCGGGGTAGTGGGGTTGTGTGTGTGTTGGGGGAGTGGGGTTGTGTGTGTGTTGGGGGAGTGGGGTTGTGTGTATTGCGGTAGTGGAGTTGTGCGTGTGTCGGGGGAGTGGGGTTGTGCGTGTGTCGGGGGAGTGGGGTTGTGCGTGTGTCGGGGGAGTGGGGTTGTGCGTGTGTTGGGGGAGTGGGCTTGTGCGTGTGTTGGGGGAGTGGGGTTGTGCGTGTGTTGGGGGAGTGGGGTTGTGCGTGTGTTGGGGGAGTGGGGTTGTGTGTATGTTGGGGTAGTGGGGTTGTGTGTATGTTGGGGTAGTGGGGTTGTGTGTGTGTTGGGGTAGTGGGGTTGTGTGTGTGTTGGGGTAGTGGGATTGTGTGTGTGTTGGGGGATTGGGGTTGTGCGTGTGTTGGGGTAGTGGGATTGTGTGTATGTTGGGGTAGTGGGATTGTGTGTATGTTGGGGTAGTGGGGTTGTGTGTATGTTGGGGTAGTGGGGTTGTGCGTGTGTTGGGGTAGTGGGGTTGTGTGTATGTTGGGGTAGTGGGGTTGTGCGTGTGTTGGGGTAGTGGGGTTGTGTGTATGTTGGGGTAGTGGGATTGTGTGTATGTTGGGGTAGTGGGGTTGTGTGTATGTTGGGGGAGTGGGGTTGTGCGTGTGTTGGGGTAGTGGGGTTGTGTGTGCGTTGGGGTAGTGGGATTGTGTGTGTTTTGGGGGAGTGGGGTTGTGCGTGTGTTGGGGTAGTGGGATTGTGTGTATGTTGGGGTAGTGGGGTTGTGCGTGTGTTGGGGTAGTGGGGTTGTGTGTGTGTTGGGGTAGTGGGGTTGTGTGTATGTTGGGGTAGTGGAGTTGTGTGTATGTTGGGGTAATGGGGTTGTGCGTGTGTTGGGGTAGTGGGGTTGTATGTATGTTGGGGTAGTGGGGTTGTGCGTGTGTTGGGGTAGTGGGATTGTGTGTATGTTGGGGTAGTGGGGTTGTGTGTATGTTGGGGTAGTGGGGTTGTGTGTATGTTGGGGTAGTGGGGTTGTGTGTATGTTGGGGTAGTGGGGTTGTGTGTATGTTGGGGGAGTGGGGTTGTGCGTGTGTTGGGGTAGTGGGGTTGTGTGTGTGTTGGGGTAGTAGGATTGTGTGTGTGTTGGGGGAGTGGGGTTGTGCGTGTGTTGGGGTAGTGGGATTGTGTGTATGTTGGGGTAGTGGGGTTGTGTGTGTGTTGGGGGAGTGGGGTTGTGTGTATGTTGGGGTAGTGGGATTGTGTGTATGTTGGGGTAGTGGCGTTGTGTGTGTGTTGGGGAGTGGGGTGGGCATCGACATTGCATGATGGAATCTGGCAGGAATGCTTCAATGATGCTTTGTAGAACCCTTACGATTTGGGATAAAAAAATCTCATCTGCCACATCACTGTCCTGACAGTGAAGGCTTAACTTACAGTCTCCACGAAATAAATCAATTCACATTTTGAGCTGGCTCATTTCCTACACTAACTACACTTTAATCAGTAATTCACTGGCTAGTGAGCTTTTTGGGAAATCCTGCGGTCACAAATGGTGGCACAAAAACCTACCTATCTTCAATTCTTTCCTTATCGCATCTCTCTTCAACTGTTGAACTGCATTCTGGGCCTTGACCTGACCTGACCTTTAACTTGGGATTGCTATGGTGAAAGTTGATAACTCAGTTCTCTGCCATGATTGAAATGCATGAGGAATGATGACAAGATAAAACATTATGATTAGACAATATTAAACTTGATGTCAAGCTGCCAGGGCGGGGTGGGGATGGGGGGACTTTCCAATGTGGGTTGTGGGGGGGTGGGGGGGAGGGGATTGATATAGCAGGGGGGCCTGCTAATTTGATTTAAATGTATTACAATGGGGTTGCATGGAGGGAACCCTGCTGGCAGGGAGAGGAGGTAATCAAGTGGGGAAATTCTTCCAGCTTAAAAGCCGATTTTGGACTCCTCCTCGATTCTCCACCTCCTCTGCTATTCCCGCCCATTGAAAATGGGGAGTGGAGTTACCATTAAGTTAGTCCCTATTGCCTGTATTTAGCCCTTTTATACCCATCTTATCCATGTAACTGTCTAAATGCTTTTTAAAAGACAAAATTGTACCCGCCTCCACTACTGCCTCTGGCAGCTCGTTCCAGACACTCACCACCCTCTGAGTGAAAAAATTGCCCCTCTGGACCCTTTTGTATTTCTCCCCTCTCACCTTAAACCTATGCCCTCTAGTTTTAGACTCCCCTACCTTTGGAAAAAAATGTCGACTATCCAGCTGATCTATGCCCCTCATTATTTTATAGACCTCTATAAGATCATCCCTATGCTCCAGGGAAAAAAGTCCCAGTCTATCCAGCCTCTCCTTATAACTCAAATCATCAAGTCCCGATAGCATCCTAATAAATCTTTTCTGCACTCTTTCAATTTAATAATATTGTTTCTATAATAGAGTGACCAGAACTGCACACAGTATTGTGTGTGGCCTTACTAATGTCTTGTACAACTTCAACAAGATGTCCCAACTCTTGTATTCAATGTTCTGACCAATGAAACCAAGCATGCCAAATTCCTTCTTCACTACCCTTTTCACCTGTGACTCCACTTTCAAGGAGCTATGAACATGTACCCCTCGACGTCTTTGTTCTATAACTCTCCCCAATGCCCTACCATTAACTGAGTAAGTCCTGCCCCGAATCAATCTACCAAAATGCATCACCACCTCACATTTATCGAAATCAAACTCCACCTGCCATTCATCGGCCCACTGGCCCAATTGATCACGATCCTGTTGCAATCCTAGACAACCTTCTTCACTGTCAACTATGCCACCAATCTTGGTGTCATCTGCAAACTTACTAACCATGCCTCCTAAATTCTCATCCAAATCATTAATATAAATAACATATAACTGGCCACAGCACTGATCTCTGAGGCACACCGCTGGTCACAGGCCTCCAGTTTGAAAAACAACCCTCCACAGGCAGCCTCTGTCTTCTGTCGTTAAGCCAATTTTGTATCCAATAGGCCACCTCGCCCTGGATCCTGAGAGATTTAATCTTATGTAACAACCTACCATGCAGTACCTTGTCAAAGGCCTTGCTAAAGTCCATGTAGACAACGTGGACTGCTCTGCCCTCATCTACCTTTTTGGTTATCCCTTCAAAAAACTCAATCAAATTTGTGAGACATGATTTTCCACTCACAAAGCCATGCTGACTATCCCTAATCAGTCCTCGCCTCTACAAATGCCTGTAGATCCTGACTCTCAGAATACCTTCTAACAACTTATCCACTACAGACATTAAGCCCACCGGTCTGTAGTTCCCTGGCTTTCCTCTGCAGCCCTTCTTAAACAAAGACACAACATTTGCCACTCTCCCAATCTTCAGGCACCTCACCCGTGACTATCGATGATTCAAATATCTCTGCTAGGGGATCCACAATTTCCTCCCTAGCCTCCCAAAACATCTTGGGATACACTTCATCAGGTCCTGGGGATTTATCTACCTTGATGCGCTTTAAGATTTCCAGCATCTCCTTCTCTGTTATATATACACTCCTCAAGACATCACTATTTATTTCCCCAAGTTCCCTAACATCCATGCCTTTCTCAACAGTAAATACCGATGAGAAATATTCATTCAGGATCTCACCCATCTCTTGTGGATCCACACATACGTGACCTTGTTGATTCTTAAGAGGCCCTACTCTCTCCCTGGTTACTCTTTTGCCCTTTTTGTATTTGTAGAAGCTCTTTGGATTCTCCTTTGCCTTATCTGCCAAAGCAATCTCATGTCCCCTTTTTGCCCTCCTGATTTCTCTCTTAACTCTACCTCAACAACCTTAATACTCTTCAGGGGATCCACTTGATCCCAGCTGCTTATGCATGTCATTTGGCTCCCTCTTCTTTTTGAAGTAGTAGATACACTTTTTCAGAGTAGAAAAATGTTCACTATCAGTGGGGACTGGGCTTCCAACTGTTGCGCCTATCCCGGCCTCTAGCATTGTCCTATATAGTCTCTCTCCCTCTCTCACCCTTTCCGCACCCTGATGGTAAATACGTCAAATTTTGTCTGTTTCTGTAGCTAATTATTCCTAGGTTACTAGTCTGTCACTAGGGGCTCATAGCTTAAAAGTTTATTTATTAGTGTGACAAGTAGGCTTACATTAACACTGCAATGAAGGTGCTGTGAAAATCCCCTAGTCGCCACACTCCGGAGCCTGTTCGGGTACACTGAGGGAGAATTTAGCATGGCCAATGCACCTAACCGGCACGTCTTTCAGATTGTGGGAGGAAACCGGAGCACCAGTGAAAACCCATGTCGACACGGGGAGAATGTGCAAACTCCATGCAAACAGACACACAAGCTGGAATCGAACCCGGGTCTCTGGTGGTGAGCACTGCGTCATCCCCCCTCCCCGACCCCCACCCCACCATAGTCTCGGTCCATTATACTTTAAACATTTATGGATGCTAAACTCTGACTGGTGAATACGGGAAGTAAAATCTACCAGGTTCAATTGCTGAAGATATGTTTTATCACCATTCATTTCCCTTAGTGGCTGTTCAAAGTCCATTTCACTTGCAGTTATTCAGTTTTGATGAACTGATATTCCATAAGCTTTTTCTGACAGAACAGAGTAATAAAAATGTCTTTTTTTTGGACTCAAATGACCGACACACAAGAGTGAGGTGGCTGGTGAATTAGAACAAACAGATTTAATACAAGTTCTGAAATTAATATAAAATAACTAATCAAGGAACTGAATCACTGATGATAACCCATAAAAAAAGAAAGCTCATTACCTGAGAATCTCGCACACAAAGCATTAAATAGAGATTGAATTTTTATTTAAAAATAATCTTTCTTAATAATTGACTTCAGCACTGTGAAGCCTGTGTGGAAACATTAAATTAATGACTGCTCTGCACACAGCTTTACCACAATTTTGAATTCTAGTCGGTTAAACATCCTCTCAAAAAAAAATTAACCCTTGAATCTCTTGCCACCCCATTCTGTGCATGTCTATTTAACCAGCGACCTCAGGGCAAGCATTATGATATGTTGATAGACTTGTACCTTCTCTAATGTTCCTCTGCTTTACAACTGCAAGTCCTAGTTGTATTCAAAAGGCAGCTAGATATAGCACTTGAGGTGAACAGGATCAAAAGTTATGGGGAGAAAGCAGGATTAGGCTATTGAGTTGGGTGATCAGCCATAATTGTAATGAATGGCAGAGCAGGCTCGAAGGGCCGAATGGCCTCCTCCTGCTCTTATCTTCTATGTTTCTATGTTGCCAAGATACAGTTTTGCACTTGTTGGCAGATTGCACGGTGGCACAGTGGTTAGCACTGCTGCCTCACTGCGCTAGGGACCCGGGTTTGATACCAGGCTTGGGCCACTGTCTGTGTGGAGTCTGCACATTCTCCCTGTGTCTGCATGGGTTTCCTCCGGGTGCTCTGGTTTCCTTCCACAGTCCAAAAGACGTGCTGGTTAGGTGCATTGGCCATGCTAAATTCTCCCTCAGTGTACCCGAACAGGTGCCGGAGTGTGACGACTAGGGGAGTTTCACAGTAAGTTCATTGCAGTGCTAATGTAAGCCTACTTGTGACACTAATAAATCAACTCAAACCTAACCTTATTTTCTTCACTTTGACCATTCTTGGTGCCTGAGCCTGAACGTGATGTACTGGTTGGCTGTTCAACTATGAACATTATCACAATACGAGTCAGGCATGCCCTCATCATGCAGCCAAACACAAACACTTTTTAATGTCGTGGCGATCAGAAATGTGAATCCTGGTGGATCTCCAGCCTGGAGCTAAAGAAATTTGTCCTGTCCAAATTAGCAGAGGTTCACTAACTTGGCAGAGATACATTCACAAATTTGGGATCTTGTGGTCTTCTTCTTTGGCAGTCCCTCAGGGTCGAGGATGACTTGCTTCCACTCCGGGGAGGTGGGTTCTGTGGTGGCTGAATCGTCCAATCCTGGAGCCGCATACTCTGCCACAGGTGGGGCAGGTTGTGTTTGATGAGGTAGGTGGGTGGGATGCTCTGGATTCTGTGCTCTCTTTCCACTATTTATCATAGAATCATAGAATCCCTACAATGCAGAAGGAGGCCACTTGGCCCAACGAGTCTGCACCGACCACAATCCCACCCAGACCCTATCCCCATAACCCCACATAGTTACTCTGTTAATCTCCCGACATTAGGGTCAATTTACCGTGGCCAATCAACCTAACCCTTTGGACTGTGGGAGGAAACCGGAGCACCCGGAGGAAACCCATGCAGACAGGGGAGAATGTGCAAACTCCACACAGAATCACCTGAGGCTGGAATTGAAACAAGGTCCCTGGCGCTATGAGGCAGCACTACTAACCACTGTGCCACCGTGCTGCTCCAAGTAGCATTGCTGCAGAATAAACTATTTTAAAAATTCATTTCTGGGACATGGGCATCACTGGCTGGCCAGCATTTATTGCCCATCCCTAGTTGCCTGAAAGTCAACTACATTGCTATGGCCAGACCAGGTAAGGATGGCAGATTTCCTTCCCTAAAGGACATTAGGTTTTTCTGATACTTGACAATGGTTTCACGATCATCAGTAGATTCTTAAATCCAGATATTTTTTATTGAATTCAAATTCCACCACTAGGCATGACGGGAGTCAAACCCGGGTCCCCAGAACATTAGTTGAGTTTCTGGATTAATAGTCTAGCCTCAATACCAATGTACAAATTCCACACAGTCATCGAATCCTCCAGTGCAAAGGACGCCATTCGGCCCATCGAGTCTGCACCGACCACACTCCCACCCAGGCCCTATTCCCCATAACCCTGCTAGTCCCCCTAACACTAAGGGGCAATTCAACATGGCCTAACCTGCACATCTTGGACTGTAGGAGGAAATCAGAGCACCCGGAGGAAACCCACGCAGACATGGGCAGAATGTGCAAACTCCACACAGGCAGTGACCCAAGCTGGGAATTGAACTTGGGTCCCTGATGCTGTGAAGCAGCAATGCTAACCACTGTGCCACCCTCGGCCTCTATGTGCTCTAACAGGTGTTGCTTGAGGTGATTGGCGCCTTCTTAGATGTTTCTTCTCCAGGTTCTTTGGCAAGTGGTTCCCATGTATCAATGGGGCTGTTGCATTTATTTAGGGAGGTTTTCAGAGTGTCCTTGTAGTGTTTCCTCTGCCCTCTTAGTGACCGCTTGCCATTACGGAGCTCAGGATAGAGCACTTGTTTTGGGAGTCTTGTGTCGGGCATGCAGAAAATGTGGACCGCCCATCGCAGCTGGTCGTGAGCAGTGCCTCGATGCTGGGGATATTGGCCTGGGAGACGGCGCTCACATTAGTAAGCCGATCCAGCCTACCAGTGGATTTGCAGGGTTTTTGGAGGCAGTGGTGATGATATCTCTCCAGGGATTTGAGGTGTCTGCTGTACATTGTCCATGTTTCTGATCCACACAGGAGCATGTAGACCACGGCTGCTCTGTAGACCATGAGCATGATGCTGGATTTGAGGACTTGGGCTTTGAACACTCTGGCCGGAATTTTACCGGCACGCTTGCCCCAATTCCGGGGGCGTGCGAGGCTCGGAGAATGGCATTCTCTGTTGGCTTCGGGCAGATGTGCCGCTAAAATTCCACCCAGAGTTCCTCAGGCGTCTGAAGACTGCACTGGCGCATTGGAGTCGATGCTGGATTTCATCGTCGATGTCTGCTCGCGCTGAGCGGAGGTTCCCGAGGTGTGGGAAATGATCCACATTGTCCAGGGTCTCACTGTGGATCTTGATGGTTGGGGAGCAGTTTTGTGAGGCAGGAGCGGGCTGGTAGAGAACCTTTGTTTTCTGGATGTTTTTGTGCTCCATGTGACTTAGGACAGAATGAGGTAGCAATTTTACTATCGAGGGAGCAAAGGGATTCAGGATATTCCATGTGTTTGCATACTCATCAAAGAATCCTGAGACTTCAAACCATTGTCCCGGCTTTGTACAAACAGCTGTCTATTTTTGTGTGCAGTAACTTTATTTGGCTGAATTGTGCACAATTGATATCCAACTGGAATTTATAAATGATCAACATTACAAAAAGAAAACATTGAATTCCCCCACATTTACTCTCCTCTCACATTTGTTTTGCACAGCCACTTTCTGCCAAGCCCATGAGTGCACTCTCGATCCAGCAGTGCTAATGCCAGGGGAGAGTCAACATCAACTTGAACCATTGTAAGCAACAGAACAGGGCATTGGTCCAACTTCTCATGCAATTCAAGTCATTCCATAGCACGGTGCAGCTGAATGGCACTGTGTGTTGTCTAGAGAGACAATGTTCCTTGCACACGGACTCCATCAAATCCAAGTGTACAGCATCCAGAACTTTCAGAAGAAGTAAACAACTGTGGGACTGATGCTCATCTACCATTCACAGCCATCATCACAGTCTTCAAACCTCTTAGGATCCCTGTGTATCAACAACATTGCACAATTAGCTTGCTTGACCCAATGCTATTTATTAGCACCAGTGGCGAATTAAATGTTGCAAATTATAATTACATCAAATCCCAGGATGTTGGCAGGTTTGTAAGTACCCACCTCAGAGCTCTGAGAATTAGATGAGGACATTAAAAATGACCTTCTTTAGAAACTGCTTGGAAGAATCATCGGTACAAGTTTTCTCATTTTCTTCTTGAAACACTGCTCCCTGAGAAAGACTAACAACTTTGATTGCTTCCATTTATTCCAGCATACGTGAATGAAGATTCGACGACCACGCTCTTTGTTGTCGAGTCCAGGAGTGCAGTCTCACCGCCTGTTCACGCTCCCCCGCTACAGCAAAGGTGGAGATTTTGGTGACAAGCCAAATCTCCGGCCACTGCAGCAGGTGGGAAAATACCACCGGTGTAAATGGTTGGAAAATTCCGGCCTAGCAGTCTGAAGATTATAAAGGGCTAGGTTTTACCTTGCAGGATATGGTTGCTAAGTAGAATCAGTTCAATAACAGCAACTTGTTTTTTTATAGCCCATGTTTTTTACAACACAGAAAAGGGGCCCACTTGGCCCATCATGCCTATGCCAGATCTTTGAAAGAGTTGTCCAATTAGCCCCACTATTCTGTTTTTTTCTCCATAATGTTGTACATATTTTATACATATACTTAAACGGAAAACATCCAAAAGTATCATGGTCAACTATGATAATGTTTACTGGTGATTTTGATTTGCACTTACTGCATCATTGGGCATGTTGATTATTAAGATATTTTAAGACCCCCATGCCTCAAGTTGGTAAGTGCCCTGTCTCACCCAGCGCTAATCATAACAGATCCCGAAAAACTCCAGTCATTCGATATGCTGATTTATATAGAATCCCGACAGTACAGAAGGAGGCCATTCAGCCCATCGAGCCTGCACCAACAACAATCCCTATCCCCGTAACCCTGCGTATTTACCCTGCTAATCCCCCTGACACTAAGGATCAATTGTGCATGGCCAATCCAACCTAACCTGTAGATCTATGGAATGTGGGAGGAAACCGGAGGAAACCCACGCAGACACGGGGAGAATGTGCAAACTCCACACAGTGACCCGAGGCCCACAGTAAACCACTATGCTGCTCCTTTAGCTCTTGGCGCCAGACACCACTTGATATACATTTAGATTCTGCATTAATCACCTGTCGAAACAGGGGATGCTGCACTTTCCGAGGTGTTACCTTTTGAAACAGAGGCCCTCTCGGCGAGACCCAAAAAAATCCCGAGGCATCACCTTGAAGGAAATCAGGGGAGTTCCTAGCCAACATTTGTCCTGCAGTTAACCAAATAAAAAGAGAATATTTGGCCATCAATGAGTTGTTGTTTGTGGCAACTTGCTCTGTGCAAATTGACAATCATGTTTCATTCGGTACAACAGTTCAATGGTTCTGAATTTGTTGTAAATCACTTTAGGTTGTCCTGAGAATGGGACATTTGCTACATAAATGCCAGTTTTTATTATTTTCTCTCTCTTCATTGATGTCCCGTGACTCCTGCTCCAAAATGTATGCATGGATGCCAAGTCAGGCTTATCTGTAATGTCCTACCTGCCAACTGTCTCAGAAAGTTAACAGAGGGGTTGAGCATAATGAAAATGCAGTTTTGTCCAGACACACACACTATCCTCTCATTTTTTAAAATTAATTTGTAGGACATGGGTATCACTGGCTGGCCAGCATTTATTGCCCATCCCTAATTGAACTTGAACTGAGTAGCCATTTCAGAAGGCAGTTGAGAGTCAACCACATTGCTGTGGCTCTGGAGTCACATGTAGGCCAGACCAGGTAAGGACGGCAGATTTCCTTCCCAAAAAGACATTAGTAAACCAGATGAATTTTTTCCGACAATTGGCAATGGTTTCATGGTTATCCGCCGATTCTTAATTCCTGATATTTTTTATTGAATTCAAATTCCACCATCTGCCGTGACGGGATTCAAACCTGGGTCCTCAGAACATTAGCTGAGTTTCTGGATTAACAGTGCAGTAACAATACCACTAGGCCATCGTCTCCCTTTATATTACTGGCATTAAGAAATCTGTCAATCTCCATTTTAAACTCAATGACTGAGTTTCCACAGCCCTCTGGGGTAGAGAATTCCAAAGATTCACAGCCCTCTAAAATTCCTCCTCATCCCAGTCCTAAATGGCTTCTCCACTTTTTTGACATTGTGTCCCTTGGTTCTAGGCTCCCCAACCAGGAGAAACATTTTACCTGCATCTAACCTGGATCATTAGTCCAAATTTCTGGATTACCAATCCAGTGACATAACCACAGCCCGACGTGTTAGAGCCCAGTTTAAAATACGATGGTTTCAAAATGGTTCAGGTGCTTCATTGGCTACGCATTTATGCTTCAAATCCTTGCCAAGCATAATTCAGAATTAATCAGGTTAGGCACAGAGTGAAGGAGAAGAGGTCATTTTCGACTCCAAGGTCAGTCACATTGCCCAGGGTGTTGTCCGCAAATAGTATGTCAAAAATTGTAATAGAACAGAAAAAATGCTGGATTTTTATCCTTCATCCAATGCCAAGAATTGGTACACCAGCCAGAATTAGCTCACATCAGGTACTAATAACTGCTGCTGTAATATGTGCATGTCAAGTGCAAATCTTCAGTGGATCAAATAAATAGCAACTATAACTAAATAGCAAATAAGGTGAGGCAGTGGCGTAGTGGTATTGTTGCTGGACCAGTAATCCAGAGACCCAGGGCAATGTTCTGGGTTCAAATCCCACCATTGCAGATGGTGAAATTTGAATTCAATAAAAATCATAAGAACTGGGAGCAGGAGTAGACAATTGAGCCCACTCTACCATTTAATACGAACATGGCTGATCTCATCTCAGCCTCAACTCCACTTACCTGTCCCTTCACCATAGCCCTTCAAACCCTTACTAATTAAAAATCTGTGTACCTCTTCCTTAAATTTACTCAAAGTCCCAGCATCCACCACACTCTGGGACAGTGAATTCCATAGACTCTCGACCCTTTGAGAGAAACAATTTCTCCTCATCTCTGTTTTAAATCTGCCACCCCTTATCCTAAAACTATGACCTTTTGTTCTATACTGCCCTACAAGAGGAAACATGCTCTCCATGTCTAACTTTATCAATCTTCCTTATCATCTTGCACACCTCAATTAGATCTCTTCTCATTCTTCTAAACACCAGAGGCCTAAACTGCCCAAACTCTCTTCATAAGACAAACTCCTCATCTCTGGAATCAATCTAGTGAACCTCCTCTGAACCACCTCCAATGCAACTACATCCCTCCTCAAGTAAGGGGACCAAGAATGTACACAATATTCGAAGTGTGGTGTCAATAATCCTTTGTACAGTAGCAGCAACTCTTCATTACTTTTATATTTTAAAAGTTTTATCGGAATTAAAAGACTAATGACGACCATGAAACCATTGTCAATTGTCATAAAAGCCTGTCTGGTTCACTAATGTCCTTTAGGGAAGGAAATCTGCCATCCTTACCTGGCCTGGCTGCACGTGACTCCAGGCCCACAGCAATGTGGTTGACAGGGATGGGTAATAAATGCTGGCCCAGCCAACAAGGTCCTCACCACATGAACAAATAAAAAAAGCTGGCAACTCAAGATCCTTTCCCAATCTTCAGGCACTTTGGCACTCAATGCCAGCACCAGAATGATCCCAATGATCCAGTGTAATTTGCTCAGTGTTCGCTAATTTGCTCAAAGGCTGTACAGAATTCATATCCTGTAAGTATTTCAGTCAGATCACCTAGTTTATGATTATTGCATTAATATTTCGGATACTTTCTTTTTAACTTCTTGTTTACTTTATTTATTTGCTGTGCATAAATTAACTGCTGGATTATAACAGCGACTATACTTGAAATATACTTCAATCACTGTAAAGGGCTTTTAAGATGTCCTGAGGGATTCGAAAGGCATTATACAGGCTGGAATTCTATGGCCGTTCACTCTGATGTGGTACGCGGGTTTCCCAGTGGCGTGGGGTGCAGTCAATGGGAAGTCCCATTGACAGTGGTGGGACCAGAAGATCCCACTGCCGTTGTATCGTCGGCCACCTCCCGCTGTGAGAAACTCACCATGGGAAAAACCAGACAATCCACCCCCATAAACTCAACTCTCTTTTTAAAATTCTGTTGTCTCAACTTGATCTGGGATGAAGCAGTTCACTTGATCGGCACTCCTACTGGATTCAAATATTAACCTCTCAGCTCTGGTACAGTGTAATTGAAAACGTGCACTATTTTGAGCATAGTACAGCAATACTCTGTTTACTTCCAAATCAACTCCCAACCCTACAACTTCTCTAGTACAAGGGCCTGCTGTGATGCTCCTGTGCCTTTAAGAAATGTATTTTTAATCATGTTTTCTGCAGTTATAAGCAAGCACCGAGCTGCCTGACTAGATGCCCTTTTATTGCTGCTTAAATGATTCAATGGGTTTTTGTTTATTTTGAATCTGGGCCTAATGCACTCTCTTTGAGTTTATGACCTTTTTAGAATTGTTGGGGAAAGAATGATTTGCAGGTCAGGTGGGACAGTTTTTTCCTCATGAGGGTGGCACAGTGATTAGCACTGTTGCCTCACAGCACCAGGGACCTGGGTTTGATTCCCGGCTTGGGTAACTGTGTGGAGTTTCCTCCGGGTGCTCCAGTTTCCTCCCACAGTCCAAAGATGTGCGGGTTAGGTGGATTGGTCATGCTAAATTGCCCCTTCGTGTCAGGGGGGGGCTAGCTAGGCTAAGTGCATGGGTTTATGGGGATAGGGCCTGGGTGGGAATGTGGTCGGTGCAGACTCGATGGGCCAAATGGTCTCCTTCGGCACTGTAGGACTCAATGATTCTATGAGTTCTTTTACTTTCAGTTTTGGTTGCTGGCTAGTTAGAAGGTGCTCGGACTCCAGGCTGGATGCAACGTTTTTCCACTCTTCCTGGTATTAGAAATCTTACTGGTTAGTTGGAAGCAGTCTTTCTTACTTCTCTGGAATGAACATTTTGCTGTTGGTGGTTTGCTAGCTAGAGGTCAGCAGTGGCTCTACTTCTACCTCGAGGTGCTGGGAGTTCCCGAATGGAGAAGCCAGAGTTTCAATTCTCCATCCAATGGTCTAATTCACAGTAAGTGTTGCAGAGCTGAAAAATCACGTAAGCATAAGTATTTTCTGTGCTAAACTGAAACCGGGTGTATAATGTTGTGAGAATGTTGTGTTGGAACAGTACATTGAACTGTTCAGGTTTATACAATATTATGGTTGTTTTTTCCTTCTTGTTTGTAATTGGTAAAAGATATTGCTAATTTATTATGTGTTGGCTGTATTCTTAAAAAAACTTTGTTTGATAAAAGCTTCCTAGTGGGTCATCTGAATCACGCCTGGAATGAAACATCTCATGCTTACCCGTGCCAAATTCAAATAGCAAAATTTATGGTTTAGGCTGACTTCATAAAATACCTTGGAGTTTCTGACCTTGGATTATAACACTGCTACATAAAGGGTTAATGTGAGACTTGAGTACAGTACCACCCACAGTGATGTAAGAGAACACACGACCAGCAGCTAGGAGGTCAGGTTTAGTGTTGGACAGAGCTGTGCGTGGGAGCAAGTATGGAGACAGCTTCTAGCTTGGATCCTTTCTGTGTCTCTGCATAAAATCTCCAGTGGTTAATAAAAAATTACTGTTGGGTTACCTTAGACTACAAATACCTCAATAAGACCAACCAATGCCCCACACCTTAGGACAGCCTCTACACCGAGAAAAACATATAGAATCATAGAAACCTACAGTGCAGAAGGAGGCCATTCAGCCCATCAAGTCTGCATCGACCACAATCCCACCTGGCCCTATCTCCATAACCCCAGCTAGTCCCCCTGACACTAAGGGGCAATTTAGCATGGCCAATCCACCTAACCCATTTATCTTTTGACTATGGGAGGAAACCGGAGCACCTGGAGGAAACACATGCAGATACGGGAACAATGTGCAAACTCCATCCAGACAGTGTCCCAAGCCAGGAATCGAACCTGGGTCCCTGGCACTGTGAGGCAGCAGTGCTAACCACTGTGCCATCGTGGTGCCCATGCATAAAAATTATCTTGCTGCCTCCCTGCAAATTCTCCCTCTTTCTGATGTGGATATATTCGCCAATCTAGCATCATCACTAGGTTAAGATCCCAGAGGTCCAGACCAAACACAACGTGATACCACCATCACCACATGGACTGCAATGGTTCAGCAAGCCAGCCTAACACCACCTATTCCTGACAATTCAAGACAGGCATTGTTGGAGCCACCCATTAGAAGATCTTTTTAAAAAATTTGCTAGAACAGTTGTTTCAGCAAAACGGAGGGAGAAGTTGGAGGAAAAGAATAAAATTAAACTTTGAGGCTGGGGGCAAACAAGTATAAATCTCAGCAAATGTTAAACATACCCTCTGCCACGCTATTCCCCTTTCAATTTAGAGGACTGACTATTTTAAAGCTTAGGCCCAGTGGCTTTTCCTCTCTTGTGGGAAGAGGTTGACAAAATGCCTCAGAAATTGCTTTAAATTGTCAGATAACTCTTCAAATCTTCAATTTCCAGTGGTGAAGATTAATTTTTAAACATGCTATGATAAATTGCCCCCAGCATTCACATATTTTCAAAAGGCAAAATCAGAGGAATCCAATCAAAGTATGTACTGGAATAGACCCTGCTCAGCACAGATTCCAGCCTGTTCACTCGCAATGTGTCTTCTTCTTGTGATAGTTCTGGCCATTGTTAGCATGAATGTTTTTCAGTTGGTATTGTAGCCGTGGTCAAATCACGATTGAAATGTGGGTGCATACATCCTGCATACTATCTAAATTTATCCTTGGGTCTCTCCATATGTGTACGCTGCCCTCAGCAAAATCATCTCCAAAGGAGATTGAGGAGAGATTTGATAGAGGTGTACAAGATTATAACAGGTTTGCACAAGACAGTCAAGGGAAAAGAGTTCCCCAATCTCCGATAGAGTACTCAGGTAGCCTTCCCCCACCCCCATTACCATGGAGACCAGCCATGCACAGAAAAGAGCCCCACTACCTCTGACACGGGGCAAACCCCCCCTCCCCCTCCCAACCTTCCTTGGACACAGGAAACTCCTTTACCAATTAGGCGAATCCCCTCAAAGGAGCTCCCCCAGAGGGATCCCCAACCCTGCCCCCTGACACGTCGGCACTGCCCCTGGTACTGACCCCTCCATGACCAGGGAGCAATGCCAGGATACTGACATTGAAATGGATAAGTCTACCAAAAACAAAGGCAAGGGTGAGAGTTTCAGCAGCTGATTTACTCAGGCGGGGTTGGAAATATATGATGTTTCACAGCTACAGGTGGCCAGTCTTGTTGATGGCATGGACATGCATTTTGGAAGCTCCTCACAAGGACAAATATGATATCAACATATCAGCGTCAGACACATGCCAGGGTAAGGGATGGTGTCGGAGATGAGGGAGCAGAGAATGTGATAGGACGCATTTTCAAGATTTGGTTCGAGAAAACCTTTGCACTTTCAGTACTGCATGTTGGACAACAGTGTGATAAATAGAGACTGGAGATAGAGTGAGAGAGTTGGTGATGAGGTAGAACTGAGTCTTGTTGGGGTACGCATCAAATCTGACATGTTTTCTTTATAGAATCATTTACGGCACAGAGCCCATAGAATCCTCACTGGTTTCCGCAGAGCAATCCACTCAGTCTTATTCTCCCACCCAGTCCTGCCTGGTAACTGAATTTCCTTCAATTGCCTCAGTTTCCTTTTAAAATCATTGATTGTTTCTGTATTCACCATCTTCCTGTGCAGCATGATCCACTTGCTGTGTAAAACAAATTCTTCCTCACATTCCCCCTGTACCTCTTGCCCAAAAGTCTGAAATCATTGCCTCATCAGCTATGGTTTTTTACCATAGAATCCCTCCAGTGTAGAAGGAGGCTATTTGGGCCCATCGAGCCAGCATCAACACTCTATCAGTGCATCTTAACCAGGCCCTCTCCCACGCCCTATCCATTTATCATGGTTCATCCACCTAACCTAAACATCTTTTGGCACTGAGGGGCAATTTAGCATGGCCAATCCACCTGACCAGCACATCTTTAGAGTGTGTGAAGAGATCAGCAAATCAGAGGAAACCCACGCGACACGGGGAGAACGTGCAAACTCCACACTGACAGTCACCCAAAGCGGGAATCAAACCCGGAGCTGTGAGGCAGCAGTGCCAGCCTAGTGCCAGTGTTATATCAGCAGACTTGCAACCACTTCAAATACAGAACACAAACCTAAAATCAAGAGCAGCAGATCAGATACATCTGGACAGAGGGAATGGTGAAGGCAGATGTGTAACTCAGCTCTGTCCTCTCCTCACTGCAGTTGACAGATACTATTCAGGCACTGGTCAAACCTACTGTGAAACTGCACACTTATTCTCTAAGCATCAGTGTTGCAAGTTATTCTGCTCCCTCTCTGAAGTTACCGAACAACAATGCACCAATTTACACCACACAATTTTCATCAGAAAGGTGGTCTCTCATCCCAATACAAGCTGGACCCAGTAGAACTGAAATGCTCTTTATTAACTCAGATAATCACACACAGCTGAAAACACAGAAGTCTCATTCCTTTGTGTTGTTTCTTTGGATAATAGGAGAGTTCTGACACTCCAGTGATGGTGTCGTGAACTTGAAGTGCGGTGATGCACAGAATCACGGACAATTGCCAAGTAATTACAATTGGGATTTAGCAGCGTACACTGCCTGGTTCAACCAGCTGTCATCGAACTGAACTGAAATTACTGATACAATGTAAGGCTGAAAAGTTATCACACAGCCATTTGCCAAGGCAAATTCTAGGAAACAAAAGAGACATCATTCAGGAGGAACCTTCCCACCCTCGTGGAGGCAAGGCTGGAGGTGGGACCGGGAGCAAAGTCTGGTCGGATTCCGCACACATAACATTTATTTATTAGTGTCACAAGTAGGCTTACATTGACACTGCAATGAAGTTACTGTGAAAATCCTCTAGTCGCCACACTCCGGCGCCTGTTCAGGTACATTAAGGGATAATTTAGCACGGCCAGTGCACCTAACCAGCAAGTCTTTCAGACTGTGAGAGGAAAGTAGGGCACCCGAAGGAAACCCACGCAAACACGGGGAGAACGTGCAAACTTTACACAGACAATGACCCACGCCGGGAATCGAACCTGGATCCCCGGCGCTGTGAGGCAGCAGTGCTAAACACTGTGCCACATTCCCACCTCTCAGCAGTCCCTCTGGAGACAGGGTCAGTGGGGCAGTGGCTATCTGCTCAGCAGCATCACATAGCCAAGCAGGCAAATCAGGGAAACAGTTATGACAACACCAGGATCATCCTGATATCCAGCAGGACTCCCCCCCCGCCCCACCCGCCCCCTCCCCACCCCCACTCCCTCAGCTGAGGGCAGGAACAGGCCGGACTGCCATCGTCTCCTCCTCTGAATCCTCCTGTCAGGGAGCTGCTGGCATGCGAAGGCTACAGTCATGGTAATCCTACAGAAGGATTCCTCCTCCGTGGTGAAGGCCTGACAGCGGTGACCAACATTTAGTTTTAAATTTTCAGAAGGCATCGCAAGAGTTCCTTCAGCTTGAGGCACCCTCATGGTCTCTAAACTACCTTGGCACCTTCACCCTCCCCACTGGGGCTGCTGGCCATCCACAGGGTGGGGGTCTCTGACTGAGCCACATGCCTCAGGAAACTTCCTGCTGTCTTTAATTGGATGCCAAACAAATGAGCCTGTTGATTGCTCACCGTTTGGAAGGCCTATGTGGCCAACCATCAACAGTGGAGTGGGCATCCGTTCCTGCTTCTGAAGGCGGAAAACCTTCAACAGAGCCACCTCTCCATCTTTTCCTAACGTCTTGCCATAGAATCATAGAATCCCTACAGTGCAGAAGAAGGCCATTTGTCTCATCGAGCCTCCACCGACAACAATCCCATCCAGGCCCTATTCCCGTAACCCCATGTGTTTACCCTGCTAGTCCCCTGACACTAAGGAGCAATTTGGCATGGCTAATCAACCTAACCTGAACACCTTTGGACTGGGAGGAAACCGGAGCACCCGGAGGAAACCCACGTGGACACGGGGAGAACGTGCAAACTCCACACAGAGAGTCACCCAAGGCCGGAATTGAACCCAGGTCCCTGGCGCTGTGAGGCAGCAGTGCTAACCACTGTGCCACTCCTGCCCTTCCTACATATCATGTATCCTTAAATATTCAGGTCCCATTCTATGTCATCCTGCAACCATGTCTCTGTAAAGGCTATCAGATTGTACTTAAATATTCCCCTTTACTCTCTCAGTTCATCTGTTTTAAATGGTTAATAGTTCTATGAATCAGGACGTCAATTAAAGGTGCAAAAGCGCTAAATGGCCATGGAGCTAACTCACCAAGGCAGTCTCACCACTAACCTTTCACATCAGGGGAGAGGGAACTCATCCAGAGTGTAATCTTCAGCTCAGTGAATCCAGTATAGAACAGGTGCACCTCATTGTAACTGAAAAGGTGCCAACAATCATCAAAAATAATTGTTTAGTTAATAATATTTCTATTCCATTTTGATTTTCTTAAATTTGCATCAGTTGACCATAGGGGAAGAAAGAAAGAGAAAGTCAGAGAACAGATATAGGCGAGGAAGAGATGATATTTGTATAATTTGGCCATACTTTGTACACACGGGAGCACAGTGGTTAGCACTGTTGCCTCACAACGCTAGGGACCTGGATTCGATTCCCAGTCTGTCACTGTCTGCATGGAGTCTGCATTTCTCCCCGTGTCTGCATGGGTTTCTTCTGGGTGCTCCGGTTCAATTCCAGCCTTGGCTGACCATCTGTGTTGAGTTTGCATGTCTCCGTGTGTTCCCTCTAGGTGTCCCGGTTTCCTCCTACAGTCCAAAGATGTGCAGGTCAGGTGGATTGGCCATGATAAATTATCCCTTAAGTGTCCCAAGCTGTGTAGGTTTGGGGGATTAGTGAGGCAAATAAGTGGGGTTACGGGGATAGGGCCTGGGCAAGATGCTCTGTCAGAGATTCGGTGCAGATTTGATGGGCCGAATGGCCTCCTTCTGCACTGTAGGGATTCTATGATTCTCTGCAGTCTACGTGACCGCCTTTAGTCAATACCTGAGAATCACAGCTCCTGGCCAAACTTTCAAATTTGCCTCATTGTCTTGGTAGCTTTAGTGCAAGATCCTAAAGAAATCCACCGAGAAAGTCATTTACTCAGCTTTAACCAATGGCAGCAGCTCTTTAAAGTGTATCTGGATTCAGGTCAGCTCACTCACAATGTTAGTACAGGAGCTGCTCACAACCAGTACTGAGTGATATGATAGACCAACATAATTTCAATTAAAATGATGTCAATAACATGTTTTATGTTCAACATAATTCTTCATAATATTGAGTTTTCAAAGGGAGAGGAATGGTGTCATGCTTTTTGTTTGGTTTTGCTTTCAGTTGCATTATCAAGAAGGGTGCCGCCATTTTATCTCAGGATTTTCCCCTTCTGTCTTCACGACTCTTGACATCAGAGTCTGAACACTTATTAGAATCCACCGGTAATGACCCCAGTGAGGCCCATGAGGTTGGCTCCCTGACTGAGATAATGATTGCCTGCTCAACCAGGGAGCCTCACTTGTATATAAATATGGAAGTGTCAAGGCTACCGACACTTCGGATTCTGACTTTGTACCTGGAGCACTCTTAGGAGTTTGTAAATAAAGGGAATCTGGTGAAGGGACACGGCCTCCGAGGAGTCATTTCACCACCCCTCCACCTTCTGCCCTGCTCACCCTCACCCCGGTGGCCAGTTATTTGTGTAAACCTTAACACTGCATGTTGGTCAGGTCCCTCAACTTTCTCTACCCATCGTCAAACAATCCAAATTTGAAAAGCCTGGCCTCGTAACTTAACTTTATCATCCCCTACCAGAGGATACTCAGGCCTTTGCCAATGTTGGTTATCAGTCAGACATGATGTGGAGATGCCGGCGTTGGACTGGGGTAAACACAGTGATGAGTCTAACAACACCAGGTTAAAGTCCAACAGGTTTATTTGGTAGCAAACGCCACTAGCTTTTGGAGCGCTGCTCCTTACTCCTTACTCGTTATCAGTCAGACAGACAACAATGGCCCACACAGCATTTTCCTAGTCCTATAGTGGGAGGGTGGCTGCCAGACCATTGGCAACCCCTCCTAATGGATTGGTCAATATCAACAGTTCATCGAGTATTAAATCTCAGGATTGTACAGCTAAGTTAAAAAAATGTTAGAACCGAGATGTTACACACTGTAAACCCGACAAGGCAAACCACCTCAGAACACAGACTTAACCACATAAAATGAACATATTTAGTTCAGTTTTTAAAAAAAGTTTATTTAGTAGTGTCACAATTAGGCTTACATTAACACTGTAATGAAGTTACTGTGAAAACCCCCTAGTCCAGCGCCTGTTCGGGTACACTGAGGGAAAATTTAGCATGGCCAATGCACCTAACCAGCCTTTCAGACTGTGGGAAGAAACCGCAACACCTAAAGGAAACCGACGCAGATACAGGGAGAATGTGCAGACTCTGCACAGACAGTGACCCAAGCCAGGAATCGAACCTGGGCCCCTGGCAGTGTGAGGCAGCAGTGCTAACCACTGTGCCACCATATTTTTCCTTCAGCTGGCTCTCAAGATCTCTCAAAAGTGAGTTGTCCTGGTGAAGTGTTGAGCAATTGCTCAGTCCAATGTGGAGCAGATGTAATGTTCTCTGAGCCATGTAGCCTGCAGACACAGACTGTAAAGGAGTACCCTATGATGAATGGCCACTCAAACTCAGGTTCTGAGGAGCAGGGGAATTATGCTCATTGAAACGAGTCAGTAAGCGGAAGAAGAACAACTGAGCCGGAATTGACATATAGAATCATAGAATCCCTACAGTATAGAAGGAGGCTATTTGGACCATTGAGCCTGCACGGACAACAATCCCACCTATCCTCCCCTATCCCCGTACTCCCACATATTTATCCTGCTAATCCCCTGAAACTAAGGGGTGATTTAACATGGCCAATCAATCTAACCTGCACATCATTGGACTTTGGGAGAAAACCCACGCAGACACGGGGAGAACATGCAAACTCCACACAGACAGTCACTCGAGGCCTGAATCAAACCTGGTCCTTGGCACTGTGAGGGAACAGTGCTAACCATTGTGCCACCATGCCAACTTCTTAGCACCTCCCCAAAAAACACAAGCACTCGATTTCTTTCATGCCCTCTCGACTATTGCTGGAAATTTATGCACCACAATTGCTGCCCGGGATAATCAGTTTTAATAAAAATTTGAAGGGAAATTTTCATTTTGCATGCTTTGACTCGGAGGCATACTTTTCAGGGGAGAAAATAATTTACTTTCAATTACCTTGTCATAACTGTCAAAGCATCTCTTGATTCAAAGCGACAAATAAAATTTTGAGACAGACTGTGGAATATATTCATTTTAAGAGCAATGCATTTGAGGGAAGAAACTCTGGAATGTTACGCCTGTAGAAAGTAACAATTACATTTTCCCTTCTTCAATATTCAGTATATTTGGTAATGCTGTGATCATCTTTAATCCCCCGAAAAAGCAGGCTTTTGACAGTCTTTTCTTTCAGTTGTTTTGGGAATGTGTTTCTCAAAAAATGATTCTGGGGGTATAGGTGTCACTAGCAAGATGGTGTTCCATCTCTGGTTGTCCACCAGGAGGTTGGGGCCACCTTCTTTCATTGCTGCAGTCAACGTGGTGAAGGTGCTCCCACAGTTTTGTTAGGTAAGGTAGTTCGAAGATTCTGACCCAATGATGATGAAGGTGGAACGATAAATGTCCAAGTTGGGATCACGTAGGATTACAAAGATAAAGGGCGGGACTTTCCAGCAGCTCGCGCCCCAAGACCGGAAAATCCCTCCTGAGGTCAACAGACCTTTTCATGGTCCACCCACCCACCCGCTACGATTCCCCTGGTGGGTGGGATGGGAAAATTTCGACAATAGGATACGGAAACAGGCCATTTGGCCAATCAATCCATGTTGCAGTTCATGCTCCAATCAAGCCTTCTCCCATCTTTCCTCATCTACATCCATCACCGAAACCCCTAATTTTCTTCTCTCTCACAAGCGTTTCCAGCTTCTCTTTAAAAGCATCCATACTCTTCACTCCAAAACTCCCTGTGGTAGTGAATTCCACATTGTCACCACTCTTTGGGCAAAGACGATTCTTTTTCTGAATTCCCGAATAGATTTCTTAGGGACTATCTTATACTGATGGCCTCTGGTTATGCCCATAAGGGGAAACATTCTCTCTGTATCCATTCTATCAAACCATGATGATATGTGGCTCAGAGGGGAACTTGGAATTGATGATCTTCCCACCTATTCAAGGTATTAAACAGTTCCTGCAATATTTCATCAACAGCATGTAAAACATTAGTGCTAGAGAATTTAAAACTGGGATTTAAAACACTAATAAAGACTACCAGAACTGAGTGGATTAATTTTGGATATGAATCACAGACTGCCTTATATATATATTACAGAGGTACTGTCTGCAAAGAACCACAGTTAGAGGATTTAAACACGTATTTCAGGTTTAAACGCGTAGTTCAGGATTTAAACATGCATTTTTGAAAATGGTCTGTGCAGCTTGGCCAAAATGCAGGCTGCCCCAAGGCATAATGGGATGAAGGCTAAGCGAGAAGAACCACATTCTTTAAGAACAATGCAGTCAAAGAGTACAGTTCTTATCAGCATAAGTCATGGAAGATGCAAGCTCCCAGGCACTGGAAATGAATAGGATTATTCATTTTTACTGATAAAGAATGCTCACCAGACAGTGGAAAATGTAACTTTTGAACTCTATGATTTGCGTAATAGAAGTGGCTAAGGGACAGTGGGAAGGCTACTTTTGAACTCTATGATTCATGTAAGTATAAATTGCTAGGCAACAAAGGGCAGGAGCTTCTGGATTCTACGGACCAATGAATTCCCACACTGTCAGAGGGCAGGATATAGTTGGCTAAGGTGTATGACATTTATTAACAATGATTGACCTGTACTAATGGTGATTGGTTCATATCCGACAGGGATGAACCAGAAGGCGGGAAAAGCGAACTTGGGAAATCTGTAATAATATTGACAAATGCAATGTAACTTCAGAAATAACAGTCGGACTGCCTAACTGTCTTTCTCCCAGTGTACGTTGGTCAATAAAAGATGTCTTTCATCTGGATGCTGTCTTCGCAAGTCTTTGTATTAGCTAAAGTTTTGGCAATACTTTTTCTCTGAAAAAAACTCCACTACAATTAGGATACAAGATATGATGACCCGATCCACTCTTGAGCTTGGCAGAAGGTGGAGGATGGAGGCCTGTATTCACAGAGAGATGGACAAGCCAAGTGATTGACTTTCCACAAGATACCAATGGCTCACTAGCTAATACAGAGCAGCAGCAGTGTAAGTAAGCGTCAACATCCTTCTCAGGTGGACACAAACAATTCCAGGACACAATCATAAAGAAAAGTAGGGGAGTTCCCTTCACCATTTTGACCAATAATTACCTCTGAACTAACCACTAAATCAAATTATCTGGCCGTTATTTCACTGCTGCTTGTGGAAGCCTTTTGAGCACCTCTGTTTTCCACATTATAACAATGGCCAAAATTTTACTTAATGGCCAGTTATGGTCCATTTCCCACCCAGCTTCAAGTTTTTGGCTGGTGGACAGATGAAAGCACTGGAGGGATGCTTAAACTACAGATAATGGATCTCAGGTTGGAAGGGAGGTGTGAGTGACTCTAATAGAAACCCCATTGTGATGGGAGTGAGCCGGTGATCGCTGGACCTCCTTCTCTCCCTCCCTATTGCCAGGAACTTGATTGCCCCCCACCCACCCACTCTCCCCACCCCCCTCCCTGCCCCTCCCAGCCATTCCTTACCTTCTCTGCTGTGCCACTTAACCTTGTCCTTCCTTAATCCGAATTGATTGGCCAACAGCTCTCCAACATGGGACTCCCTCCCAAGTGAGGGGTAAAAATCATCGGAGGTTGTTTCCACTGGTGGGTGAAACTAGAACTAGGGGGCATAGGCTCAAAATAAGGGGGAGTAAATTTAGGACTGAGTTGAGGGGGCACAGTAGCACAATGGTTAGCACTGCTGCTTCACAGCGCCAGGGACCCGGGTTCGATTCCCGGCTTGGGTCACTGTCTTTGTGGATTTTGCACATTCTCCCCATGTCTGCATGGGTTTCCTCCAGGTGCTCTGGTTTCCTCCCATATTCTGAAAGATGTGCTTGTTAGGTGCATTGACCCGAACAGGCACCGGACTGTGGCGACTAGGGGAATTTCCCAGTAACTTCATTGCAGTGTTAATGTAAGCCTTACTTGTGACTAATAAATAAACTTTACTTTACTTAGGAAGAACTTCTTCACCCAAAGGGTTGTGAATCTGTGGAATTCTCTGGCCAGTGGAGCAGTTGAGGCTACCTCGTTGAATGTTTTTAAGGCAAAGATAGATACATTTTTGAACAGTAAAGGAATTAAAGGTTATGGTGAGCGGGCGGGTAAGTGGAGCTGAGTCCATGAAAGGATCAGCCATGATCTTATTGAATGGCGGAGCAGGCTCAAGGGACCAAATGGCCTACTCCTGCTCCTAGTTCTTATGTTTGTAAGTTCTTATTAAGTCCTACCTTATGGCAATCAATGCTCCTCAGAGCGTAATAAGGCATTGGGGCAGCTGGAGACAATGGGGATGTATTGCTCATCAACTGATGGGCGGCACGGTAGCACAGTGGTTACCACTGCTGCTTCACAGCTCCAGGGACCTGGGTTCGAATCCTGGCTCGGGTCACTGTCTGTGTGGAGTTTGCACATTCTCCTTGTGTCTGCATGGGTTTTCTCCGGGTGCTCCGGTTTCCTCCCACAGTCCAAAGATATGCGGGTTAGGTTGATTGGCCATGCTAAATTGCCCCTTAGTGTCCCGGGATGCATAGGTTAGAGGGATTAGTGGGTAAATATGTAGGGATATGGGGTTCGGGCCTGGGTGGGATTGTAGTCGGTGCAGACTCGATGGGCTGAATGGCCTCTTTCTGCACTGTAGGATTCTATAACTCTTCAGATGACAAGGTTTGAGTCCTTGCCATCCAGAAAATTCAGGCCAATAACTGCACTTTAAAACTAATGAATTAGTGGGAAGCGTTCTTGGATGTTCTGAACCGTTGTAAGGTGTTATAAAAATGCAAGTTCTCTCTTTCATTGGCAGGACTTCTGAACTCTGGATCATGATCCCACAGACAAAATTCTGGGGTTGCAAACCCCAAGGGTGCTCAGACTGAGTGCTAACAAGGCCTCTTTAAATCCTTGTGCCTTTTCTGTTGGTGGTCATGGCCTAATGGAGAGACCTCTTGAGGCCTGATTGCGAATGAAAAATAAGGTTGTGGGAAGATAAGGGCTTTTTTTGAGAAAACATTTCAGTTTAAAGAATTCCCACCACTCTGAATTTCCTCTCCCTTTCTCGAACCCACACTCAGAAGCAGGAGCTACCTCCCTCAACCGCACACAAAGTCTTTATTTATTTATTCACTCATTTAATGAATACAAAATCCCTAAGTCAAGCAGTTTCTTCCGATCCTGCTGTGTTGAGTGCGGATGGGCCTCCGCTGAGTCTGTGGATTGGACACTCTTCTTTGATGGGTTGCATAGTTTAATTTCTCCGACAGGCACATAGGGGGACTGGCACTAATGCCCCATCTGTGGAGGTTGGCCAAGCAGGGACCGTGACTAGACCCAGGGACCTGTTGAGCATGGATCTCTCTTTCCTTGGGAAGGTTGAAACCAGGCAGTTGTTGGATTGGGTTTGAGGCCAGGCACTTGTTTGTTGTGTCCAATGATTCCCATTCATTTAGAATCATAGAAAATCCCTCCAAGAAGGAGGCCATTCGGCCCATCGAGTCTACACCGACAACAATCCCACCCAAGTCCTATTCCCATAACCCCACATATTTACCCTGCTAGTCTCCCCGACACTAAGGGCCAATTTAGCATGGCCAATCCACCTAACCCGCACATCTTTGGAGTGTGGGAAGAAACCCACGCAGACACGGGGAGAAAGTGCAAATTCCACATAGACAGTGACCCGAGGCCGGAATTGAACCTGGGTCCCTGGTGCTGTGAGGCAACAGGGCTAACCACTGTGCCACCGTGCCGCCCTTCAGGGTGTCCAGGTGGAATTCGCGTTGAAGTCCTGTGTGTGAGGGTTTTCTCAAAGTAGTTTCCTTGATGGGAGTCGTACCTTGGGTAGGCTGGAAAGATCAGCATGAAATGGCAGGTGTGGGGGACATTGCAAACTTTTTGAGTCATTTTGTTGTTTGTTGCAAGTTGGCGGATATATGGAGGATGGGAGCCAAGGGAGGGTTGCTGAGGGGAATGTTCCAGTAATGATACACATAGGCCAGAACTCTACCACCTCGCCCGCCACGGAATCTGCGTGGGCGAGGGTCCGACCACGGAAATCTCTGTTGACCTCGGATGGGAACTTCTGGTCTCGCCCGAGCAAGGCAGTAAAATCCCACCTTTGGTAGCATCCAGCTGGGTGTCAGCTGTGTGTGTGAGAAATGATCTTGAGCAAACAGGGGCACAGTATTCTGCTACTGAGTATGAGAGTGCGAGTGCCGAAGTTCAGAGGGTGGTGGTAGCATTATCCCACGTTGAGCTGGGAATCAAGTTGTTTCTGGACTTGACCATAGCTGCAGTTGTTTTTAGGTGTTCCCGGAAGGTCAGTGTCCTGTCTAGTGTCACTCAGAGATATGCTGGAGTTGGATGATGCTTTATTCATTTCGCCATTCACTTGAATGTTGAGCTCTTTATTGGCATTTGCATTGTGATGATGGAATAAACTGGATATTGTTTTTACAGGGCTTGGCTTGAATGTTACAGTATTGTTCAAGTTGTGACAAGTCCTCGTATAATGTCTGGTCCAAGGTGTTGAAGTCGGGGGCTTCAGTTGTGAGACAGATGTCATCAGCATATATGAATTTTCAGGAGATAGTTTTTGGAAGATTATTTGTGTACAAGTTGAACAAGGTTGGAGCCAGTATTGAGCTGTGGGGGAGTTTGGTTTGTCTTTTCCATGTACTTTTTGCCTGTCCCAGGTGAAATCTGAACCTTCGATTATTCAACAGTGTTCCAGTGCTTTTAGTTGCCTGGGGAGGAGAAGCCATGACAGCTTCAGGCGAAGGCCAGTGTGTCAAACGGTGTTATAGGTGGCTGTGAGGCCGAGGGGTACAACACCTATCTTCAAGTTTTTCTGAAAGCTGTTGCCAATGTAGGTGATAAGATTCAATATCTGTTCCCCGGCACAGTGGTTATCACTGCTACCTCACAGCGCCAGGGCCCCGGGTTCAATTCCCAGTTTGGGTCACTGTCTACGTGGAGTTTGCACATTCTCCCCGTGTCTGCATGGGTTTCCTCCGGGTGCTCTGGTTTCCTCCCACAATCCAAAGATGTGCTGGTTAGGTGGATCGGCCATGCTAAATTCTCCCATAGTGTAGCCGAACCTGCGTCGGAATGTGACGACTCGGGGATTTTCACAATAACTTAATTGCAGTGTTAATGTGACACTAATAAATAAACTTTAAACTTTAATTTGGTCAGGGTAATGAGTCAAAGGAACATTTGTGAAGGGCATGAGGAACAGTCAGTCAAATTAGAAATGTAAATGTTGAATTGGGCTTCATAAATATTTGTAGGGAAAGATGGAAACAATGTAAATAATGTTGAAATTAGATTCTGATTATAAAATAACTAAAGGTGCAGTCTTCACTTAGCCTGAAGTCCTGATTAACAGCAATGAGAATCGAGCAGTACTTGAATTAATTGAGTGCCTTGCATGACTTGTTAAACTCTCTTTGCTGCTGACTGTCACAGAGGCTGGGGTACATTATAGCTACTTCTAATTATGAAATTATCCTCCAAAGTTTTTTTTTCTGTTGATTACTGAAAATGTTCTTATAATTTGAGAAATATCTCTGTTGATTGCAATCATTCCTCGTGCCTTTTTATTGCAAAAGCTCTCATTTCATGTCTCGAGGGCACATTCAGACATGACATGTGCCGTATTAAAGTGCATAATTGGGCTGTAATGAGCTCCAAAATATTACACTATTAAACTGCAGCAATTTGGTCAAAAAATTAGTTTAATGCCATCAGGTAACTTCTTTATTACCCACTTGTGGCTCTCAGTGAACCGCACAAGTTGAATAATTTATTTTCCAAAAAGTATCTTAAGTGCGTTAAAAGTTAAGAAGTCCAATATACTTCAGCCATTACACCTACATCTCTTTTCTTTATCACCTTTGAGAAAAAAGTATATTAAAAAATAATTTCACGCAGATTTCTTCAGTAGTATTAAACAACATCTATTAACTGACTTCAGGATCGAGCTTCTACCCTTTAATTAACTGCATAATGTGCCTGTACACTTTGTGGTCTTTGGATACAATGCCTATAGCATGAGTGGGCTGCTTAAAACTCACTCAGATACTGGCCGAAATTTTACTAGCATGCCCGCCCAGGAATTGGGATGGGTGAGGCTCGCAGAGCGGCATTCTTCGTTGGCCTCAGACGGGACCTTATGAGCCTCGGGCGTGCGAGGCGGTAAAATTCCGGTAACTTCGTCTGAAAGGACCTTTTGTCAGCAGATAGTAGAGACTTCCAATCCATTGCTCTGGGTTGGATGTGAACCCAAATTCTAAAGGTTGAGGGGGGGTGCAGGTGCGGTCAATGTCTAACACTCTGCCCTCCATGCTGGTAGGATTATCTCCAATGGGTTGAATGGCCTTCCTCCACTTTGCCTACAAACATAGCTACTTGCCGAGTGCCTTTGGTTGCTTCTAAACAGATCTCCCACAATTGGCAGCATTCATGGATACTGTCCAATACTTGGCAGCAACCAGGATCAGTGGATCTCTAGGCTGTCAGTAGGAATACCCATCATTTAGGCTGCTAAATGCTTTGAGCCGGACCAGTGCATCAGCACATTTTTATTGTGATGAAGAATTACTTTCAAGGTGCGAGCAAAAAGGTGAATCAAGCCTTTTCCAAGGTCTATGACTTAGCTTTCTTTGTTAAGCTACAAGCAGAATGTTTTATGCTGCCCCGTGTCTCTGCTCTCTGTCAGAGATCAACTCAGAAACATGAGGAAAATTCTTCAATTTTTTCTGACATAGCCACGCAATGGGACAACAGGGTAAGAGAGAGACAAAGAACAATGAAGAAAGAATGCAGCACAAAGGTCATTTTGGCATCATTGCCCAGAACGGGGACATAATAAAGTCCATCTTGTAATTTGCATCTGAGTTCAGATATTAACATGATCATTCGGTCTCAAACAATGAACAAAGGAGCAGAAACAAGTCTACACATTAAATTGGTTTAGATGTCAACTAATTGGATTCTTTTCTGGAATTTGCGGAAGGCACTGTAAAACTGAATACATTCCAGTGCCACTTAAACCATCACAACTGTTAATGTTGATAGAATTGAACACATCGCCAAGGCTTGAGGCAAGCAGAATGGAACTGTTATCAAATGGCTCCACTTATAAAGTCATAGAGGTTTACAACATGGAAACAGGCCCTTCGGCCCAACTTGACCATGCCGCCCTTTTTTTTTAAAGCTAATCCCAATTGCCCACATTTGGCCCATATCCCTCTATACCCATCTTACCCATGTAACTATCTAAATGCTTTTTAAAAGACAAAATTGTACCCGTCTCTACTACTACCTCTGGCAGCTTGTTCCAGACACTCACCACCCTCTGAGTGAAAAAATTGTCCCTCTGGGCACTTTTGTATCTCTCCCCTCTCACCTTAAACCTATGCCCTCTAGTTTTAGACTCCCCTACCTTTGGGAAAAGATATTGACTATCTAGCTGATCTGTGCCCCTCATTATTTTATAGACCTCTATAAGGGTCTCCACCCGCTCCGCCCCCCCCCCCCCCCCAAAGCAGTGACAATCCCCCCCTTGGCAGATACCCCCACCCTGATTGCTGGCCTCCCTCCAGCCTCGATCGATCCGAGTGCAGAGTGGCAGCGGTATCCCCCACCCACACCAATCATCCCTGCGCCCTGCTGCCAGCTGGCCCTTCTCCCGTAGGCTCCACCCCCTTGGCACTGCCCCATGCCCGGTGGGCAGTACCAAGGTGCCCCCTGGACATGGGTACTTTACCCTTTGGGCAGTGCCAGGAAGCACAGGCTGATACTGCCAGGGTCTCCATGCCAAAGGGGCACCACATCCTTGCCGCCCGACCCCCTGGAGGGCCCTGATTGCTTCGCCTTCACTCGAGCGGGGTTGGGTCACTAGTTCCCCAAAAGTGGGGGGCTAGTCTGAACCCCACCGGAGTGAAATTGTACTGACGGGATGGGAGAGGCTAGCGGGCCCGGAGACTTCAGTCCCGGGCCTGATAATCACATTTAAATGAGATTAAAAATAGATTAAAATTACTTACCTGATGTTCCCGCTGGTTTCCAGCGTGGTCCCGACTGTGCCACATATCTGGGAGATGCGTGCGCATCAGGAATGCATGCACGAATCCCGCGAATCAGCCGGCACGCAATTGTCCCGGCCCGCCGCGCTAAAATATTAGCACTGCGGGATGGGAGAATCGCCCCCATAATCTTGATTTTGTTTCACTTTACATCTGAGATGGAAGATTGTTACAAACTACGGAAAAGGAAGGAAGGAATTTCTCAAGTGTCCAAATATTTAGCAACTTGTTCAGTGTTAACGCAACTACTAGACAAAGTTTGACCATTGAAGGTACAGTAACCTCATCTACTTCAACAGAGAGAAATATATCCTTCAGTTCAGCTAAAAACCACCAGAATGAGCCCGAATGAAGAGTTAAAACAGTGTCAAGATCCAGGCAACTATACCGAGAACCTAAAATATTGATTCATGAATGATGTAAGCAGAGAATGAAAAGGGATGAGTTCCAGAAGTGTTATCCGATAGATGCCTTCCCTCTCCATAATTTACTTTTATCTCGTGTCTTGCTAATAGCTATACATTTGCACTATTACATATATAATGAATCATGTTAGGAGGTTCGAAATATAGAGTACTGTTGTGTACTTACAGATGGTGAACAACACTATCCAATCACATTAGCTACAGATAATGCACAGCAGGCCTGTGAGGTGAGCGTTTCTATTTAAAACCTTAACCTGTCTCTCACTTCCGAAGCTCAGAGGACCCGTTATATATTTCCAGCATTTGCATCTTTTTTGACTTTTGCCCAAGTCATCAATTTTAAAAAGTATATTAATTTGCCATCAATTATAATATAGAACATAGAACATAGAACATTACAGCGCAGAACAGGCCCTTCGGCCCACGATGTTGCACCGACCAGTTAAAAAAAAAAACTGTGACCCTCCAACCTAAACCAATTTCTTTTCGTCCATGAACCTATCTACGGATCTCTTAAACGCCCCCAAACTAGGCGCATTTACTACTGATGCTGGCAGGGCATTCCAATCCCTCACCACCCTCTGGGTAAAGAACCTACCCCTGACAGCGGTTCTATAACTACCCCCCCTCAATTTAAAGCCATGCCCCCTCGTGCTGGATTTCTCCATCCGAGGAAAAAGGCTATCACTATCCACCCTATCTAAACCTCTAATCATCTTATATGTTTCAATAAGATCCCCTCTTAGCCGCCGCCTTTCCAGCGAAAACAATCCCAAATCCCTCAGCCTCTCCTCATAGGATCTCCCCTCCATACCAGGCAACATCCTGGTAAACCTCCTCTGCACCCTCTCCAAAGCCTCCACATCCTTCCTGTAATGTGGGGACCAGAACTGCACACAGTACTCCAAGTGCGGCCGCACCAGAGTTGTGTACAGTTGCAACATAACGCTACGACTCCTAAATTCAATCCCCCTACCAATAAACGCCAAGACACCATATGCCTTCTTAACAACCTTATCTACTTGATTCCCAACTTTCAGGGATCTATGCACACATACACCTAGATCCCTCTGCTCCTCCACACTATTCAAAGTCCTCCCGTTAGCCCTATACTCAACACATCTGTTATTCCTACCAAAGTGAATTACCTCACACTTCTCCGCATTAAACTCCATCCGCCACCTCTCGGCCCAACTTTGCAACCTGTCTAAGTCTTCCTGCAAACTACGACACCCTTCCTCACTGTCTACCACACCACCGACTTTGGTGTCATCAGCAAATTTGCTAATCCACCCAACTATACCCTCATCCAGATCATTAATAAATATTACAAACAGCAGTGGCCCCAAAACAGATCCCTGAGGTACACCACTTGTAACCGCACTCCATGATGAATATTTACTATCAACCACCACCCTCTGTTTCCTATCCGCTAGCCAATTCCTGATCCAATTTCCTAGATCACCCCCAATCCCATACATCTGCATTTTCTGCAGAAGCCTACCATGGTGAACCTTATCAAACGCCTTACTAAAATCCATATATACCACGTCCACTGCCTTGCCCCCATCCACCTCCTTGGTCACTTTCTCAAAAAACTCAATAAGGTTAGTAAGGCACGACCTACCTGCCACAAAACCATGCTGACTATCACCTATCAATTCATTACTCTCCAAATAACTATAAATCCTATCCCTTATAATTTTTTCCAACATCTTGCCGACAACAGAAGTGAGACTCACCGGTCTATAATTCCCGGGGAAGTCTCTGTTCCCCTTCTTAAACAATGGGACAACATTCGCTAACCTCCAATCTTCTGGTACTATACCAGAGGCCAACGACGACCTGAAGATCAGAGCCAGAGGCTCTGCAATCACTTCTCTTGCCTCCCAGAGAATCCTTGGATAAATCCCATCCGGACCAGGGGATTTATCTATTTTCAGACCCTCCAGAATATCCTGCACATCCTCCTTATCAACTGTAATACTGTCTATTCTACTCCCCTGCAACCCAGTGTCCTCCTCAGCTATATTCATGTCCCCTTGCGTGAACACCGAAGAGAAATATTGGTTCAATGCTTCACCAATCTCCTCCGGTTCCACACATAACTTCCCTCTGCCATCTATAACTGGCCCTAAACTTGCCCTAACCAACCTTCTGTTCTTGACATACCTATAGAACGCCTTAGGATTCTCTTTAACCCTATCCGCCAAAGTCTTCTCATGTCCCCTTTTAGCCCTTCTAAGCTCGCTCTTCAACTCCCTCTTAGCCAATCTAAAGCTTTCTAGTGCACTACCCGAGTGCTCACGTCTCATCCGAACATAAGCCTCCTTTTTCTTTTTAACCAACAAAGAAACTTTTTTGGTGCACCACGGTTCCCTAGCCCTACCAATTCCTCCTTGCCTGACAGGGACATACCTATCACAGACTCGCAGTAGCTGCTCCTTGAAAAAACTCCACATGTCGGACGTTCCCAGTCCCTGTAATCTCCTAGTCCAACCTATGTTTCCTAATTCTCTCCTAATAGCCTCATAATTACCCTTCCCCCAGCTAAAACCACTGGCCCGAGGTTCATGCCTATCCCTTTCCATCACTAAGGTGAACGTAACCGAATTGTGGTCACTATCACCAAAATGCACACCAACTTCCAAGTCTAGCACCTGGTCTGGCTCATTTCCCAGCACCAGATCCAATATAGCCTCACCTCTAGTTGGCCTGTCTACATACTGAGTCAAAAAACCTTCCTGCACGCTTTGAACAAAAACTGACCCCTCTAACGAGCTAGAGCTATAACAATTCCAGTCAATATTAGTCAAGTTAAAATCCCCCATAACAATTGCCCTATTACTTTCACTCCTAAGCAGGATTGACTCCGCAATCCTTTCCTCAACCTCTCTAGAACTTTTAGGAGGTCTATAAAAGACTCCCAACAGGGTGACCTCTCCTCTCCTATTTCTAATCTCCGCCCATACTACCTCAACAGATAAGTCCTCATCAAACCTCCTCTCTGACACTGTGATACAATCTCTGACCAATAATGCTACCCCTCCCCCTCTTCTACCTCCTTCCCTACTTCGACTAAAACATTTGAACCCCGGGACCTGCAGCATCCATTCCTGCCCCTGCTCTATCCATGTCTCTGAAATAGCCACAACATCGAAGTCCCAGGTACTGATCCACGCTGCAAGTTCACCCACTTTATTGCGAATACTCCTGGCATTGAAGTATACACATTTCAAACCCTGCTCCACCCCACCTCTGCAATGCCGTGCATTGCAGTCCCCATCCATGCATCCCTCACTTTCAGCCCCACTACTCAGGATCCCTCCCCCCCCCCGAATCAGTTTAAACCTCCCTGCATGGCCTTAGCAAATTTACCCCCCAGGATATTGGTCCCCTTCTGATTAAGGTGTAGACCATCCTTCTCATAGAGGTCACACCTTCCCCAGTACGAGCCCCAATTGCTTAAGTACCTGAACCCCTCCCTCCTGCACCATCCCCTCAGCCATGAATTCAAACCTTCCCTCTCCCTATTCCTCTCTAAACTATCCCGTGGTACAGGCAAGAGTCCAGAGATAACCACTCTGTCAGTCTTGGCCTTTAGTTTCCACCCCAACTCCATAAATCCCTGCCTAATATCCCCTTCCCCTATCCTCCCTATGTCGTGTGTCCCCACATGTACAATAACTTGTGGTTTATCTCCCTCCCCCCTAAGAGTCCTGAATACCCTGTCAGACACATCCCGGACCCCAGCCCCTGGTAGGCAACACACCAACCCTGAGTCCCTACCTTTAGTTCCGACCCTCCTATCTGTCCCCTTAATTGTGGAGTCCCCAATCACAAGGCCCAGTCTTTTACAGCCCCTAACCACCTGAGCTTTCTCACTCGGCTCACCCCCAGAGATCTGCTCTCTATGCTCAGTTGATTCCTCCTCAACTGTAGCCTCCAGCACCGAAAACCTATTATGGAGGGGAACCGCCCCAGGGGATTGTCTTCCCGATTGCTTCTTACCCCTCCTCCTGGCATTGACCCAAGCCTCATTTCTAGGAGTTACTATTTCTCTATAACTCCTATCAACTTCCACCTCCGCCTCCCGAATTATGCGGAGTTCCTCTACCTCTTGTCTGATATTTGCAGCCCAAAGCTGCAAAGCTACATACAAAGTTGTAGAAGAATTTACAGTGTTTAACCCCTAAATAAAAGCTATCATAGATAAATGGTATTTATAATATATTTCAGTTTATGATACAGTTGGAAGCCTTCAACCTTGAACTCCATGAACATAGAACATAGAACAGTACAGCACAGAACAGGCCCTTCAGCCCACGTTGTTGTGCCGAGCTTTATCTGAAACCAAGATCAAGCTATCCCACTCCCTATCATCCTGGTGTGCTCCATGTGCCTATCCAATAACCGCTTAAATGTTCCTAAAGTGTCTGACTCCACTATCACTGCAGGCAATCCATTCCACACCCCAACCACTCTCTGCGTAAAGAACCTACCTCTGATATCCTTCCTATATCTCCCACCATGAACCCTATAGTTATGCCCCCTTGTAATAGCTCCATCCACCCGAGGAAATAGTCTTTGAAAACTGGCATCCAATTCATAATTGACAGGATTCTCATCACCTTTTAAGAATTTCAATCCTCACTGCAATTTTCACAAGATTCCCACAGTTTTGGCTACTTTCTTACTCTGTTAGGTTTTCTGATCTTAAGTGCCTTATAACGGCCAAGGCAATGTCAGCTGACCCACCCTCACGTCCCCACAAATGCTGACAATCACTGGTTGAAAAGTGTTGCATTAAATAACTGTAATCTTTTCTCCCAAATTCCTCTCCGAAGGCACGGTAGCACAGTGGTTAGCACTGTTACTTCACAGCTCCAGGGACCTGGATTCGATTCCCGGCTTGGGTCACTTACTGTCTGTGTGGAGTTTGCACATTCTCCTCATGTCTGCGTGGGTTTCCTCCGGGTGCTCCGGTTTCCTCCCACAGTCCAAAGATGTGCGGGTTAGGTTGATTGGCCATGCTAAAATTGGCCCTTAGTGTCCTGGGATGGGTAGATTAGAGGGATTAGCGGGTAAAATATGTAGGGATATGGGGGTAGGGCCTGGGTGGGATTGTGGTCGGTGCAGACTCGATGGGCCGAATGGCCTCTTTCTGTACTGTAGGGTTTCTATGATTCTATGACAGGATGAGGCATTGCACCCCCTCCTGGGCTTGATCTAATGCTTCATCTTAGCCCAAACGCTGAGATGGCTTTGCAAAATTGCAACAGGTAGAGCCCCGGTTCAACCTCATTGGCTACCCTGATCCTTTATCCTACCCTAGCTTAGGTAAACCATGATCACAGGCGTCAGCACACCCTCAATGCAATGGGCTAGCCTCGTCCCCTGCCTGATCATGGTTTCACCCCTGCCAGGTTGAAGATGCACACATTCAGAAGTACACTCTACCTTATTTCTTATCAGGTTTGTGAAAAGAAGCAAATAACAATCTGTCCTTAACGCAAAAAACGTCTAATCTTGCAAACCCACCATTTTGTGTAGATGGGCAATGACTGAGGAGGAGATCAGGAAGCAGTTGAAATGACTGCATAACAAAAAGAAGCATTAATATCCAACAGAAAGCTCTTGCATCTTGCACAAGAATTGTGAGGTTGCTGGGTTCCCTGAGCCTGGGTCTCATACAGCTCGCTGCAAGTTAAATGCTCAATAAATTCAGGAAGCATCTTCCAGGCCATTGGGCTTCATGTGTCTAAGGGAATCTTATGTCTGTCTTGGTAGGCTGCTTAGAGACTCTCAGCCTTGGGGGACCCATGGTCCTGTCAAAGAATCGGGAATAAGAGTGATTTCCTACTACTCTTGGCGATAGAAATCAGGCCAAAATGAATTTCTCACACCGTGCACAGTGCGGTTCTGGGGATAGGTATGGGGATCTGCAGTGACTGAAGCTCTAGTGGTGGAAATGTGCAGCTAAAGGTATGACTGCACACCAAATGGTAATGTCCAAATAAGGACATACATTACATTTTTAATATATAACAGTCAGGGCTACCATTTTCTCCCCAATTCCAAATCTGGATAGAGGTCAGAAAAGCTATGCAAAGGATGAAATGATGGCCTTTTAAAATGACATTGGCATCACCATCATCATTAGGCTTTTAATTCCACATTTTTATTGAATTCAAGGCCGCGATTCTCCCATTGCGGCCCGACACTTTTCTGGCGGGTCCGGCCGGGAGACGCGTGTCTGTGGCCTTGATCAGTGATTTGCGCATGTGCGGGGAATGCATGTGGATCTCCCTGAGCCGGCAAGCAGTTGCCGGTTAGACCACGCTGGAAACTGACGGGAAGGTAGGTACGTAATTTAAATCTGTTTTTGATCTATTTTAAATATGTATATTTGTTAATTATCAGGACCTTTCTGGTCCCGATTGAATCTCCCACCCCGCCAGGATTACTTCATTGCTGTGGGGTTCAGACTAGCTTCTCACGTTTGGGGAGCTAGTGGGAGACCCTGCCCGAATTGAGGGGGAGGGGGCAGTCTGGGTCCCCAGGGGTCGGGTGGTGGGAAGTGGTGCCCCCTGGGCACGGGCAACCTGGCAGTGCCAGTCTGTGCCCCGGCAATGCCAGCCTGTGCACCCTGGCATTGCCCAAGGGGCAAAGTGTCCATGCCCAGCGGGCATATTGGCACTGCCCGATGCCTCATGGGCAGTGCCAAGGGAGCGGGGCCTATTGTGGGCAAGGCCTAGGGGTGATTGGTGGGGGTGGGGGGTCCCACTACCACTCTACATTGGGATCAGTCTGGGATGGAGGGACAGCAGCGATTGGGGCGGACTAGGGTGGGGGGGGCTGCCTCCGGGGGGAGTGGGGGGATCGCCACTGCTGGAGGGTGGGGCCTGGGCATCGGGGTGCTCCGGGACGGGGGGCGGGGGGGAGGGAGTCAGGACTGGCCCGGGAATTGCTGTGGGGGCCGCGATCGGGCCATGGGGGGTGGGCTGGAGGGGCAGCACTGCTGAGGTCCTGGGCTGGCCAGCAAATGGGATTTTGACAGTTTGGGGCCACTGCGCATGTGCAGAGCTCCAGAACTATCAGACTCCGGTGCAAATAGGCCCCGCCCCTCCTGGGTTTTTAATGAGATTCACGACTGGGACCTCTGCAGTGCATAGAGTGCGGAGATTCGGGTGAGAAGCTGAACAGTCAGAACAGTCAGGATTTAGAACAGTTTTCCAGCCAATTCAGCACTTTTAGGAAAATCGCCCCCCAAATTTCACAATCTGCCTTGGTGGGAGTCAAATTTGGGTCCTCAGAGCATTACCCTGGGTTGCTGGACTACTAGTTCAGTGACAATACCACTCTGCCACTTCCTCTCAATGGTGGAGTGCTGGAACTCCTTTAGCCTGGTAGGAAAATGTAGGGTTATGTGGGATAGGGCCTGGGTAGGATTGTTGTCGGTGCAGACTCGATGGGCCGGATGACCTCTTTCTGCACTGTAGGGATTCTATGATTCTCAAATTCCTTTGAAACCCAAATAATTTATGTTTGAAAATCCCAAGATACAGGAGTTTCCAGCTAAAAAAAAACTTCTGAAATTCACTTCAGGAATCCAATTCATATTTAGCATTGTTGATTTGAATAATAGACAGATAGCAATTTCAACTGTTGCTTGATGGAATAAAAGCTTCACAACTTTTATGATTTGATTTTGCGATCAGAATGCAAATTGCTAATGCAGTCCAAGTTTATGAATGTCAAATAGCATTGCAGTGCATTCTACATTGGAGAGACCAACCGCAGACTGGGTGAGCGCTTTGCTGAACACCTTCGGTCCGCCCGCAAGCAGAACCCAGACCTTCCTGTCACTTGCCACTTCAACACACCACCCTGCTCTCCTGTCCACATGTCCGTCCTTAGCCTACTGCAACATTCTAGTGAATCCCAACACAAACTGGAGGAACGGCACCTCATCTTCCGACTGGGCACTTTACAACCTTTAGTATTGAAAATTGAGTTCAACAACTTCAGAGCACGAACTCTCCCCTCTACCTTCACCCCATTTCCATTTATTCTATTTCATTTTGTTTCATCTCATTCATCCCATTTTTCCATCCTTCTTTCTCACTTCCATTTTTCCATTTCTCCATTCCAGCTCTCCTTCTTGCCACCCCCCACCCTCCCCCCCCACCCCCACCCCCCCCCACCCCCACCCCCTGACCTTCCAGGGCAACTGCCACATTCCTCAGGCACAGTCCCTTAACCATCTGTACCTCTGTTCTGCCATTCACACATTTTGATCACTTAATGGACACTTTTAGCACCGTCGCAGCTTTCTTTATCCTCACTTGCATTCCCTTTGCCCCCCTCCCCACCCCACCCCCCGTATAAAGCTCTGCTGATTCTCTTTGCTCTCAGCTCTGACGAAGGGTCATCTAGACTCAAAACATTGGTTCTATTCTCTCCCCATGGATGCTGTCAGACCTGAGATTTTTCCAGCATTCTCTGTTTTTAGAATCATAGAATCCCTACAGTACAGCAGGAGGCCATTCAGCCCATCGAGTCCGTACCGACCACAATGCCACCCAGGGCCTATTCCCGTACCCCCACACATTAACCCTGTTAGTCCCCCTGACACTACGGGAAAATTTAGCATGGCCAATCAACCTAACCTGCACATCTTTGCACTGTGGGAGGAAACCAAAGCACCCGGAGGAAACCCACACAGATACAGGGAGAATGTGCAAACTCCACACAGACAGTGACCCCAGGCTGGAATTGAACCTGGGACCCTGGCACTATGAGGCAGCAGTGCTAACCACTCTGCCAGGGCCATGTTTCAGATTCCAGCATCCGCAATATTTTGCTTTTATCTTTGTGTATGTGAGTAGTTATAAACAAGAACAGAAACCTAAATCAAATTTATTTAAATGAAAATCTTCCTCCAAACATTATTTTACACACAAGATCACTAATTTGTACTTTTTAATTGATAGTTGCTTGGACAGGACATAACACTGATAAAACCCATCAACTCAGAATAAGATTAGCATAGGCCCAATAAACAAAAGATTGGATTACTAATAGAACAAATCTCCAGAATGTATCACAGTTTGGAATGGCTCCTGCTCTGACCAAGACCACAAGAAACTACAATGGGTTGTGAACATAGCCCAGTCCATCACGCAAACCAGCCTCCCATCCATTAACTCCGTCTACACTTCCCACTGCCTCGGGAAAGCAGCCAGCAAATTCAAGGACCCCACACACCCTGGTCATACTCTATTCCAGCTTCTTCCGTCGGGAAAAAGATACAAAGGTCTGAGAACACATTCCCCAACTGATTCAAGAACAGTTTCTACCCTGCTGCCATCAGACTTTTGATTAGACCTATTCTATATTAAGTTTATCTTTCTCTACACCCTAGCTATGACTATAACAGTACATTCTACAATCTCTCCTTTCCTTTTCCCCTATGTACTCTACAAATTATATGTTTTTGTTGGTATAGCGTGCAAGAAACAATACTTTTCACTGTATCCCAACACCGGTGACAATAACAAATCAAATCAAATATGAGCAAAATCCAAAACTTCATGTACTAAATACAAAACTTGACTCAGTCACTAAACTGGCGACTTTGCTTATTATTATTCATTAATTGTGCTCTTCCAACATTGCTATTCAATAGTACAGAAAACAGGGCCTACAAATCAAAGGCCCCATTCCAATTTAGGTACTTGCAACACCTGCATTCTATCAGTTCCTCCCACAGCTTGGCTATATTTCAGTCCGTTGACCTGAACAGCAAGCCATCAGCAAACTATTCAACCTTAGCTATACCACAAGTGAGTGAACGAGATTTCTGATCTTGTATCCGTGCCAATTGACAGAAATGTTTTGCCTCTGTTTTGTTACATAGCCAGCAAGGGCAATGGGCCGTTAGATTCTCAGGCTTCAAATGAGGCCATTATTCCGCAATACCCTGACAGAATGCGAGTACAACTGAAGTGAAACCATAACAGAAATGCATTTTCAATTACCTCACAACCATTTATTCAGTGATGTGAATAAGGTGTGCAGTTTTGGATCAGCGCGTCGGCTTTGTAAATGAACAGTTCCACTGAACAGCAAAGGATATTTCAAAAAAAAAAGACAGAATGTAGGTTTTTATTCCCTTCTCTCGCTGCACTGCAATATGATGAAGATTTTCAATAAATTCTCAACAGAAGGAAAACAAGTATCAGATTCATTCTATCGTCCAGCCTGACACATTTTCAGCATTAGATCAGGCAGAAGGAGGCCACACCAGATATTAACTCATTCACTACCCTTCCCAACAAAATTACACCTCTCTTAATCTAGGAGGCGGCGGTCATGGATCTGCCTACTGACGGGAGGGAAAAAAAATTAACAAAGAATGATAGATTAAGGTCTGCTCAGCAACAGGTAAAAATAAACCTGCCTGGCGACCTCAGTAGTCAGCATTCAAAGCAGATGGTCAGATGTGACCTTTCCCAGTAATGAGATTAGCAGACAATCAGAGAAAATGAGGTGTAAATAGCCCTATCATCGGGAAACAGTTTACCTAGATGACTGAAGATCAGTGGAGGTGTCAATTTCGAGCATCATGGAATGTGAGAAATGCAAACAGTCCAACTGAACAAAAAGGGAGAATAAAAGAGGAACCAGGGTAAAACTGCCAGCACCTGCACAAGCAGGCGGGCAATGTGTATTTGTCTTTACTCTAATTTGTGAAATAGTCTTTCGTAAGTGTTACATGACAACTGGGCTGGCTATTCTCATCGGGGATGATATATGTTTTCTATCAAAAACTGCGTGGATTTTATCTTTGAGGGTGTCTCAACTTGAAACACAAGTTCATGGTGGTGTATTAATTTATTTATTTGGAATGGTGCGAGGATTCACGTGAAACCCCCAGTGAGAATAACCAACCCAGTCATTGCATAACAATTACTCAAGAATATTTATTAAATTTTTAAAAAGTCAAATACACACAAACAGGACTATAATACTTTAAGACAATTGAATATATGAATTACTAAATGCACAGTTTATATAAAAATTATCCATTGTTCCAAAATATATCTGGGATGCCTGAATTCCGTAACAATCTCCCATTCACAAATAATACCCGAATTAATTAAATTTATTTTTAAAAATTTAATTTATAAGTCAAATCCACATAATGCAAAGCAGATGATCAAGTCTGGGAACCATCTTTCCTGGTCTAGTGAAGATATTAAACTGCCTTTACAAAGGTTTCTGCACTAACCAGGCTCCAAGACTTCAGAGATGTTAAAATGGCCTCTCGGCTGTGAGATGTTAAACTGGCCTGTTGGCTCTCAGATGTCACAATGCCTACCTGCTCCTGCAGGTGCTGGCATTAATACCCCTGGTTCCTCTTTGATTCTCTATTTTGTGTATTCGGGCCATCCGCATCTCTCACACTCCATGACTCTCAAAATTAGCATCTGTATACCTCCACTGATTTCTCAGTCATCTAGGCGAGCTGTTTCTCGATGATAGGGCTATTTACACCTGATTCTGGCTGGATACTTACCAATCTCGTTACTGGGGAAAGGTTGCATCTCATCATCTGCTTTGAATGCTGGCTATTGCTATCCCTCGGCAGGTTTTTATAAGTTGCTAGGCAGATCATATTCTTTCATTCCTTGTTAAATTCTTGGTCCTGCTGTTACTAGGCAGATCCATGACAGCTACATTTACTGACAGTCTAAGGACAAATCAGATATAATCTTACTTCCATCTCAAAAGTGTCTGGAAAAAAACAAATTGTTGGCCTTTTCCAAAGAAAGATCCAAGTCTATAAAATGATGAAAGGCATAGATATCGTTGACAGTCAGAATCTTTTTCCCAGAGCTGAAATGTCAAATACTAGGTGAGAGGGGGAAAGTTCAAAGGAGATGTGAGGGGCAAGGTTTTTACACAAAGAGTGGTGGGTATCTGGAATGCATTGCCAGGGGTGGTGGTGGAGGCAGATACAACAGGGAGGTTTAAGTGGCTTTTAGATAAGCACATGAATATGCAGGGAATAGAGGGATATGGACCCAGGGCAGGCAGAAGGGATTAGTTTAAGTTGCATCATGTTTGGCACAACGTTGTGGGCTGAAGGGTCTGTTCCTGTGCTGTACTGTTCTCTGTTCTGTATTCTATCACTTCATCAGAAACTTGACTAGTTAATGAGCGACCATTTCTTTTTATCATAGAATCCCTGCAGTGTAGAAGGAGGCCATTTGGCCCATCGAGTCTGCACCGACCATAATCCCACCCAGGCCCCATTCCCTTAACTCCATGTATTTACCCTGCTAACCCCCGTGACACCATGGCGCAATGTACCATGGCCAATCAACCTAACCTGCACATCTTAGGCATTTAAGTAGGACTCCATAAGGGAGCGTAAAAGCACTTTGCACAGATGGCTCTCTCAGGGATAAAGGAATTCGCTTAGACACCGAGGTATGTTCTAGTGAAACCTCTGGTTCGGTGATGCTTGGTGCTGGAGTAAAGCAAAGCTCCTTCCGTCAGTACTTAAATCGTGTCGCTCTCGTAGGGATGCGGAGGAAACTTTCCACACTATTGAAAACTCAACATGTTTGGTGCAGTCTTCACTCACGGCACCGAGTGAGCAGACCTCCCGGGATCTTTTGAAATGTTATTTTCAAAGTCTGAAAAGTAGAAAAATGTTACTACTGCCAACCTTGTAAAGCTAAAGCAATTTGAGATGTGGTGGTCTCATCTTGTTGAAGACACCCTCAGGCCAGTACAATGAAAATTACAGTCAATCACAGGCATCAACGTGATGTGAAAAGTTAATGCAGAGACTACGAAATACAATGGTCGGGGGGGGGGGAAGGGATTTTTCGGCTGCTCCTGCCGGTGGGATTTTCTGGTCGCGCTGCAGTGAACGGAGATTTGGCCGAGCGCCAAATTCTCCCTCCTCGCTTGCAGCGACGAAGGGCCAGAAAATTCCGACCAATATTTTCACTATTTGCTTACCCGTGTCAGTACATGACAAACATGATGTGGAGATAGCCTGATGCATGATATCTGATGGCAGCAGGGAAGAAGCTGTTCTTGAGTCGGTTGTTTCGTGACCTCAGACTTTTGTATCTTTGAGGTCACGTACCAACTGACACAAGGACAGCTTTATCCCTGCTGCCATCAGACTTTGCTAAACAAGTGTTGCACTGTTTAAAGTGCCGTCTTTCAGATGAGGTGCTGAAACAAGGAAGATAGCATGATGTTTGACATTGATAGCCAAGTTCCGCACACACGAGGACGGCCTCAACCGGGATATTGGGTTCATGTCCCACTATTTGTAACCCCCACAGAGTTTCACTGGCTGTCTTGTCTGGAGACAATACACATCTTTTTAGCCTGTCTTGATGCTCTCTCCACTCATGTTGTTTTGTTTCTTAAAGACTTGATTAGTTGTAAGTATTCGCATTCCAACCATTATTCATGTAAATTGAGTTTGTGTCTTTATATGCTCTGTTTGTGAACAGAATTCCCACTCACCTGAAGAAGGGGCTTGCAGCTCCGAAAGCTTGTGTGGCTTTGCTACCAAATAAACCTGTTGGACTTTAACCTGGTGTTGTTAAACTTCTTACAGTACATGACAAAGGCAGAGTTCTTTAAAAGGGAATGCGTCAACTCGTGGTGGGAGAGACTGTAGAAGCTGTGAGTTAAGGCTCTGACCCTGTTTTCTTTGTTAACGGAAAGCTGATTCACAAGCAGGCATGAAATAAGAGACTAAGGTGTGACCGGAAAGCAACGAGTTCTCCCAGTGCAGGAGACCGAGTGGGTCACACACCCAAGAAACTGCTGAGGTTGGCGATGGCGTGCTTCCTGAGCATTCGAAAAATAAATAGATTTCCTGTCATGTTGATGCAACAGAACGATCGGGATGAGTGTGTGTGAGTGCTGTGAAGCGATGGGAGGCGCAGTATCAGGTTCAAGTCCATTATGTTTCGAGACCAGGCCACAGCTTTTGGCAGCTTCAATCAGAAGGTGGGTCCTGCACTCAATCAGCGGAACAAAATTGGTGCTGAAGACACCACTTTGTGGCTGCACTCGCACAGAATGTACTGTAGGCACTGTGCAATCATTCAAGGTCACAACAAAACATACACACCCAACCGAGGAAAAGGCAGAATCGTGTGTTTTCATTTGTTAGTGTGTCTGTTTATTTGTTTTTCTTCATCCTGCTCTCCCCTTCTGCTCAGATGGAAAGGACAAATTTGGATTTGTACAATATTTTTTCGCTGCCTGCGGGCACTCCCAAGCTCTTTACTCAGTACTGCCGAAGTGTAATCACTGTTGTAATCTATGCCGTGACTTGTCACAGCTTGAACATATTGGGAAAAGTGAGGATTGTTTTCTCTTTGCATAGTGTCATGAGATCTTGTACATCTTGTTGAGAGAGGGGACGAAGCCTTGTTTCAGCACCTCATCTGAAAGACGCCACTTTGAACAGTGCAACACTTGTTTAGCAAAGTCTGATGGCAGCAGGGATAAAGCTGTCCTTGTGTCAGTTGGTACGTGACCTCAAAGATACAAAAGTCTGAGGTCACGAAACAACCGACTCAAGAACAGCTTCTTCCCTGCTGCCATCAGACTTTTGAATGGACTTACCTTGCATTAAGTTGATCTTTCTCTACACCCTAGCTATGACTGTAAAACTACATTCTGCACTCTATCCTTTCCTTCTCTATGTACGGTATGCTTTGTCTGTACAGTGCGCAAGAAACAATACTTTTCACTGTATACCAAGACATGTAACATTAATAAATCAAATCAGTACTATATTGAAGTGTTAGCCCAAATAACGTGCTCGGGTTGCAGGCATGGGGCTTGAATCCACCAACTTCAGACTCAGATACAATGCTAGTATCATTAAACCTAAGCTGGTGTCTGTCAGGAAAGAGTTATATGGGTGCTGAGGTACACTTAATGGCCAGACTGCGCAGCAGGGCTCCTGATGCCAGGCCCCAAAGTTGGGAAATCCCACCTTGACCGTCTGTGGGACACCCGGCAGAATTCTTTGGCCACCCAGCAATTGCTGATCTTCCATGTCCTTGAAAGATGAGAACCTGCCTCCATATCCTGTCAGCAGTTGCCATTGATGGGAGGGAAGTGCATCTAGCTGGGCGGGCACCATGGGATTGCCCTGTCTTGCACCGTGGGCGGCATGGTGGCACAGTGGTTAGCACTGCTGCCTCACAGCGCCAGGGACCCGGGTTCAATTCCCAGCTTGGGTCACTGTCTGTGTGGCGTTTGCACATTCTCCCCGTGTCTGCGTGGGTTTCCTCCGGGTGCTCCAGTTTCCTCCCACATCTGAAAGACGTGCTGGTCAGGTGCATTTACCCGAACAGGCACCAGAGTGTGGCCACTAGGAGAATTTCACAGTAGCTTCATTGCAGTGTGAATGTAAGCCTTACTTGTGACTAATAAATAAACTTTAAAAAACATAAAGGTAAGTGACATCGGGGGTTGTAAGGGGCAATCAAGCAGGTCCCAGCTAGAGTTGGGGTGGGGGTTATTGCAGGTACAGAGTTATTTCTTTGTGGGTGGCCACCAGAGCAGCTTGTTCCCCAGTGGTTTGTCTATGGGGAGATAGATTGTTGGCATGCTGTCTTGGAAACAGATGGTCCTTGTAGTTTGTATGGATGGCTGCCTCGTGTTTTGTCATTCCCGGAGAGCACTGAGTACTTGCTTCCGTTAATTCCTATTGATCCATTCAATATTTTATAGAACATGGTCAGTCTCTTTATTCCCCTCCTTTGCTGTGGTGATTCTCATTCCAAATCTCTGATCAAGGATGTGACATAGATTTCACACAGATTCATGCCTTTGGCTTGACAGGGTAATAGCTGAGAAGATGTGTCCTTTCATGGGAGAGTCTAGGACCAGGGGGCACAGTCTCAGAATAAAGAGGCGCCAATTTAAGACTGAGATGAGGAGAAATTTCTTCTCTGAAAGAGTTGAGAGTCTTTGGAACTCCTTGCCAAAGAGAACTGTGGAGGCAGAGTCCTTGGGGTGGATTTTTCCAGCCATTTAAGCTGGCGGGGTTCTCTTCTTCTGCTGGCAGTGCACTCCCTCCCATGGGTTTCCCGGTGCTGTGGGGTCACATCAATGGGAAATCCCACCTCCCACTGCTGAAAAACACCCGACCGAGAGGCTGGAGGAATTCCCCACTCCCCCCATATATTTAAGGCTGAGATAGATAGATTTTTGATCAGTAAGGAAGTCAAGGATTACGAGTAAAGGGCAGGAAAGTGAGGAATGTCGTCGGATCAGCCATGATCCTATTGAATGGCGGAGCAGGCTCAAGGGGCTGAAAGGCCTACTCCTGTTCCTATTTCGAATGGTCTTATGGTCCGAATCTAATTTATAGCTCTCGCCGTATAAAGATTCCAAACACAACTTGCATACACCAAGACTGGATGAGCAAGCAATTAGAAGCTACAATTCCACCCCCACCCCTACTTTCTCTCACCCCAGGGCTTGTAAAACTCAGCCAATGTGTAAGCTTGGCCAATGAGTGCTGGCAGCAGCTTCAACCATTGCACAGTGAGTGCTGTATAAGACAGCTGAGTCTAATCCCTATCCAGAACTGTTACCCCATACAGTTTATTGGATGCTGACGCAAATCAGGAGTCCTGTCTTTATTATTCTCTGTCCTCGTTCACACACACTAAGGTGAATCACGCCAATACCTAAAGCTGCCCAGCTGAGACCTGCTCATGTAACTCAGTAAGAGTTTTGACAACACCAGGTTAAAGTCCAACAGGTTTATTTGGTAGCAAATGCCATTAGCTTCCGAAAGCTAATGGCATTTGCTACCAAATAAACCTGTTGGACTTTAACCTGGTGTTGTCAAAACTCTTACTGTGTTTACCCCAGTCCAACGCCGACATCTCCACATCATGTAACTCAGAGCAGGGGGTTCAAACCTTGGGCATTCCTGAACAGCCTTTTTACCGACAGCCCCGTAAGCAAATGCATTTCAGTTCAGTTTAAATTGTTAAAGTGATGATGAATGGCTCGAGTTATAAATTGGTTATTTTATATTTTAAGTTCACAAAACAATGCTGATGCAAGAGCACTTTCTTTTGCCAAATTACTTACGACTTCATCAAGGCTTGGTGGAACTACTAACTAAAGCACCTCAGCAACTGAGGTGGCATAGTGGTTAGCACTGCTGCCTCACAGCGCCAAGGACCCGGGTTCAATTCCAGTCTTAGGCCACTGTCTGTGCGGAGTCTGCACATTTCCCCGTGTCTGCATGGGTTTCCTCTGGGTGCTCCGGTTTCCTCCCACAGTCCAAAGATGTGCAGGTTAGGTTGATTGGCCATGCTAAATTGACCATAGTTTCAGAGATCAGCCGGGTAAATATGTGGTATTATGGAAATAGGGCCTGGCTGGGATTGTGGTCGGCGCAGACCTCCTTCTGCACTGTCGGGATTCTATGATTTCTATTCTATGAATAGCCGTCACTGACACAATTGAACCACTTACAAACAGATGGGAGGCTAAATAAACGTGAACTGTTCCAGCACTGAGCCATTTACTATACTAAGATCTGCCATAAAGATATAACATTGTTTTTTTCCACTATATTCAGAAATATCCAGTTTAATTAACAACAAAATTGTGTCTCCAAGCCTTTAATGCATAGTCTATGGTAAATAAGAAGAACTAAGACAGACTGAATCAATATGGATTTGCCAAGAGGTAGTACAGCAAGCTGAACAATACTAAGCTTCTCATAATCTACAAGAATGGTAGCAGGTGACTTTGACAGGTGAGATACATGCTTAAACAAACTAGCATGTTACCATGGCAGTGGGTCTTTCATCCATGTGCAATACGGTTTACATTCTTGTCCACAGGGGGAGAGAAAGTAGGCCTGAAAATGATGGAAGCCATTATTAAGGGATTAATGGAAAGACTTTTAGAAAATCATAAGGCAAAGTTAACACAGTTTTATAAAAGGGAAATTATGTTTGACAAATTTATTAGAACTCTGAGGACGTAACAAGTAGGATTGATAAAGGGGAACCGGTAGGTGTCTTGTATTTGGATTCTGCAAATAAATTTGATGGTGTTCCAAAAAAGATAATGGGGCGAATTTTACCATTCCGCCTGCCATGGGAATTGTAGCAGGCGAGGGGCGAACCATGGAAAGGTCTGTTGACACTGGGTGGGATTTTCCAGTTTTGGGGCAAACGTGACTAGGAAATCCTGCCTAATAATTCCCAAGATTTGTAGGTTAGATGGATTAGCCATGGTAAATGTCTGGGGTTACGGATATAGGTTTGGGGGGAATAGGGCCTGGGTAAAATATCTGTCGGAGAGTCAGTGCAGACTAAATGGGTTGAGTAGCCTCCTTCTGCAGAGTAGGTACTCTTCTATTCTACTGGGTGCAATATATTAGCATTGATAGAGGATTGCCTAAATAACAGGAAACAGAGAATCAGGATAAATGGATCACTTTCAGATTGGCAAACTGTAAACTAGTGCAATGCCACAGGGATCAGTGCTGTGGCAATTCTCGTGCAGTCCTTGATGGAGACTTCTGTTGGGGTGGGAGCACCCCAGCACATCTTCTGGGGTGCCTCCAGTGGAGGATCTCAGCCTCTGCTCTCATCCATTTGAAGTTCTGGGTGAGGAGGTACCTCTGTGTATCAGAATAGACAAATCCCTGAATATTCCTGGAATTGAAGATTACATATCTTTCAACATAATGATGTGGAAGCCAAGGTCGCCTTAATTATCTGCTCCAAAATATGTTGGTACATCGAAAATTGCAGTATTAATTTAAATGACTGAAGTCCAAATAGGTGCCCCAGTCATTATTAATGGCCATTTACAAATACAGATAAACAGAGCATGGTGTGAAGAATCTGGATATAGAAAAAAAAATGCATGTATTTAGTGCCTTTTATGACCTTGAGGTGTCACAAAGCCCTTTACAGCCAACAGGCAGCACAGTGGCACAGAGGTTAGCACTGCTGCCTCACAGCGCCGGGGACCCGGGTTCAATTCCAGCCTTGGGTAAATGTGTACGTGGAGTTTGCACGTTCTCCCCATATGTGCATGCATTTTCTCCGGGTGCTCCAGTTTCCTCCCACAGTCCAAAGATGTGCAGGTTAGGTTGATTGGTTATGCTAAATTGCCCCTTATTCTCAGGGAGATTAGTAGGGTAAATAGTGGGGTTACAGGGATAGGGCCTGGGTGGGATTGTGGTCAGTGCAAGCTTGATGGGCCGAATGGCCTCTTTCTGAACCATAGGGATTCTATGAATAAAACACTGTCGGTAACGTAGATATAGAGTAAAAGCAATACACTGTTGATAAAAGAAAGACTCACATTTGTATTGCTGGATGTCCCAAAGTGAATTAAGTAAAAACAGAAAATACTGGAAAAATACAGCATTTTCTGGACTTTAACCTGGTGTTGTTAAAACGCTTACTGTGATAGAACCAATGCAGGGATATTCTGGGATACATTTTCAGGAAACCATCTTTCTTTCTCTTTTCATTTCACTGCATATATCACGGACCACATACACATCAGTATTGCCTTTGGTCTATCTAAAGCTGAAGGAAACAAAGAGTGTCACATGGCTTTCATAGTGGTAAAGGAAAGGGAACAGTAGGCATGGGAAATATGCCAATTATTCCATTAACGATCCAGCATCTTCCAAAACCAGGTCCCAGTGCACACCAGTGAAGTAGGGACTATTTTCGAAAACAATTGTACAAAAAGTACTGAAGTATAATGTGTGTAGTTGTAAGAGCTTGTTTGAGGCTTTGACCTATTTGGTCTAAAATCTAATTTGCTTTAATTCATGTTATGTTACTCATACAAGGCCAGGTTCTGCTTACAAGAGTCAACTCCCATAGATAGGCAACCACTCAGAATGGAAAATGAGTCTGAGTGTTTTGCATGTTATGTTATTTGTCAAACAATGGAATATCACTGGGCAATTATCCCAAAGCTGCTTCTGCCCTGATAGTTAAAGTGGTATTCTTTCTATTCAGTCCTGGCAGGTGGTTTAGTTAAACTGACAATGCAAGCACCATAAAGTTCCACAGGATGACATTTCACTGTTAACTCAGCAAGCTAATTTTCAACACACAGATGGAGGAAGAGTCGAGGGACAATTTCTTTTAATTATTTGCTTTGGAGTGGCAGTCTGATGCACTGAGAGAGGTTTCAGTCAATCTCTCTCCTATCTGTGTTAAACAAGAATAGACATATAGGGGCGATTTTTCCGGTCCCGCCTGTTGGGGGAATCGTTGCGGGCAGGACGGAAAATTTGACGGACCATGGAAAGCCCCGTTGACATCGGGCAGGTGGGACCAGAAAATCACACACATAGAAGTGAACTGAGGGAGATGGAGGCAGAGAGAGGGGGTTGGAAGTAGAGAGAAGAGCAGGGAGAGAGGAGTGAGAGAAAGAAGAGAAACGCTGACCTTATGTTGAGATAGAAACATGAATGGCCCTCAGTGGAAAAATTAGGAGTCAATTCATTTAGGAACAGTGGGTTCAAAGACAGTATCATAGAATCCATTCGGCCCATCGAACCTGCATCTTAACAATCCCACCCAGGCCCCATCCCTGTAACCCTACCTATTTACCCTGCTAATTCCCCTGACACTAAGGGGCAATTTAGTATTGCCAATCAACCTAGACTGCACATAGTACTTTGGACTATGGGAGGAAACCAGAGCACCTGGAGGAAACCCACACAGTCACCCCAAGGCTGGAATTGAACCCGAGTCCCTGGCGCTGTGAGGCACCAGTGGTAACCAATGTGCCACCCCAATAGTGACAGTGACAATGGGTTCAACTTTGCTGGCACAGAATTAGTTTTGATTTAGCGGGCAGTTGGAACTGGGTATATCTCATGTGGTGGCCAATTAAGTGGTTTAATGACCTTCAGGCAGAGAACTAAAGAGAACATTGATTGCATCTTGATGTTATCCACAGGTATATTGTTCACCGATGCAACAACTTCATCACAGAGTCTCCACTTAGATCGAATGACTATTGAGATTTCTCATCTTTTTCTTGTGCACAGCTGCCTTCCACTTTCATACCGCACAATTTCTGTCACAGTTACTGTTGGCCAACTCCAAGCAACAACACTGGAATGAACGGCTGACAAACACATTGCCCAACTGACAATACGTGCAGTATCTATCTCTAGTATTTCATTCTTGAAGAATTTGTTCAGGTTTCTAAGCTTGGGATTGAGTTTCAAGGGTGTCACGGTGGCACAGTGGTTAGCACTGCTGCCTCACAGCACCAGGGGCCCGAGTTTGATTCCTGGCTCGGGTCACTGTCTGTGCGCAGTCTGCATGTTCTCCCCGTGTCTGTGTGGGTTTCCTCCCACAGTCCGAAAGATGTGCTGGTTAAGTGCATTGGCCATGCTAAATTCTCCCTCATTGTAAACGAACAGGTGCCGGAGTGTGGCGACTAGAGGATTTTCACAGTAACTTCATTGCAGTATTAATGTGAGCTTACTTGTGCCACTAATAAACAGACTAAACTTCAGACTGTGTTCTATCCTCAGGTGTCAAGCACAATGTTGGCAGAGACATGGGCCAAAATAGTGAAAACATTTGCATCGGAGAGGAAACAGATTTTTGCTTCTAAAGGACTAGTTCCCACAAAAATTCTTTCTTGGCAGTTCTGATATCTCCGAGGTAAATTGAACACTGTGCAAAGGCCAGAATGGATTAAGACTTCTTCCACTTGACTTTGAAACAGCTGTTTCCTATCAGGTTGCAAATCTGGCATTGAGGCCTGGATGTCATTGTGTAACTCAGACATGCACAATCAGGCATCACAATGAAACATAAGTGGCGCAAAGGCAGATGGTATCCCTCTACCAGTAACACTGACTGTGCCAACAAGTTCCAATACAACCACCTGGAGAATATTCTTCATATTGGGTGTACTCAATCATCATTTTGAGCCAATGCTAAAACATCTTACAACTGTTGCCTTTAGTAGGAATCATTTGAGCCCATTCCAAATGATAATACAATATGGACGATGCATTTGCATGTCCAAGATATCAAACTCAGCGTCATGAAGAATTGGACTGCTGGACTCTTGAGGTGTTTTCCTAAAATATGTTTGCATTCACTTCATTATTTATTCCACTGATTAGTTTTGTGTTGTCACTTGGATCACTTCCTAGAAGCAGACTGTAGAGTACTCTGTCATCTTACATGAAAATTAAGGTCTGTTTTGAGAGGGTTACTTTTTCCCCGCTGAGAATTAAAGGATCTACTGATCAGGATAGGATGAACAGGCTACACAGGGCGGCATGGTGGCACAGTGGTTAGCACTGCAGCCTCACAGCACCAGGGACCTCGGTTCGATGCCAGCCAAGCAGAAAAGTACCCATTTATACCCACACTCTGTTTCTTGTTTGCTTTCCAATCCTCTATTCATGCCAATATGTTACTCCCTTGACTTTTATTTAATGCAATAACCTTTGATGAGGCACCTTATCAAATGCCTTCTGAAAATCTAAGTCCAGTACACTCGCTGATTCGCCTTTACCCACTGCACCTGTTACTTTTTCATAAGAATGTCAATAAATTGGTTAAACATAATTTCCCTTTCATAAAACCATGTTCTGTCTGATTAGCTTGAATTTATCTACATGCCATACTAAAACATATTTAATAATGTTAAAGATTTTTCCTCTGGATGTTAAGCTAACTGGCAAATAATTTCCTGCTTTTTAAGGAGTTAAACCTCCTGACCAGCATTCCCATTCACTTTTTGAATAAATACATTAACTATTTTCCAAGCTAATGGAACATTCCCTGAATCAATGACCTTTGGAAAATTAATACACAGGCAGCAACTCTCTAACCAGTTCTTTTAGGGCCCTCGGATGAAATCGACCAAAACCTGGGGAACTGCCAACCTGTGATTCCAACAATTTACGAAATACAGTATAACTTTTCTGATATTCTTGAGTTCCTACCTTCCTTCCATTTCTTGATTTTTATCTATTTCTGGATGTTACTTACATCCTCTTTAGTGAAGACTAATGCAAAATATCTATTCAGTTCATCTGCTATCTCCTCATTTTCCATTATCAACTTCCCAAACTCGCTTTATTTGGGTCCAACACTCACTTGGTGTCACAGTGGTTAGCACTGCTGCCTCACAGCACCAGGGACCCAGGTTTGATTCCTGGCTTGGGTCACTGTTTGTGCAGAGTCTGCACGTTCTCCTCGTGTCTGTGTGGGTTTCCCCTGGGAGCTCCGGTTTCCTCCCACAGTCTGAAAGACGTGTTGGTTAGGTGCACTGGCCATGCTAAATTCTCCCTCAGTGTACCCGAACAGGCGCCGGAGTGTGGCGACTCAAGGATTTTCACAGCAACTTCATTGCAATATTAATGTAAGCCTACTTGTGGCTAATAAATAAACTTTAACACTTTAACTAGTTTTCTTTTAAAATATGCATAGAAACTCTTACTTTCTGTCTTTATAGTTCTAGCTAGCTTTCTCTTATAGTTTAATGTTTTCCTTCTTCGGATCTTTTTGTCATTTTTTCCTTTTTTTCCATATTCTGCCAATCTTCAACCACTCATCGTTGCACAATTATATGCTCTTTCCATTTTGTTTGACATTGTCTTTAACTTTTATTTTAGCTAACCACAGATAGTGGGCCCTTCCTGTGGAATTTTGCTTTTTTGCTGGAATGTATCTATTTCTAAATTCTGAAATATCCCCATAAATGACCACCTCTGCATCTATATCCCTTAAATTAACTTGCTAGTTCCCTTTTTCCAGCTCTGCTTTCATGTCCTCATAATTGCCCTCATTTAAGTTTAAAATTACCAGTCTTAAACCCACTTTTCTCCCCTAAACTGAGTGCAAAATTCAATCATATCATGATCATTGTTACATCGGGGGTGCCTTCACTATGAGGTCATTAATTAACCCTATCTCATTGCACAGTACCCAGCCTGCTAAAAATAATAAAAATAGAAAATATTGGAAAAAAAATCAGCAGCTCTGGTAGCATCAATGGAGAGAGAAACAGAGTTAACATTTTAAGTCCAATATGACTCTTCTTCAGAGCTTCCTAGCTCTGCCTTTATTATTCATCATCTCTAGCCAAATTGCTTCTATATTCTGGTTTCCTGAACTTAGATCATCCCTCACTATTGTGTTGTTATCTTTAGTTAACAGTGCCACCCCTCCACCTTTTTCTAACTTCCTATCATAGAATCATACAGTGCAGAAGGAGGCCATTTGGCCCATCAAGTCTGCACCGACCACAATCCCACCCAGATGCTATCCCTATAATGCCGTGCATTTACCCTAGCTAATCCCCCTGACATTAAGGGACCTTCCCAAAATCACAAACTCATCAATGTTCAGGTCCCAATCAATGCCATCCTCCAGCCATGTCTCTGAGATAGCTAGGGATCATACTTATCCATTGCTATTTGCACTATCATCTCATCTGTTTTCTTTGAATGCCATCTGCATTCAGATACAGAGCCTTAAGTTTTAGTCCTTTTAAAAGCCTGGGATCCTTTGCTCCAGAAAATGGCAAAACTGAGGGGGTGACATTATTAAAGTCTTTATAGAATCCTACAGTACAGAAGGAGGCCATTCGGCCCATTGAGACTGCACCGACAACAATCCCACCCAGGCTCTGTCCCCATAACCCCATGTATTTACCCTGCTGATCCCCCTGACACTAAGGGGCAATTTGGCAAAACCAATCAACCTAACTCGCACATCTTTGGACTGTGGGAGGAAACCCGGAAGGAAAGCCACCCAGACACGGGGAGAATGTGCAAACTCCACACAATGACCCAAGGTTGGAATTGAACCTGGGTCCCTGGCGCTGTGAGGCAGCAGTGCTAACCACTGTGCCATCGTGCCGAAGAAAAGGTTCAATCGGTTAAACATAGGGATGATAGTTTGGACCGTTGTGGAATTCACACGGTAACGTGGGTACAGGGATAGAAGTGGATTCAACAAATGGTGCTCTTTAGGTCCAGATCATGTTTGGATTCTGAGGAATTGTTAACATTTACTGCAATGATTACAGGAAATCAGCCCGACCAGCTAATTGTGTAAGCACAGTCTGACATCCATGAAGTAACCAGCTAGCTGTGTAAGTACACCCAACCATAATGTCTGCAGCAAACTATCTGGTCCTGATTTTCTGCTGGACACTCAGACTAATCGCTACGTAGTGCATTTGCTTAGAGTACTTCAGTCCTTAATGACATTGGGCAAGAAATTAATTCATGTAGTACTGCTCCTCGCTGAATGATTGATGCCTATCTTTGATTCACAAGGGTGTTCTGTACTTCCTGCATGGCTCACATGGTACTCTCCGAGGATGTGTGTGCTGGAACACATTGGCATCCTGATATGTGATGCCAGGGTGCCAGATTTGAGTAATGAATGTATAGGCAATGCCTGAATTGTCTACTCATTAAAAAAAAATGAAGTAGTGAAATGGGTCCAGGAATAACATTATTTAAAGGACCTGGCATCCCGATTACCAGCAAGTTAAATGTTTGGAACATTTTCTGTTTTCAAAAGTGTCTGAAAGTTTCTGGAGTATCTTTATTTCTAATATTGTTGGTGAATTCTTGCATTTACCCGAGGGACCAGTGGGAGTTGCAGTGGGATTTCTCTGTGCCCCTTGCAGGTAACAAGAGTCTGCCTGGCAGACTAGTCAGCTCACATAGCATGTAGGCATGGCTGCCATAGTTGGATAGCTGGAGATATGTGTGCAGCTAGCAGCATTGGTGGTTATATGAGGATCAGTTGGGACATCTGTAAATTAACTAGGAGTTCTGAGTGTCCGGGAATGTTGCTGGCTGAGTGAGAGGTTCGAGATACACTGAGCATGAAAAGCTGGTGGTGTCATTGTTAATTTTTTTACCACTGAGGAGTATCCTCAAGAACTCATTTCACAGGTATCAGGTATTTATTGCTGTCTTACTCACTCCACACTACAAACAACAACTGCCCTCTCAGGGCAGTTCCCAGGCAGATCCACACCCAGGGTCACCTGACCCGTCCCTTAAAGGGGCTATGGCCCAACATACATAAGTTATTTATAGGAGATCACATGAGAAGATGCATTCACTTGTGTTGACCATCCTTGTAAGGCCATTTGACTTCTTTTGACCCTGTTGCCAGGTCCTCGGGTTCAAATTCTGGGAGTCAACCTCCGAACCAACCATTCCCACTCTCTTGAGAATGATCCTTGAGGATTCCTGACTTGTCAGTCTAAAGCTTCGGGTTTTCTTTTTCCAACCTGTTTGTTAAGATCAGGTTAATTTAATTGCATTGCTTCATGGTCGTTTCCCAGCTTTGTGAGATCACGGTTCCAATTTTTTGTGTGAAAAGCCCACCAGCAAACCTCAAAATTGCCCGAAGGTCAGCAACACAACAACTGTCAAGAGTCTTTCCCATTGGCTTCAATCTTGTCTCTTTTCTACTTACCTAGTATCCTAATCTATCTTAGTGCTTTCTAATCAGTTTTTTGAGGTGGTGGAGTATCATGATAACGTGTTGCATCGTAAATAACAAAAATATATTGTCGTGAGATGCAGCAATCAGCAGAGTCTTCAGACTTAATGATCAAGAAAACACAGATATGATTGTGAATGATTCATTCAGTCTTTTTCTTCTGGCCTCTCAAAAGTTGTGTCACACATAGATACCTGAGGGCTCCAACACTTCTCACTGACAGTGAAGGCCAATGTATTTCAGTCATTCCATTTGTTGCTCTGGAGTCATTTGATCTTTCTACCCTATGAGATCACTGGCAAATTACACCTCTTATATGAAGTAATTATATTGGATAATATTATGCACCACATTGAAGAAAGCCTTATTCTACTTCTATAGAATGGAAAATATCTCGTGAAATTTATCTGCGTTGCAAGTATTGAATCTTCCCGCAAACATGCACATATTGTCACCATGTCCACATGGTGTCACCTGCAGAACATGCTAATAAGGGCAGTCACCAAAATCAGTGTTATCATCTGCACAGTGTTATAAATAACAAGTGGGATATTTTCTTGTCAAATTAACAATATCACACAGTACTTTTAAAGTAAAATTTGTACTCTGTTTTTTATATAATCGTAGTGGGATTGCAAAAGCTGCACACAAACCAACGCTGCATTATATCCTCACTGCTCTTAATATTAATGATCTATGCTGCACATATATCAGACGATATTTGTAACTACATGTCAATAATTGATGCTATCTCGTTACCGTGATTGATTAGTGAAGCTTGAAAGGAGAAAAGATATCATGCATGATTGGAGGGAAGGGTTAAAGTTGTCGGGGGGGTGGTTGCTGAGGAAATAAGGCGTCTGTAAAGAGGAGAGGCTTGCCTGCAGTATTAATAAGCAGAAGGCAGCACCACAATCATTCAGACGAGGTTGGCAGGTGAATTCTACATGATGCCCACTTCACTCTGAATGGGGACAGGAATGTCACGAATTGCAAATCCCATGTCAAAATATCAGGGCAAATTAATTTCTAGCCCATTACATCATGTGCTGAGAGCCTTCTTGAATAAAGCCATACAGCTTTTCAAGACTTGCTCTCCATTTCTCAAACTTAAGATTCAGTTCCTGTCAGTATGTTTGGAAATCTGAATTCAAAACCTGCTGTGTAGCTTGGCTGAAGGGATGACCAATGTCAATGATTCAGTCCCATGGCGGAATACATAAATATCTAAATAGCAAAGAGGAACACTGTTCTATTGGCACAAAGTACCAAGCAATATCTTTGAATAAGTGGATTTAAACCCCTTGCTAAAATGCACCAAAGCAAAACAGTAGATATATTTGTGTGACGGGGGAGTTCTGTTTGCAATATCTCCAGAACATTCATATTTAAATGTTTAAATGTGAAAACATTTCAGTGCAAAAGATCAAAAAACTTGATTATAGCTATCAAATATTTCTACCCTTCATCAACCAACTCAGCAGCTTGACTGGAATGGATGGAGGCAACAGATGCAATGGACATTCAAATACCAGCATCCATACATCTTTACCATTTCCAGCATTGCTTATTATATATGTTGGGGGAGCAGACTATTCTAATTATTGGGCGGCATGGTGGCACAGTGGTTAGCGCTGCTGCTTCACAGTGCCAGGGCCCTGAGTTTGATTCCAGCCTTGGCTGACTGTCTAAGTGGAGTTTGCACATTCTCCCCATGTCTGCGTGAGTTTCCTCCGGGTGCTCCGGTTTCCTCCCACAGTCCAAAGATGTGCAGGTTAGATAGATTGACCATGCTAAATTGCCCCTTAGTGTCCCAAGATGCGTAGGTTAGGGGGATAAGTGGGGTAAATGTGTGGGGATGGACTTGGGTATGATGCTCTGTTGGAGAGTCAGTGCAAGTTTGATAGGCTGGATGGCCTCCTGCACTGCAGGGATTCTATGATTCTACGCTTCCCAATATATTTGCCACCATTTGTGCAATGTCACTCCTGGTCCGAAGGGACACTCATTATTCCCTGGTGTTCAGTTTTACATAGGGAAAGTTGTAAAAGGACAGTGGTCCAAAAGACAATGCAACCATTTGCTAATGAATCAATTGTGTTGACTTAACTGCCAAATTCAAAAATATTTGTTGGAGATTTATACCAGAAAATGCAGAGCCTCTTGTCAATATTACGTGGCTTGTGGCAATCATTCTCCAAAACCGTATCGCAGCAGACCCCATAATTGTAACCAGTGATCCTGACATGATGATGCTATTGACCCCGAGGCTATATATCATCCAGGGTCAGGGGCATGTTATTATGACAAGCAAGAGTCCCACTGCACTGGAGATGTACCTTGACTCTGTTGAAGTGGAAAATTAAGGCTAGGGCATTTCTCCCAGTTGCAATATCATTAGTGATGAAAAAAAAGTCACCGAGGGTGCAGGATTTCAGACAGGCAGCGGGGAAATTTCATTTACCGCTGAATTAAGCCTAAACGGTGTTCAAGAAAGCAATTGCATTTGCGCAAACTCGAGAAACCTTGGCCAAGATTTTCTGGCCCCAACACCGGAAAATCCCACCCGAGGTCCACAGACCTTTGCATGGTCCACCCCCCCCAGCTGCTATGCTTCCCATGGCAGGATTGACGGGAAAATTCCACCCCCATTTGCTTTGAAAATAAAATGTGGATTTTTTATTATTATAAATGTTAGCAAAATTAAGAATCCTGTTATTTAAAAAGAACACTTACTACAGGCTTTGCTCATTTTTATTGCCAAGCTAACTTGCAAATTAACATCTTAATACAAAGAAACACACAATTGCAGATGGCAAGCTTCCACGCAATATTATTTTGGGGGTTTGCACAACAGTTCCTTCCAAATGTGTCATCAGGAAAGAACACTCTGTCAGGAGGTGAGCAAACAGTCCTTCCATTTTATAATCCTAACTGTGAATCTGTTAACAATATCTGAATTGAATCAGCAGAAGCATTTACACTTTCCAATTTCCCACTTCCATTGAGAGTCATTTTGCAAAATACATTGCAGCCACATCACGCATTAATTTACAGGATGGAATTTGAATCAGACAAGGTATTGAGATTTTTGCTTGTAGTTGCAGAACTGTGGCTTAATGGAAATAAATAATACTTGCATTTACGTGGCATCTTATCACATTGAAGTCAATCAAACCCATTCACATAATGAATTACTTTTAAGTACAATGACAGCTATTATGCAGCCAAACACAGGAGCTATTTTTATGCCAACTTTGTCCAACAGCTGAACTCGTGATAATTAACCAGTTCATCTACTTTTTTTTAAATCGAGATGGTGAAAGTGTTTTGGTCCCAATTTTTGGAAGTGCCTTGGAACGTTGAACTTCCACCCGAACTTCAATTTAACATCTTACCTGAAGGTCAGGAAATCTGAATTATGTTCTAAATTGAGGAGACAACAGACCTTTGATCCCACTGGGCACATTTGTCACTCCTGGTCAGAAGAGACACTCGTTATTCCCTGGTTTTCAATTTTACACAGGGACTGTTGTAAAATGACAATGGTCCAAAAGACAATGCAACCATTTGCTAACGAACCAACTGCGTTGATATAACTGCCACATTCAAAAATATATGTTTTTCAAAGTTAAAGTTTATTTATTAGTGTCACAAGTAGGTCTACATTAACACTGCAATGAAGTTACTGTGAAAATCCCCGAGTCGCCACACTTCGGCGCTTGTTCGGGTACACTGAGGGAGAATTTAACATGGCCAATACAACTAACCAGCATGTTTTTCAGAATGTGGGGGAAAACCGGAGCACCTAGAGGAAATCCACACAGACACGGGGAGAATGTGCAGACTCCACACAGACAGTGACCCAAGCCGTAAATCAAACCTGGGTCCCTGCCACTGTGAGGCAGCAGTGTTAACCACTGTGCCACGGTGGCACAGTGGCTGGAGATTTATATCAAAAAATGCCAAGGCTCTTGTCAATATTACCACTTGGATACCACTAGGCACATTTGTAATGTGCCACCATTTGGCACCGCAAGCCTGTTCAGTCATTCAATGAGATCATGGCTAATCTGCAAACTAACTCCAAGTACTCACCTTTGACACTTGACCCTTCATACTGTTGACTAACAGAAATCTATTAGCCTTAGTTTTTAAGTTAATAATTTATCAAGCATCAATTAATGTTTGAGGAAGAAAGTTCTAAGCTTTCAATGCCATTTGTGTGAAGAAGTGTTTCCTACTTTCTCTCCTGAAGCTTCTGGCTCTAATATTTTGACTATTCTAATCTGCCTTTAAGGGATATCAGTGTGACATCACTGGAAGGGAAATGCGTCATGTGATCCAGTTTGAGTTTCACTTTTGCTTTGAGCAGAGCGCACACACACACAGATTCTAATGGAGATGATTCACTCCAAGTGCTTCTGCTGGCGTGAAACGGGAGACAATCACATTCGCGCTGGCATTGCTGAACAGGTATGATTCGACCTATTCAAATGGGCCAGGCTGGCCCCCATGTGAATTACGGGGATTCTCCGACTCCAACGGCACAGGATTTGCTGGAGTCGGGAATCACCTCTTACCCCGGATAAGTGGGAGCAGCATATAAACTCCCTGCAGCCCCCACTCTAACTTTATCAATGTTGTGGAGGTGTTGGACTGGGGTGGGCGGAGTAAGAAGTCTCACAACACCGGGTTAAAGTCCAACAGGTTTATTTGGTATCACGAGCTTTCGGAGCGCTGCTCCTTCATCAGGTGAGTGATACCAAATAAACCTGTTGGACAACAATCAATATGGCGGTGAAAGCTGCACTTTGCGTTCTGATTGTGGATATCGACAGGACTCAGGTTCAATTCCGGCCCCGGGTCACTGTGTGTGTAGAGTTTGCACGTTCTCCCCGTGTCTGTTTCCTCTGGGTGCTCCAGTTTCCTCCCACAGTCCAAAGATGTGTGTGTTGGGTGGATTGGCTGTGCTAAATTGACCCTTAGTGTCAGGGGATTAGCAGGGTAAATATGTGGGGTTACAGGATTAGGGCCTGGGTGGGATTGTGGTCGGTGCAGACTCGATGGGCCGAACGGCCTCCTTCTGCACTGTAAGATTCTATGATACATCTAATGGCATAATTGCTGTCCTTTAATGATGACAGGGTATCTGGGGGAAGAGTGAAGTATCTTGATTTATGACTGAATTAGAGTGCACTCGAACTGCTTAAAAATGGATGTGAATTCATTAATTCAGGTAAATAATGCAATGTTTAAAATTGACTATCCATATCAGGCACTCTGCACATAACAATAATCTGAGGGAATTGGAAATTATTGGAACATTATATTGCTGGTGAATTCAATAATTCATTAAATTCTAAACCATTAAGGTAGTTACATACAATTTTTCAGAAAAAGGATAAATCCACCAATTGCTTTTTAAAAGATGATCTCTTAAGTATTGCAAATCCCTAAATTACTTGACAATTAAAAATATAGTTTGCAATCATGGCTTTTGTAAATATTGGGTGTAGAAACAATTAATTAAAGTAAAATAAAAAAATCATCCTTCTGAAAAGAAATTACAGGTTTTAAATGCAAATTTGGAAAAGGGAGAGAACAATTAAAAGCTTATTTTAATAGAAAGAGGAAAAAAATGCAACTATTAACTGCACCATATTTAATCCTCCAATATAAAAGCCATATGGATGTTATGCTAGTTAAACAGAGTGGGATTAGCATCTAGATGCAATCAATAGTGAGGATCAGGTAAGGATCAACCACCAGTCCAAGTGGTAGACACAATGTCATTCCATCTTCATCAGCACTGGGTCAATATCCTGGAAGTTCCTACTTCACTGGGATAGCTCCAACACCACAAGGGCTATTAACAGTTCAAGAAGGTTCGTCACCAGCTTCTCAGGGCAGGCAATTTAATTTTGCCAGCATTGTCCTCTCCCCAAGGACATTGTTTTTCAATAGAATTTTATAGAATAGTGCAGAAGGAGGCCATTCGGCCTTCGAGTCTGCACCAACTCTCTGACAGAGTACCTTACCCATGACCTATCCCTGTAAACCCACACATTTATCCCACTAATCCCCATAACCTACACATCTAGGGGCACTAAAGGTCAATTTAGCATGGCCAATCCACCTAACCTGTACATCTTTGGACTGTGGGAGGAAACCGGAGCACCTTGAGGAAACCTACGCAGACATGGGGAGAATGCGCAAACTCTGCACAGAGAGTCACCCAAGGCACGGAATAAGGTAAGCTCTAGTGCCATCGTAAAGAAGGAAATGCGAAAAGAAGAATTGGTGGATGATGCGCTATTCAGACACGAGGCTTGAAGCTCAGTAAATGAAAGGCTTTTATTTACTGTTAACGAAGCTACCAGAACTTATATACACTATCCCAGACTGAAGGGGTCCCGGCCAGAGCAGGGACTCTTATACCTCTCCCAGGAGGCGGAGCCCGACTGGGATGTGCCACAACACTACAGTACAAAGGTGTAACAACCCCACCCTAACCCCAACAGCAACAATAGCACAATCCAACAGTAACATATGTACATGCTTGTAGTACTGGCCAGCCCCAGGCTCAGCACTATCCAGTGGGAACCAACGATGGTTCACCACATTCACCCCTCCTTTGAGAACAAAGGCCGGCGGGGTACAAAAAAACAGAATAAAGTGTCAGCAGTCTATAAGTTCAGATGGTCAGGGGGACCGCACCGTCGTTGTGACCTCCTCAATACCGGCGGTGACACCGGAGTAGGCACTTGCGGTGGCGTTCTCCCCAAAGCGGCGTCCAGCTGTTCTTCCACGGACTCACAGGCCGGTTGACCCTGAGGTGACGGTAGTCCAGGGGATCCTGACATGCCCTGCGGTGGCGACCATCTTCTGGGCTCAGGCAAGCTGTACATGGGAGTAAAATGGTTAAGCAATGGTCCCGATGCTGCCCGCGCCGTGTCCGGGGAAGAAACAAGAGATAAAGGGTTTGTTACAGGGGGTATGGGAGCGACAGGGGTTGCTACGTCCCCTGCTGGCGCCAGGTCTCGGATCGAGACCGTGTCCTCTCGTCCGTCAGGGTATGCCACATAGGCATACTGAGGGTTGGCGTGGAGGAGATGGACCTGTTCGACCAACGGGTCAGACTTGCGGGCCCTTACATGTCGCCGCAGGAGGACGGGTCCTGAGTACGTCAACCAAGACGGTAATGAGGTCCCCGAGGAAGACTTCCGAGGGAATGAGAACATCCTCTCGTGGGGAGTAGCATTGGTTGCCGTACACAGGAGGGAGCGAATAGAATGGAGCGCATCAGGGAGCACCTCTTGCCAACGGGAGACTGGAAGACCTTTTGACTTCAACGCCAGTAAGACAGCCTTCCAGACTGTAACATTCTCGCGTTCCATCTGTCCATTACCCCAAGGGTTGTAGCTCGTGGTCCTACTAGAGGCAATCCCGTATGAGAGCAGGAATTGCCTCAAGTCATCGCTCATGAACGACGAGCCCCTGTCGCTATGTGTCGTGGTCCTGCTGGTCATGGCCGCAGATGGTGACATTATCCAGGTACGGGAAGGTAGCCCGCAGCCCGTTCTGGTCCACCATTCGGTCCATAGCACGCTGGAAGACCAAGACCCCATTGGTGACACCAAAGGGAACCCTGAGAAAGTGATACAAGCGACCATCCACCTCAAAAGCCATGTATTGTCGGTCCTCTGGGCGAATGGGGAGTTGGTGGTAGGCAGACTTGAGGTCTATGGTGGCGAACACCCGGTACTGCGCAATCTGATTGACCATATCAGATATGCGCGGGAGGGGATACGCATCCAGCTGCGTATATCGGTTAATGGTCTGACTGTAGTAAATAAAATTGATGCGCTATTCAGACACGAGGCTTGAAGCTCAGTAAATGAAAGGCTTTTATTTACTGTTAACGAAGCTACCAGAACTTATATACACTATCCCAGACTGAAGGGGTCCCGGCCAGAGCAGGGACTCTTATACCTCTCCCAGGAGGCGAAGCCCGACTGGGATGTGCCACAACACTATAGTACAAAGGTGTAACAACCCCACCCTAACCCCAACAGCAACAATAGCACAATCCAACAGTAACATATGTACATCCTTGTAGTACTGGCCAGCCCCAGGCTCAGCACTATCCAGTGGGAACCAACGATGGTTCACCACAGTGGAATTACTGATCATTCACAGAAAAATGCAAACGTTGGCAACAACATCCCTCAAATGTAAGCCCGCATCTTCAGGCTTCTGATTGCAAGTATAAATAAGTACTGCTAGCCTTAACTAGATAACTAGATATTTGGTCAGGTACTGCTGAAAAATAACAAAGTGTTGGCCTTTCTGGCTCAGGAAGGGAACAAATAAAATAGTGTCATCTCATTCCTTCAGGTAGTGAACTGCTGTTAGAAATGTTAAGAATAAAATGGGCCAAATGGCCTCCTTCTGCACTGTAGGAATTCTATAAAATCAACATTGTTTGAAGGAAAAATTATTTTTCTAATCTGTTTCCTTTTTGTGTCTCTCTCTTCACCCAGTCTTTTTCGCTATTTCTCTTTCAGAAAATCTTTTGATTCCACCTCCATCATTGCACAGATTCTGGCTTCATCCTTAAATTTCATTAAGGTGATACGCTGTTGATTCCACCATTCATCGAGGTTCCAGTTACTCCGTCGCCCCCTCCGAGTTATTATCAGTTTGCACTTCCAACCAGTTACGGCAAAAGGACAGTTAGAGGTGAAGGTTGCCAGAAATGTCTAATTAACGGTGCATGCTGTGAGATGCCCTGCTTCGAAAAGATTTGGTCCATCATTTATAGTTTTGGACACCCTACATTCATGATGCATCGGGGAAGGTTCAAAGACATTTTTATTATTCATTGACAGAGTGCGAGCATTGCTGGTGAAGTCAACATTTATTGTCCATCCCTAATTACCCTCGAGAATGTGGTTAGTGGTGCCTTCTTAAACTGCTGCAATCTGTGTGGGGAAGGCACTCCATCAATGCTGTTCAACAATTGAGTTCCAGGATTTTTACCCAGCAACAGTGAAGGTTTGCTGATATATTTCCGAGGCAGTGCAATGCGTGACTTGAAGAAGAACTTGCAGGTACTGCTACTTCCATACGCTTGCTGCCCATGTTCCGCTAAATCATTTTGTTCAATCTTTTCACTCAAGGGGAAATGGGGAGGGGGGGTTGGGGGAGGGCAACACATTTGCATATTTTTCACAGTCACGGGGTGAGGGAGTGATGAGAAAATTTCAGAAAGATAAGGATCGGCACAAAAATCAAAAAATTGTTGAGGTTTTAAGAAATGCAGCAATTGCGGAGCACACGTATAGCAATGTCACAGCAATAAATTGTGAAGTTAAATAAAAATAACCAGCGTGTGGGTGGGTTCGTGTGCATGTGTTGGTGTATGGTGGCAAGAGTGAGTGAGAAACACAAAACTGGGCATAAAAAAGACTCAAACTCACCCTCACACATGCAAACAGCCACTCGCGTCAAACTCCCTCACTCATTCAGCCACATACCCATACTCACTCACTCCCGCTCACTCCCACCCACACCTGCTCACTCCCAGCCAAACACACCCGCACTCTTTCACTCCCATCTACACACGCACCCACATTCGCTCATTCCTACCCACACTCCCACTCATGCATACATCCACACTCATTCACTCCCACTCACACACACACACTTTTGCTCACTCCCACTCACACACTCCCACCCCACACCCGCTCATTCCTTTCCATACACACATCCACACTTGCTCACTCCCACCCACCCACACATCCACACTCATGCACACCCACACAAACTCGCTCACTCCCACCGTACACATACATACACTCACTAATTCCTACACACACACACACACACCCACTCTCGCTCACTCCCACTCACATATACCCACACTCTCTCACTCCTATTCACGCACACATCCACACAAGAGCAGCATGGAGGCAGAGTGATTAGCATTGCCATCTCACAGTGCCAGGGATCCAGGTTCAATTCCGGCCTCAGGTCACCGTCTGTGCGGAGTCTGCACGTTCTCCCCATGTCTGCGTGGGCTTCCTCCGGGTGCTCCGGTTTCCTCCCACACTCCAAAAAATGTGCACGTTAGGTAGATTGGCTATGCTAAATTGCTCCTTAATAACAGAGGGATTAGCAGGGTAAATATGTTGCGTTACGGAGATTGGGGTTGGGTCGGATTGTTGTCGGTGCAGGCTTGATGGGCCAAATGGTCTCCTTCTCCACTGTAGGGATTCTATGATCCTTGATAATAAAGTCATTCTAATAGAACAAAATGGACAGGTACCAGAAAATGTGATTTTAAGTATTAAAAAGGTTTGAGGATACTGCCCTAAGGTTAGGTAGCATGCAATAAACCAATTTGAACGATATGCTTATGGTTAAAGCATACGTGCAGAACTGCATGTGTTCAAGCCAGTCTAAAATTAATAAATATTGGAGTTTTGAAAAACAGAATCAGAAGAGAAGAACCACAGAAGAAGAAAGGAACCGCAAGCTGTGAGTTTGATGAAGTCTGATGCCTTTCCATTCCTGGCCGGCATGAGTGGACAGAGACACCCCCACATGTCCAATAGATACATATAAATAGCTAAAATCTATGTTTCTAAATTTATTATAGCAGATTTATAGGGGAATAGAAGCATCTTGTGATGCAGGGAAAGAGAATCAGTCTTGTAGCAGTTATAAGTAGTTAAAGTTTTGTTACATTTTCCGAATAAAGAAGTGATTTGATTTAAAGATAACATTTTTGTGTCTATCAATTAACTGGAGCAAGGGTCTTGGTTAACAATTCTGAGACACTTTTGGGAGAGGTAAGCTGCCCTTTGAGATTCTTCAAAATTGATATGATGGTGGGTAAAAAGTGCATGAACGCACTGCAGCTGTGAAGAGGGTTGCCAAGAGTAACTCTCAAAACTGTCAAGAGGAACTGTCAAACTGTCAAGGAATTTTTAATTCCTGCCCTTTATATTTTGAAGAAAACTGACCGCTTGCTATTACACTCTGTTGACATAAGCCTGAAGGTTATAATTACAGGATTCATGTTGCATGGTTTTCATAACCATCCCTTAACACGGAGGGGTGCCTTCTGTCTCACAGATTTGATTGACAGCTCCAAGTGGTTCTAGACATTGTGAAGTGGGACTATGGATTCCAATCTTTGATTTTATAAGGGAATAAGCACTTGAACAAAATGATTGTTTTTAGAGGAATGCAGTTGAAGAAATGCAAATAGAGTGAATGAGAGTGTTCTTTTAAAATAAAGTCTGCAGTAGTGACTTTGAACTTTATTTTATTTAACCTTAGCATAGGCCCATGGGAGATGCTTGGTGAGTTGGCATGGTAGGTGAATGGACAAAGGGTGATGAGTTGGCATGGGGGTACAAAGGGTCATGCGGGGTGGGGGGAGGGTAGAGGGGCATAGTTCTTTAAGGAGGTAATAAGGAAGTTAAAGGAGAACCAGTGGATGTGATTTATTTAGATTTCCAGAAGGCCTTTGACAAGGTGCCGCATAGGAGACTGTTAAATAAGTTAAATGCCCGTGGTGTTAAGGGTAAGATCCTGGCACAGAAAGAGGATTGGCTGACTGGCAGAAGGCAAAGAATGAGGATAAAGGGGTATTTTTCAGGATGGCAAGTGCTGGGACCACAACCTTTCACAATATACATTAACGATTTGGAGGAAGGAATTGAAGGCACTGTTGCTAAGTTTGCAGATGATACAAAGATATGTAGAGGTACAGGTAGTCTTGAGGAAGCAGGGGGGCTGCAGAAGGACTTGGACAGGTTAGGAGAGTGGGCAAAGAAGTGGCAGATGGAATACAATGTGGGAAAGTGTGAGGTTATGCACTTTGGAAAGAGGAATGGAGGCATAGACTATTTTCCAAATGGGAAAATGCTTAGGAAATCAGAAACACAAAAAGGGACTTGGGAGTCATTGTTCCAGATTCTCGTAAGATTAACGTGCAGGTTCAGTCGGCAGTTAGGAAAGCAAATGCAATGTTAGCATTCATGTCGAGAGGGCGAGAATACAAGAGCAGGGATGTACTTCTGAGGCTGTATAAGGCTCTGGTCAGACCCCATTTGGAGTATTGTGAGCAGTTTTGGGCCCCATATCTAAGGAAGGATGAGCTGGCCTTGGAAAGGGTCCAGAGGAGGTTCACAAGAATGATCCCTGGAATGAAGAGCTTGTCGTTTGAGGAACAGTTGAGGACTCTGGGTCTGTACTCGTTGGAGTTTAGAAGGATGAGAGGGATCTTACTGACACTTACAGAATACTGCGAGGCCTGGATAGAGTGGACGTGGAGAGGATGTTTCCACGAGTAGGAAAATCTAGAACTAGAGGGCACAACCTCAGGCTAAAGGGACGATCCTTTAGAACAGAGATGAGGAGGAATTTCTTCAGCCAGAGAGTGGTGAATCTGTGGAACTCTTTGCCGCAGAAGGCTGTGGAGGCCAGGTCATTGAGTGTCTTTAAGAGAGAGATGGATAGGTTCTTGATTGATAAGGGGATCAGGGGTTATGGAGAAAAGACAGGAGAATGGGGGTAAGAAAAATATCGGCCATGATTGAATGGTGGAGCAGACCCGATGGGCCGAGTGGCCTAATTCTGCTCCTATGTCTTATGATCTTATAGGCTGGGATGGAGGGTATGAGAAACCATGATGGGGAAGGTTGCGGTAGTGGGCCCAGGGGTATAAGTTAGCTTGGATGGCATGGGTTGGCATGAATTCAACATGTGTGTGTGTGTGTGTCTGGCTGTCTGTGTGTGTGTGGGGGGGGGTGGGGATGGTTTGGGGCAGTGGGGGCAGCGTGAGAGATGGGGACTGTTTTTTGTTTCATTGTGTTCAAAAAAATCTTGCACTCAGTTCTGGAGCACAGAGGCAGACATTCCCCTTCTCTGCCTCTGGCAGCTTCTGCACTCATTCTAGAAATGTGGGCAACTGGGATTAGCTTAGTGGTTAAAACTGGGTGGCATGGACAGATGGACCAAAGAGCCTGTTTCCATGCTGCAAACCGCTATGACTCTATGACTCTATTCTGAGTTGGCCCAGCCTGACGACCAGAGGACAACGCCACCCCAGAACAAAAAGGCCAACTTCCTGTGAACTTACTCTCGGCTTGGGTTTGCGAAAACATAAAATGTCCCGACTCTGCACTCCTGACCCAGGGATGAAAGTTCAGGCCATTGTGCCGAATCTTAGCTCCTTATTTCTTTAATTAACAACATTGAGGGGGATCTGTTTAAAACAATGACTGAAGGAAAGAACTTGCATTTACATAGTACCTATTACATCCTCGGGGTCTTCCAGAGAGATTAACAGCCAAAGAATTGCTTTTGAAGTGTAAAACAACAACTATTTACATAGTGTCTTTGACATTTAAAAATGCTCTGCGGCACCTCACAGAAGCATTATAAACAAAATATGACATGGAATCACTATTGTAATGTAATTAAATGTGACAACCAATTTTCACACAGCTAAATGCTACAAACAAGATTAAAAACACATTATTTAGTCATTTAAATTTTTGCTTGAGAACTAAATATTGCTTGGGACATTTGGAGAACTCGTGGCTTTTCTTTAAAAGGTGCTATGGGATCTTTTTGTACCTGCCAGAGGGGGCAGACAGGCCCTGAGTTTACCATCTCACCCAAATGATGGCACTTCTGACATCGCTGCACTCCCTCAGTACTGCACTGACGTTTTACCCTGCATTACGGTCGGGATTCTCTGATGCCATTTGTGGTGAACCATCGTTGGTTCCCACTGTGGGGTTGTTCTAATGTTGTTGTTGGGCTAGGGTGTTCACACTGTGGGATTAATACACCTGTGGTTGTTACTGTTGTGGCACATCCCAGTCGGGGTCCGCCTCCTGGGAGAGGTATAAGACCCCCTGCTCGGGCGGGACCTCGTCAGTCTGGGGTGGTGTACTTACGTTCTAGTAGTTCCATTGTTAGGCAATAAAAGCCTTCAGTTACCGAAGCCTTGTGTCTTGAGTTCGATTGACGTGCATCACCATTCACCCCGCCACCGTTGCCAGCGAGAATGGAGAACTTGACATTCAGCCAAATCTCCATTCACTGCAGTGGGAATGGAGAATCCCAGCCGCGGGCGAGGTCGGAGAATTCCGTCCTATGTCTCTGGAGTAGGAGTGCTACCATGAGGCCAAGGTTTGATCTGACTGAAACAGTCCATTGTGAAGGCAGAAGTAACTCACCAAAAGCACTGAATTTCAGTTAAGACAGTTTTGATTTCAAGAATCACATGCTCCTGTCTACATCAATGGGGATAAAGTGGAAATGGTTCAGAGCTTCAGGTTTTAGATGTCCAGATCATCAACAACCTATCTTGGTCCCTTCATACTGATGCTACAGTTAAGGAAGTCCACCAACACCTCTACTTTCTCAGGAGGCTAAGGAAACTTGGCATGTCCACTACGACGCTCACCAATTTTTACAGATGCACCATAGAAAGCATCCTTTCCAGATGTATCACAGCTTGGTGTGGCTCCTGCTCTGACCAAAACTGCAACAAACTACAAAGGGTTGTGAACATTGCCCACTCCATCATGCAAACCAGCCTTCCACCCATTGACTCCACCTACACTTTCCACTGCCTCAGAAAAGCAGCTAGCATCAACAAGGACCCGACGCACCCTGTCTTCCACCTTCTTCCATCGGGAAAAAAATACAAAAGTCTGAGATTACGTACCAACCGACTCAAGAACAGCTTCTTCCCTGCTGCCATCAGAGTTTTGAATGGATCTACCATATATTAAGCTGATCTTTCTCTGCACCTTAGCTATGATTGTATCATTACATTCTGCATCCTCTCCTTTCCTTCTCCCCTACATACTCTATGAATGGTATTTTTTGTCTGAATAGCGTGCAAGAAACAATACTTTTCACTGTGTATCAATACATGTGGCAATAATAAATCAAATCAAATTAAATTAGACAGTAATTGCAGGACATAAGGTCAACCCATCCATCACAACTGTTCCAATTCAAGTCTTCCAACAGAAGCTGTATCGATTCTTATCATTCCTTATTTGATTCCCCTTTAGATGATTCCAGTGTCTGCCTCAATAGCAAATGTAAAAGACCCCGTGGCCTTATAATCCACAAAGGAAAAACGTTCAGACTCTGGATCAGACTTATTCAGTCTTCAAATTGTTAATCCTATTTTTTCATTTGTTAGATCAAAGCAAGGCCATTTTCCTCCCTTTCATATTGCACTTCCTTGGTGACCTCACCATAGCTGAAGGGATTGGTTTGATATGTAACCAGCCATCTCCAGAACATTTGAGTAAGTGCTGAAGGTCTGACTTTCACTGTAAACATTTCATCAATATCACTGTGCCTGTCAGGGAGAAAAGATGAATATTGATCAATCGCAATCTGCTGTTCTCTTTGAGGGAGATGGCAATGTGAGACTGTGACTCATCCATCACTTTGCGCCAGGTGACCAATAGGTATTAGTCTCGCCAGGTTCTGAAAAGTTGTCAACTGATAAAATTAATTGCAAATAGAAAGAAAAGAAAAGCTGGTCAGAACTTCCTAGAATCCCTACAGTGCAGAAAGAGCCCATTCAGCCCATAGAGCCTGCACCGAGAGCAATCCCTCCCAAACCTTATCCCCATAACCCCATGTATTTACTTTGCTAATTCGGCGGCACAGTGGCTAGCACTACTGTCTCACAGCGCCAGGGACCCCAGGTTCGATTCCTGACTTGGGTCATTGTCTGTGTGGAGTCTGCACATTCTCCCCGTGTTTCCTCTGGGTGCTCCGGTTTCCTCCCACAGTCCAAAGGTGTGCAGGTTAGGTTGATTGGCTGTGCTATATTGCCCCTTAGTGTCATGGGGACTATCTAGGGTAAATGCATGGGGTTACGGGGATAGGACCTGGGTGGTATTGTGGTTGGTGCAGACTCGGCCGAATGATCTCCTTCTGCACTGTAGGATTCTATGATAATCCCCCTGACACTGTGGAGCAATTTTTCATGGCCAATCCACCTGAGCTGCATATCTTTGGGCTGTGGGAGGAAACCGGAGCACCCAGAGGAAACCCACACAGACACGGGGAGAACATTAAACTCCACACAGATATCACTTGAGGCCAGAATTGAACCTGGGTCCCTGGAGCTGTGAGGCAGCATTGATAACCATTGTGCCACTGTGTCACCCTTGAAGCAATTCCTGATGTACTGTTCCCTACTGTGCACCTCAATGATGAGTCTTTGTTTTGTACTTATAAAAAATGACAAGTTATAGAAATCCTACATTGCAGAAGGAGGCCATTCAGCCCATCGAGTCTGCACCAACTCTCTGTTAGAATACCTTGATGGAAGGACAGCACAGTGGCACAGTGGTTAGCATTGCTGCCTCATGGACCAGGGACCCGGGTTCGATTCATGGTTTGGGTTACTGTCTATGTGGAGTCTGCACATTCTCCCTGTGTCTGCATGGGTTTCCTCCAAGTGCCTCCCACAGTTTAAAAGACATACTGGTTAAGTGCACTGGCCATGCTAAATTCTCCCTCAGAGCTCCCAAACTTTTTTGAGGGGAGTCTCGAGGAACAAGGGTTATCGTTCATTGGAAACGTAACCTTCCAGGGCAAGTGTCACAGAGCTGTGTGGTGGGACTTCCCAGGAATCCCCTAGTGCATCTTATGGGGTGCATCAATTATACAACCATCCAGAGACCACAAAACTGGGACCAAAAAGAGACTGAAGAGCAAATTTATTTCAGAAAATGGTCCATCGTCATGATAAATAAATGATGATGTTTTTATTCAAGGTCTTCAGATTGGAATAAAATGCTCCATAGAACAACTGAACAATAATATTCACCCATCTACAACATTATTAGCAGATGTATGGTCGATAAATATGCAAGCGCAATAAATATTAAGACAGTAATTTGATTCTTAAGCATCTTAAAATCTTGAGATTTTGCTCCAGGTGTTTTATTTGATTTAATTTTATATTTCTAATTAGAAGACAAAATAAGGAGGTTTTGCCTCCCGTCGTTTGTATACAGCTGGTGGGTGGGGATGTTCAGAAAGTATTTTGCATCAATAATTAATGAGAGTTCGGAGTGAAACTTAGCAGCTGGGTGCAACAATCCCTTGTGCTTTTTTTGTGGCACAGAATCCCACAACACAAAATGAGGCCATTCGACCAAATGCATCAGTGCTAGCTCTTCGAAAGAGCAATCCAATCAATTGGATTTCCCTGCTCTTTTTCCTCAGCCTTTTTTTGTTTTTGCTTTGGAAAATATTCAATGGAGGTGGTTCTGAGCCCACGCTCTCCGTCCGCGGCAATGGCGGCGGCACGTGCTCAACATCCGCAATTCATGCCGGCGAGTTTCCGAATTCTGATCTACCAACCCCCTCGCCAGTGGATTGGCGTGAAACTCACCGCAGGACTGCAGAAAGATTATTTTAATATGTCATTAGCGAGCACTCTCACCGAGACTTCACCCCTCACCGGATATTCAGTGGGCACCAATGTGACGTCATGCCAGCGCCATTTACAACAGCTCTACATATGCATGAACCTGGCGCCGTCACCTCCAAGGGGGATTTCAGAGGTGAGTCCGTCCAAAAAGATTCCGTCCAAAATCTCACCGGTGCTGTTGGCTATAATCACTCCGTTTCTCGCTCCGGAACCAACAGTTTTCACATGTGTTGATGACATCCAACTCTAACTCACTGCCACCTCCCAGCCGCCCCTCAGGTGAGGAAGGGGCTTGGAGCTCCGAAAGCTTGTGTGGCTTTTGCTACCAAATAAACCTGTTGGACTTTAACCTGGTGTTGTTAAACTTCTTACTATCATTAAGATTGTCAATGGTCCATCACTCACTTTCATCCCTGCCTTGTTTCATCTGCTGCTGCAATCCTCATTCTTGCTTTCGCTACCTCTAGACTTGACTATTCTAATGTACTCCTGGTTGGCCTTCCACATTCTACCCTCTATTAACTCAAAGTTGTCCAAAATTCTGTTTCCTGTGTCCTAACTCGCACCAAGTCCAGTTCACTTATTAGACCATAAGACAAAGGAGCAGAATTAGGCTATTTGGCCCATCAAGTCTGCTCCACCATTCAATCATGGCTGATATGATTCTCATCCCCATTCTCAATTCTCCATTTTGGAATATTGTGAGCAGTTTTGAGCCCCATACCTAAGGAAGGATGTGCTGGCCTTGGAGGGGGTCCAGAGGTGGTTCACAAGAATGATCCCAGGAATGAAGGGTTTGTCATATGAGGAGTCTGGGTTTATGCTCTATGGAGTTTAGAAGGGGGGATCTAATTGAAACTTACAGAATATCGAGAGGCCTAGATAGAGTGGACGTGGAGAGGATATTTCCACTTGTGGGAGAGACTGGAATTTGAGGTCACAACCTCAAGAGTGAAGGGACGTTCGTTCAAAACTGAGATGAGGAGGAATTTCTTCAGCCAGAGGTGGTGAATCTATGGAACTCATTGCCACTGTTCACTGTCCTACACTGGCTTCTGGTCAAGCAATGTCTTGATTTTAAAAATCTCATCTTGTTTTCGAATCCCAGAACTAGAGAAGAGTTAAAGCGTAGCAAGAGGCCATTAAATCCATCGTGTCTGGACCAGCCAACATCTCTCCTTGCCCTTGTCTATCTTTGTAATCTTTTCCAGCCCCACAACCTACCAGGTTATCTATGCTCATCTAATTATGGCCTCTTGAGCATCTCGAATTTTAATTATGCCATCATTGGTGGCCATGTTTTCCATTGCATAGGCCCTAAGCTTTGGACTTCCCCTCCATACACACCCCAATGTCTCTACCTCTCTTTCTTCCTTTTAAGATACTCTTTCTCACCTACCTCTTCGATCTGTCATCTGACTTAACATCTCCTTATTGGCTAAGTATCATATTTTTCGAGAATCCTGAACATGCAGAAGAGGCCATTTGGCCCATCAAGTCTGCACCGACTCTCTGACAGTGCATCTCACCCAAGCCCTCTCCCCTGCCCTATTCCTGTAACCCCACACATTTACCATGGCTAATCCATCTAACCTTGGGACACTAAGGGGCAATTTAGCATGGCCAATGCACCTAACCTGCACATCTTTGGAGTGTGGGAGGAAACCAGAGCACCTGGAGGAAACCCACGCAGACACGGGGAAAAGATGCGAACACAGACAGACAGTCACCCAAGGCTGGAATTGAACCCAGATCCCTGGAATTGTGAGGCAGCAGTGCTAACCACTGTGCCACCATGCTGCCCATATGTTTTAAAATGTCCATGTGAATCCCCTTAGATTGTTTCATGACTATAAGCATTGTAGAATCCCTTAAGTACAGAAGGAGGCCATTTGGCCCATCAGATCTGTACAAACCACAATCCCGCCCAGGCCCTATTCCTGTAACCCCATACATTTACCCTGCTAATACCCCTGACACTAGGGTCAATTTAGCATGGCCAATCTGTCTAACCCACACATCTTTGGACTGTGGGAGGAAAGCGAAGCACCCGAAGGAAACCCACGCAGACACAGGGAGAATGTGCAAACTCCGCACAGACAGTAACCCGAGGCCAGAATTGAACCTGGGTCCCTGGTGCTGTGAGACAGCAGTGCTAACCACTGTGCCACCCTAGAAAGGTCATATATAAATATATGTTGCTGCTAAATATATATTTACTTTCCATCCGAGTTTCTATTGCATTTGCTTCCACCCTTCGGTCACTGTATTCCAGATCATCATAACTCACTCGAGTAAAACAATACCTCATCTCCCTGCTGCCTTTTCTTTGCCAATTATCCTGAAAGATATGTAAAGGTTATGCAGTGTGCTTCACGCTGCTTACGACCACATCTCCATCAGCCAGGGGAATATACAGGCAAGGAGCACCTTTATCATTGTCATGAACTGCATTCAACAGTTTGTCAGCATCATTTGTGTCTCCGCTACTTAGGTGGCTATTTGACAAAACAGATCACTTGTCCTTCATGGAACCAGCTGATATCAGTGGGATGAACATCAGGTGCATTGTATATAGGGGCTTACAATCTGTTCCATCAGATTACCACCAAACTGGTGTAAAAAATTCTACCATGCTGTTATTTCAAGTACAATGCACTCATCTAATAAATGTACTTATTTTGCCCGCTTTCGAGAAAAGTCTTTGCAATCTGTTGCTTGAAGATTACCACGTATGCACTTAAAATACACTGAATCATGTCCTTTAACCAAATTAAGTCAAGTTGTTTGTTTCACATCAGAAGCACTGATTAAGATTGTTGCATAACAAATAGTTTGGGAAGGATCTGAAGTTCCCGATGCAACTTCAATCAACTAATGCAGAGTTGGAAATTGTTCAAAGTCCTTAAAAAGCGATTCCATTCAATTTAATCAGGCGGAGCACATACATCAAACAAAACACTCCCTTCACATCTTGGGCACAACAATCCTTTCATCGGTGATACCATTGTCGTGAAACAACAATGAGCAAAGCCACCGCTATTCTGAAGAAGTTGTGGCTACTTGCAAATGCACTCCTCTTCACCTTCTCAAAGCTTTTTCTTTCTCCTTGAGCACAGATACATCACAAGGATGGGCAGCAAAAGCTGAGTTTACATTGAGTTTAAAAATTGGCAAGTCATGTTGCAGCTTTATAGAAACTTAGTTAGGCCTCACTTGAAATATCGTGTTCAATTCTGGTCGCCACACTAACAGAAGAATGTGGAGGCTTTGGTGAGGGTACAGAAAAGATTTACCAGGATGTTGCCTGGTATGGAGGGCATTAGCTATGAGGAGAGGTTGGAGAAACTTGGTTTGTTCTTACAGGAACAACGGCGGTTGAGGGGCGACCTGATAGCAGTCTACAAGATTATGAGAGGAATGGACAGGCTGGATAGTCAGAAGCTTTTTCCCAGGGTGGAAGAGTCAATTACTAGGGGGCATAGGTTTAAGATGCGAGGGGCAAGGTTTAAAGGAGATGTATGAGACAGGGTTTTTACACAGAGGGTGGTGGGTGCCTGGAACTCATTGCCGGGGGCGGTAGTGGAAGTGGATACAGTAGTGACCTTTAAGGGACATCCTGACAAATACATGAATAGGATGTGAATAGAGGGATATGGTCCCCGGAAAGGTAGGGGGTTATAGTTCAGTCGGGCAGCATGGTTGGTGCAGGCTTGGAAGGCCAAAGGGCCTGTCCCTGTGCTGGTCTGAAACAGGCCAGAACTACCCAGGCGGCTACCTTCTCAATCTCTGTGGCAATTAAAAAAATAAAATCATGCAATGTGTTCATTTATTGGGCCACCTAAGCATTTTTAGCTGGAAAACACACAATCAATGTCTAAATGCGCATTCACATGTTACCTTATAGGGTCATCCCAAAATTGACTAAATTTGCACAGGGGTTTTGTTTACTCATTCATGGGACATGGGCATCACTGACCAGGACAACATTTATTGCCCATCCCGAGTTGTCCTTGAGGACAGAGTGTGAGGTCAGACCTCCTGAGGTCTTTTCTGTTTTTGTTGTTGCATAAAAGCAGGAAATGCTGGAAAAACTCAGCACGTCTGGCAGCATCTGTGGAAAAAGAAACTGAGTTCATGTTTCGTATCTGTATGACTCTTCTACAGAACTGAAGAGGGATAGAAGCGTGATGGATTCACTTAGAGAAGGGGGTGGGGCAGAATGGAAAATCAGTGATAGAACCAAGAGCAAATAAAAGTACAACACAGGAACAGGTCCTTTGGCCCTCCAAATCCATGCTGATCATGTTGCCCTAACTAAACTAAAAAAAATCTTCTGCCCTCACCCGTATCCCTCTGTTCCTTCCCTATTCATGTACCCATCCAGATGCCTCTTAAATGTTGCTAAAGTGCCTGCTTCTACCACTTCTTCTGGCAGCGCGTTCCAGGCACCCACCACTCTCTGTGTGAAAAACATCTCCTGCACATCTCCCTTAAACTTTCCCCCTCTCACCTTGAACCTGTGCCCCCTTGTAATTGACACTTCCACCCTGGGAAAAATATGTCGTAGACCGAAGACAAAGGGACAGAAGGATGTTAATAGTGGCAAGGTAGGATCATATGGACTCAAAACGTTAACTCTGTTTCTCTCTCCACAGGTGTTGCCAGACCTGCTGAGTTTATCCAGTATTTTCTGTTTTTTATTTCAGATTTCCAGCATCTGCTTTTATTACAGTAGTCCAGAGGCCCAGGCTGGGGACATGAGTTCAAACCCCATTCATTAATTAATCCCATTAACAAATCTGGAATTAGAAGCCAGTCTCAGCAATGGTGACCATGGAACCATTGTCGATTGTCATTGGGAAGGTCTGGACCACAAGTGACTCCAGCCCCTCAACAATGTGGTTGACTCTTAACTGCCCTCTGAAACATTCGAGCTACTCAGTTGAAGTGTACTTAGGTATGGCAACGAATGTTGGACTGAGCAGTGACGCCCACATCCAATGAAAGATTAAAGACCAAAAAAAAAATTGCTGCGCATTTAGAATACGTTCTTATGTAAGCAGCTTGATCGGAGCGTTTAACCTTATTTAATTAATTTTCCTGAATAATATTGCTGAAATCATTTTTATTGTTAAACATCTCCAGGCACCTGGAGAATACGTTTGGTATTAATTTACACTCCATACAGATAACATTTTTGCTAAGCTGAAACCACTCCACTTCTTATTCAGACTTAACTTGTTGAGCATTTCGAGTCTTTAAAGTCAAATGGACCGAGACTGCAACCTTCAGGGAATCTCATTCAGTCGGCAAGCTTCCAAGGTGGAATTCAGGCAGCATTTACAATATAACTGCACCGTTACATGATGGTTACGTTACTGGATTAGTAATGAAAGCCTGGATTGATCATCTATGAAATATGAGTTCAAATCCCACAGTGGAGCCGGTGAATTTATATTTAACGAATGAAATAAAATTCTGGCAATATTTCTAATGGCGACATGAAACGATTGAATTGTTATAATAAAAACCATCTGGTTCACCAATGTCCTTTCGGGAAGGAAATCTGCCATCCTTGTGGCAGACGTCTGGCCTATGTACTTAAGTTGAGACGGGGTGGGGGGAAGTTCAAAGGAGATGTGAGGGGTACGTTTGTTTTTACACAGAGTGGTAGGTAACTGGAACACGCTGCCAGGGGTGGTGGTGGAGGCAGATACGATAGGGGAGTTTAAGGGGCTTTTCGATAAGCACATGAATATGCAAGGAATAGAGGGATATGGACCAAGGGCAGGCAGTTTAATTTAGTTTAATTTGGCATCATGTTCGGCACATCATGGGCCGAAGGGCATGTTCTTGTGCTCCACTGTTCTATGTCCTAGGTGTGACCCTCCCCTCCCAGCACCCCTCCTCAATCCTATGGCAATGTGATGGCCTCAACCATCCAGCTCTCGAAGCCAGGCATGTTATACTCAAGAAGCTGCCTCACACTCTGTCCTCAAGGACAACTCGGGAAGGGCAATAAACACTGTCCTTGCCAGTGATGCCCATGTCCCAGGAATGAGTAAATACTGTACCTACTTAGCCTGTTTTGGGCTGACCCTATAACAGCAAAGTGGCTAGCACTGCTGCCTCACAGCGCCAAGGGCCCAGGTTCTATTCACAACTCGGTCCACTGTCTGTGTGGAGCTTGCATGTTCTCCCCATGTCTGCGTGGGTTTCCTCCGGGTGCTCCAGTTTCCTCCCACAGCCCAAAGATGTGCGGATTAGATGTATTGACTATGCTAAATTGCCCCTTAGTGGGTGACTAGCTAGGGTAAATAAGGTGGATTATGGAAATAGGGTCTGGGTGGGATTGTTGTCATTGCAGGCTTGATGGGTCAAATGGCCTCCTTCTGCACTGTAGGGATTCTATGTAACATGTGAATGCACACTTAGACGTTGAATGCGTGTTCTCCAGCTAAAGATGCTTAGGTGCGCCCAATAAATCATAGAATCCCTACATTGCAGGAGGCCATTCGGCCCATCGAGTCTTCACCGACCACAATCCCACCCAACCCCTATCCCTGTAGCCCCATGTATTACCCTGCTAGCCACTCCTGACACTAAGTGTCAATATAGCATGGCCAATCAACCTGACCCGCATATCTTTGAAGCGTGGGAGGAAACTGGAGCACTCGGAGGAAACCCACGCAGACACGGGGAGAACATGCAAACTCCACACAGACAGTAACCCGAGCTGGGTATCGAACCCGGGTCCCTGGCATTGAGGCAGCAGTGCGAGTCACTTTGCCACTGTGCCGCCCAATGGATGCATTGCACTGCATTGCATTGTTTTATTTTTAAATGACCACAGATATTGAGAAGGCTGCCGCCTGGGTAGTTCTGGCCTTAAACAGCTTTTGGCTTTCAATACACAACCTGACAAGGGCGACCTTGAGCTCCAGTGGCCAACTTTCCCAATGACCTTTTGGCTGAGAAAATGTCAGTGTGAAGATGGATGTTGCTGAGGATTCCCTCAGGTAACCCAACCAACAGCACATGACAAACTTCAGTGTGAAAGCAGGTTCGCTGCAGGACGGGTCACATTGTAATTGGGCTGACATACTTTCCAGCCAGCAACCTCGCCCGCAAACATTCAGCTGCGCCATCCCCGGATTAAGAGCCACACCAGGCAAACAGAGGATAATTCAGTCGAGCATGTGAGGGCACTTTCCTCAACCATTTCTCTAACATGCTGAAAGTTAGAAGCCCCATTCTGAAGCACTTCAAACTGCAAAACCTAATCACTGTAAATCCTCCCTTAAGCTTCTCTTAGCATCTCTGCAGCTCCCTGAACCAGGTGATAGTTCTTCACTTACGAAGCAGAAAGAAATCCCTCCAGAACACAACATGCAGCTGTGCCCTCCTTATTTCAAAAAAGACTTGCATTTCCAAAGCACCGTTCAGAAATGGAAGTCTGGTCAAATACTGTCGCTGTTGTGGCATGGGAGTTACAGCAGCCCATTTGTGCACAGCAAGCTCCCACAAACAAACAGATGCTGACCAGGTTTGTGAGATGTTGATTGAAGGATAAACATTGGCCCGGGCACCAGGGTGTAACTCATCTCTCCTTCTTTGACATCTTTTATCTCCACCTTCGAAAGCAGACAGAGCCTCAGTTTAACACCTCATCAATTGCACCAAAGCCTTGGTGGCACGGGTGGTTAGCACTGCTGCCTCACAGCGCCAGGGACTTGGTTTCGATTCCCGGCCTGGGTCACTGTCTATGTGGAGTTAGCACGTTCTCCCCATGTCTACGTAGGTTTCCTCTGGGAGCTCCAGTTTCCTCCCACAGTCCGAAAGACATGCTGGTTAGGTGCACTGGCCATGCTAAATTCTCCCTAAATTGGCAACTCCATTAGATTGTGATGTGAAATTCAATTTGAGTTTTCCCGACAAATCATTCTGATCCCATTGTTGCATTTCCTTCATGAAGCCACATTTGTCCACTCGGGCCTGCGCGAACAGTGTGGCGACTAGGGATTTTCACAGTAACTTCATTGCAGTGTTAATGTAAGCCCACTTGTGACACTAATAAATAAACTTAAAACTAAATGGGTGGCACGGTGGCACAGTGGTTAGCACTGGTCCCTCACAACGCCAGGGACCCGGGTTCAATTTCGGCCTTGGGTCACTGTCTGTGTGGATTTTGCACGTTCTCCGTGTCTGCGTGGATTTCTTCCGGTTCTCCCGTTTCCTCCCACACTCCAAAGATGTGCAGGTTAAGTGGACTGGCCATGCTAAATTGCCCCTTAGTGTCAGGGGGTCTAGCAGGGTAAATATGTGGGGTTACGGGGGGGGTGGGTGGGTAGAGCCTGGGTGGGATTCTTGTCGGTGCAGACTCGATGGGCCGAATGGCCTCCTTCTGCACTGTAGGGATTCTACGATTCTATGAAATCTCTGATCTGTGACTTGCCCCCATAACTCTGAGTAAAAGTGTACTACCAACTGAGCCACAGCAAGTGAGGTGGATGAAAATTTAATTCAATCAGCTCCCATTTTAATTGCAAGAGTGTGGCTCCTTTAAGCTTGTCCACCCACGGTGACGTCATCAACTTCCAATTTCTGCTAAGTCTCCTGTGTTTTCCTGTCCAAAGTCACACTGTGTTGAAAATGGTTTGAATTCCAATTGATCTTTCCGAATTGCACTGGGAAAGCGTCAGATTTCCATTTCACCTGCAAAGTGCAGGTCACCCCTCCAGGAAATGTTTGCAATTTCCATGCCCACACAGATACAAGAACTATTTCCATTTAGGCCACAGTCACCCATCAATCTTTTGGCTTGCGTCCAACAGTTAATTCAGTACATTATTCATCACGCCAAATGCTGCAAAAGCAATTTATTCCATCTCAATTTGATCAGATAACAGGGTTCATCCACAGAGGTTCTTTGATGAGCAAAGAACACTCGGGAAGATCTCAATGTCCTCATAACCATAAGGGTGGGCGAGAGGAGACTCGGCAGCAAGTTCCCGATTCATGCAATTCATTTCAATAAATATTTAATGAGTTTCAACAACCAGTTTAAGAAAGAATTGCCATGACAACGTGCTATTCAGAGGGACAATCTTATTTAAAGACACTTTTCGCTCCCTCTTTGTGTTCACCACAACTTCTTTTAAGTCTTCTTTTAAATCCCGCCCAATGCCTTGCAAATTAACCTACAAATGCAGACTGCAAGAGGATTTTGAAATATGAGCCTCTCTGAGATTTACATTACTCAACTTCTCATTTCTCCTTCTGCAATGGATGTCAGTCGGGCTTGCTACCTTCTTATGTGGCTTACCCAGAAACAATTGGCAACACTTTGTCTTATTTGTCACTTTAATCCTCAGTGAAAATAGACAGTTGGAAAGTTCCCTTTTTTTTCCCCCTTGGTGGCCACGTCCAATTTGGAATGAAAGCTGTCATCAGGGACTCCAACTTCCTCAGTTGTTTGCTTATTTTTTTAAATCAAAGGGCTCCCTACCATTTCCTTGTTCTGTCTGTTGCCCATATGCCTTGAGTTATTGAATACTATTCTGTAATTGCTTCGTGGATAAGCTATAGGTGGCACATTTGGGGACAGCTGATGGCCGAGTGGTATTATCACTGGACTATTAATTCAGAAACTCAGCCAATGTTCTGGGGACCAGGGTTCGAATCCCGCCACGGCAGATGGTGGAATTTGAATTCAATAAAAAATATCTGGAATTAAGAATCTACCAATGATCATGAAACCATTGCCGATTGTCAGGAAAACCTATCGGGTTCACGAATGTCCTTTAGGGAAGGAAATCTGCCATCCTTATCTGGTCTGGCTTACACTTGACTCCAGAGCCACAGCAATGTGGTTGACTCTCAACTGCCCTCCAAGGGCAACAAGGGATGGGCAATAAGTCGGCAATGCCCATGTCCCACCAATGAATAAAAAAAATGTACATCAATAGTCTGCAGTAGCTCCAGCACGTAATTAAGTAAGTCAACTGAATATGTCAAAACGTGGATTGTCAAAATTTAAATCAGGCTTATTGACAGTTTTTATATCCCAAACTCAAAATTCCACATTGACAAAATTAAATTAATGAAATGTCAGATTACTTCAAAAGCTTCTGTTAGAGCTTTATACCATAATGGTCTGTTGTTATAAGCTGGGAGCAATCAGGAAATGGTATTACATCTGCCTCGCATTTTTTCCCCATCCCAGTTTCAGGCCATTTCTTGAAGAAAGAAAGACAGGTTTTCGTGTTAATAATCACACTTAAATTTGGAGATGAAGAGAATTTTCTCTCAAAAGCTCTCCTGGTCTCCATTTTATTTTCCTCCTTGAAAGAAATGTTTAAAACTGACTTCTATGATTGAGCTTTTGGCCATCTGCCCCACCCCCTGAATTGGTTCAGTGTCAAATTTTCCATTTTCAATCTGCCGTGAAGCTCCATGCGGTATCTTATTACATTAAACAACTGATGTAAATGCAAGTTTTTGATCTTGGTGCTGCATATATCCACTTGCGGATTGCAAGGTGTTTGCCTCAAACACCCTTTGAGGCATTTTAGAAACACTGCAAGAGGTGCAACTGAGCAACAATGTAGTCGATGGCAGAGGAAACCATAGATCATCAAATGGACCAGAAACGATAAAAATAGACGGTTATCTAGCTATACTGCCACACATTTGTGTTACAAACCCTGCAGATACTTTCTCAGAATCAGTGGCATCAGTTCCTCCCATTAAATGGGGCATCTTCCTTCTTTGGGAGTTGATTCATACCTCCCGCTATCAACTTGTGTGATAGTACAGCCTCGGGGTGGGTGGAGTGGTTGGGGGGGGTGGATATGTGTACATTAATATTCCCTTACTATCCATCATGTGCATTTCTTCATTCTTTCAAAAATGGACCAAGCAAATAGGCAGTGACAAGCAGCTCAACGTGAACCAATAGTATCCCTAAAGTGTGGTAGGAAGCCATTCGGCCCATTGAGTCTGCACTGACTCTCTGACAGAGAATCCCACCCAGGCCGTTTCGTGTAACCCCATGTATTAACCCTGCTAATCACCTTAACCTACACATCTTAGGACACTAAGAGGCAACTTAGCATGGCCAATCCATCTAATAGGCTACTCTATTTCAGTGCAATGGGGAACAAATCAGATTTAGTCAATTCAATGAGTAAACTGCAGTAATGATGCCATCCTGATACATGTGACACTATTGCAGGCCTTTTTACATAATCCTACTCCTTAGGTTCTCAGGCACAGAAACTCCTATTCTCAGCCAGCACCAACAGAGCACTTTTAACATGGGATGTGGTGGTGCCAGGATAAAAAGGGTGGGTTTAGGTTTGGTGGGATGTAAGGAATTTTTACATCTCAAGTCTCTTGCTTGCCCACATCTGGTTTAAACGGAGACAGGGCAGTAGGTGGACAACTAATCTATTGTCATGAGATGACAGTCATTGAAATATTTCAATGCAGCTGCATACCTCACATTTTATCTTCATTTCAAACTTAACCTGGCAGTGAAAGGGAAGCGAGGCCTGCCCCTGGGGAAGTGAGGCCTGCCCCTGGGGAAGGGGTTAAGTGATTTTTTTTCCATCACTGTTGGTTATCCAGGAGGGGAAGTGCTTCCTCCTGTCCCTCCACTCCTCCATACTTCCATCCCTGCGATTGGAAACTCCCACAATCGAGTGCTCCTCACTCCAGTGATTGGATATGCCTCTCTCCCCTTCCCTCACCCTGTAATTGATCAGATCCCCCATGATATCATGATATTGTATGTGGGCGGCACAGTGGTAAGCACTGCTGCCTCATAGCACCAGGGACCCGGGTTCGATTCCCGGCTTGGGTCACCGTCTGTGTGGAGTTTGCACTTTCTCCCCATGTCTGTGTGGGTTTCCTCCGGGTGCTTCGATTTCCTCCCACAGTCTGAAAGACATGCTGGTTAGGTGTATTGACCTGAACAGGTGCCGGAGTGTGGCGGCTAGGGGAATTTCACAGTAACTTCATTGCAGTGTTAATGTCAGCCTTTCTTGTGATTAATAAATAAACTTTAACTTTTTATCACCTCTCAGCACAATCACAGATCCCTCCTCACAAATAGACCCTCTCCTTATCAGCACCAATCAAGTGACTTGAAAAAGTGTTAAAGTTTATTTATTAATGTCACAAGTAGGCTGACATTAACACCGCAGTGAAGTTATTGTGAAAATCTGGTAATCGCTACACTCCGGCACCTTTTTGGGTATACTTGGGACAATTTAGCATGGCCAATGCACCTAACCAGCACATCTTTCGGACTGTGGGAAAAAACTGGAGCACCCGGAGGAAACCCACACAGACACAGGGAGAACATGCAAACTCTGCACAGACAGTGACCCAAGCTGGGAATCAAACCCGGGACCCTGGTGCTTTGAGGCAGCAGTGCTAACCACTGTGCCACCATGCCACCCATGAAATGGAATATGAACTTTGTATTACACATCTTACTATATCTTTTTTAAAAATTCTTAGATCTATACCTCCTTATCCAATCATCCCCAACCTCTACTTCATCGGAACAACACAGGTGGCACTTGAAATTGGCTGGCAAAGTGAAAAGCCATGGAAGATTGACAATGTGCTTGTGAACCTGGATTTATCCTTTCTTACTGGAGTTTCATATATGATCCTGACATCTATGTTTAAATCATCGTATATAACCAGAGACAACTAGAGATCAACTCAGCCAGATCTGTCAACAACAAAATGACAGTTCATGATTGCACAAAGTGTGACTGGCGAAAGGCATTAATGTTCGAGCCCAGCACAGAAACGCAGCAACTCCATTATTTATCAAATTTATGACAATATTTGTATCATGAGAAGGCTAAGGAAATTCAGCATGTCCACTATGACTCACCAATTTTTTACAGATACATCCTTTCTGGATGTAACACAGCTCCTGCTCTGACCAAGACCGCAAGAAACTAGAAAAGGGTTGTGAATGTAGCCCAGACCATCACTCAAATCAGCCTCCCATCCATTGACTCCATCTACACTTTCCACTGCCTCGGAAAAGCAGCCAGCATAATCAAGGACCCCATGCACCCCGGACATATTCTCTTCCATCAGGAAAAAAGATGCAAAAGTCTGAAAACATGTAGCAACAGACTTAAGAACAGCTTCTTCCCTGCTGTCATCAGACTTTTGAATGGTCCTATCACATATTAAACTGATCTTTCTCTTCACCCTACCTGTAACTGCAACACTATATTCTGTATCTGTACTATCCTGTACCTTTTGCTCTATGTACTTCATGAACGGTATGTTTTGCCTATATAACACACAGGAAACAATACTTTTCACTGTATCCCAGTACAAGTTAAACTAAATCAAATCACTGATTACATTAATAAACAGAAGCTGGACTTGAATCAACTGATTCAAAGCCATAAAAAACACAGCAGTGACACAGTTTGTCAGCCTCAATTATTTCTGGCTTTTAAAAAGTATAATGGATTCATATTTGATGTCCAGCTTTACAGTTTGGACTTTAGGTCTAGGTTCACATCAATATTTAACACATAAGTGCTAGGCTTTAGGCTTTAACATTAAAGATTATTTATTAGGTGGCTTGAGCATAAATTCATAAACCTGTTGTCTGAAACAACCTTCTTCAGCACTTTTGGTTTTCACCTTCAGGGCAGATCAGTTTTGAGCCATCACCATCCAAGATCACTGTCTTCTTCTTAATAACTTTGTCTAACCTCGCATGTGCTGCATCCTCTTTTGACCATTAAACTATACTTGGCCCCAATACTTACCAACAGTATCAGAGTAACTTGACAAATAATATGCAAATAATGCTTCAAAAGGCACAAGTAATATGAGACCAATATCGATCAAAACCTTCCATCGATGGGGTTATTCTTGTGACATGTCTGGGTCTGTAGGCTAATTTATAAAGATGGATTGTTATAATTGCTCATCAACTCTTTTATTTTATACCATCAAAATGGTGAATCTTGAGTCCTCATTCATCCAACATTTCCTACGTTACCTTAAACGTCGTACTACTGAATTATGTTTAAAATTCATTAACAGAATGTGCATGGGCACGGGTAAAGTCAAAATTTATTACCCAAACACAGGTGTGTTTCCCTTGTCACAGAGTCATGGAGCAATACAGCATAGAAACAGGCCCTTCAGCCCAACCAGTCTATGCTGACCATAGTGTCCTCCCAGCTAGTCCCAACTGCCTGCGTTTAGCATATATCCCTCTAATCCTTTCCCATCCATGTACTTATCCAAACGTTTTTTAAATGTGGCGATTGTACCTGCCTCACCACTTTCTCTAGCAGCTCATCCCATACACGCACCACCCTATGTGTGATAAAGTTGCCCTTCAAGTCCCTTTTAAATCTTTCCCCCCTCACCTTAAACCTATGCTCTCCAGTTTTCAATTCCCCGTCCTTGGGAAAAAGACTATGTGCGCTCATCCTATCTATGACCCTCATGATATAATACACTTTAATAAGGTCACCCCTCATTCTCCTACATTCCAAGGAAAAAGTCCTAGCCTGGCCAACCTCTCCCTATAACTCAGGCCCACTAGGGCCTTGAGAAGAAGCTGGTGAACCGCCTTCTTGAAAACAACTGAGTGGCTCATTCGGCCATTTCAGGTTGCAGTTAAGAGTCACTTATATGCCAGATTTGTTTTTATTTAGTCATGGGACATGGGTGTCACTGCCTGGCCAGCATTTATTGCCCATCCCTAGTTGCCCTTGAGAAGGCGGTAGTGAGATGCCTTCTTGAATCACTGCAGTCCACATGCTGTAGGTTGACCTCCAATGCCGTTAGGGAGGGAATTCCAGGTTTTTGACCCAGCGAACTGTGAAGGAACGGCGATATATTTCCAAGTCAGGATGGTGAGTGACTTGGAGGGGAGCCTGCAGGTGGTGGTGTTCCCATGTATCTGCTGCCCTTGTCCATCTAGATGGAATGGTTGTGGGTTTGGAAGGTGCTGTCTAAGGATCTTTGGTGATGGAGTAAGAATGAAGGATTCTGGAGAACCAACTTGACTTTGAAAAGAATCCAGTAGCGTCATGGTCACCATTACTGATGTTAGTTCCAGATTTCTGTTTAATAAGTAGAATTAAAGGTGTGACTGAACTCTAGTATTTAGATCATTCATCCAGGCCTCTTTAATATTAATCCAGTAACATAAGCTGTACGCTACTATACGCTGAATGTAATACATTTGCTACTTTGATCTATAAAACTTATTTTTGTTGACAGCTTCTTTATAACATTCAAAAATCTTTTATATTCGTAAGCTGTCTAAATATGTTTGAAAAATGATTCAGACGCATCATGCCTGATCATAAATACCTTACTGCATTGCAAAGAAACACAACACATTCCAGGCATCCTGATCAATCAAGCTGAATACAGCAAGCTAAAAATTGACACACAGCTAGATGGAAGTACCTGAGTACCACAAATATTATTATTTTAAATCAAACCTTCACTTTCAATTATTTAATTCTTCAATCTTCTCCTTTTGTACACACTCCACCAGGAATAAATGAGACATCAATCGCATCCTCCAAGGCCTCCTGTTATCATGTTATTGGGATTAAGGGCCACAGAACATATGAAGACAAAACAAAGTACTGCCAAAGTTAGAAGTCGGAAGCAAAGACAGAAAACGTCAGACGTTCAGCAGATCGGACAGTGTCTGTTAAGAGATGAGTCAATTGACATTTTAACCATTAACTCCTCCTCAAAACTGAGAGAGTGTGCAGGTTATAAAGAAACAAAGCACGGGAAATAGGAAAGTAGGGAAAGAAAACTCAGACAGAATTACAACACAAGCACAGGCATGCATACTCGTGCACACAGCCATACAATGACAAGAAAGGTATGAAGCTAGGTTCAGGGTATGTTTAAAGGGCAGTCTTGATATATGGAAGAGACAATAGGCACCATAATGAGCAAAGTCAAGTACATTTTTAAGATTTTAAAAACGAGATGAAGTGAAGGAGAATAGCGAATTATAATTGAGGACATGAATAACTGGCAAAGCGGTATAGGTTTTAACAGCTCAAAGGTCTGCTGGAAGGAACAGGGCATACCCTATATTCCTGTGAAACCAATGGTGGAGCCAATCTCTGATTATAATTTAAATGCCACTTATGTCCTGTACAGAGAAAGAGTTAGGGAGCAATCTTAACGGCAGTTCACGCCATGCTCCCGCTGCAGTGAGGTCAGAGAATTCTGGCACCCAGCCAAATCACTGTTCCCTGCAGCGGGATGGGAAAATCCCGCCGGCGTGAACAGTGATAACTTTCCAGCCTTGATCCATCAATTAATTTTGTGCATTCTCTCAATTTTTACATGGTGGTGTTCCCATGTATCTCCTGCCCTTGTCCTTCTAGATGGACGTGGTCGTGGGTTTGGAAGGTACTGTCTAAGGACCTTTGGTAAATTGCTGCAGTGCATCTTGTAGGTAGTACACACTGCTGCTACTGAGCGTCGGTGGAGGGATTGAATGCTTGTAGGTGTGGTGCCAGTCAAGCAGGCTGCTTTGTCCTGGATGGTGTCAAGCTTCTTGAGTGTTGTTGGAGCTGTACCCATTCAGGCAAGTAGGGAGCATTCCATCACACTCCTGACTTGTGCCTCGTAGATGGTGGATAGGTTTTGGGGAGTCACTCGCCGCAATATTCCGAGTCTCTGACCTTCTCTTGTAGCCACTGTGTTTATGTGGCGAGTCCAGTTGAGTTTCTGGTCAATGGTAACCCCAAGGATGTTGACAGTGGGGGATTCAATGATGGTAACGCCATTGAATGTCAAGGGGTGGTGGTTAGTGTCTCTTATTGGTGATGGTCACTGCCTGGTATTTGTGTGACTCACAACTTGTCAGCCCAAGCCTGGATATCGCCAGATCTTGTTGCATTTGAACATGGACTGCTTCAGTATCTGAGGAGTCGCGAATGGTGCTGAACATTGTGCAATCATCGGCGAACAGCCCCATCTCTGTCCTTAATGCTACTTCCAGCTTGATGTCACCATCAAACACATCTTTCTCTCCCCTCCCTTTCAGCATTCCAAAGAGACTGATTCTGCTGTGATACCTTGGTCCACTCCTCTATAACCCCCCAGCACCCTCACCCTTCCCCTGCAATTGCAGGAGATGCAACAGCAGCAAAAACCCCAAACAGATGAAACAATGATTTACTGAGTACACTGTATTCACTGCTCACAATGCAGTTTTCTCTACATTGGGGAGACCAATCAAAGATTGGGTGACCCCCTCAACTCATAGAATCCCTACGTTGCAGGAGGAGGCCATTCGGCCCATCGAGCCTACACCGACAACAATCCCACCCAGGCCCTATCCCTGTAGCCCCACATACTTTCCCATTCTAATCCTCCTGACACTAAAGAGCAATTTAGCATGGCCAATCAACCTAACCCACACACCCTTGGACTGTGGGAGGAAACCCATACGGGGAGAATGTGCAAACTCCACACAGGCAGTCACCCAAGCCGGGAATTGAACCTGGATCCCTGGTGCTGAGAGGCAGCAGTGCTAACCACTGTGCCCCCATGCTGCCCATTAATTTTTTTTTAAAAACACCACCATCTGCCCTGGTTGGATTCGAACCCAGGTCTCGAGATTACGAGCCCAGTGACAATACCACGATGCCACCGTCTCCATTCAGACCGCAAGTGTGATCCTGAGCTTCCAGTTGCTTGCCATTTTAACATTCAGCCCCATTACCACTCTGACCTCGGCCTCCTGCAATGTTTCAGTGAAGCTGAGCTTCAGATAGAGGGACAAGACCTCATCTTTCAATTCAGCACTTTCTGGTCTTAAGAATCACGAGATAGGCGCAAATACTGGGAGCTCTTTATTGAAGATGTGCACTCATTCACAGTCAAACGGCACAACAGGGTCCCCACTCTGGGCGGAGCTAATAATAGCCCAGAGGTCATCTGACCTATACTCTTAAAGGGGCAGTCCGCATACCAAACCCCAACATACAATATATATACACATACATCACACTGTCCTGCACCTTAACGAATCCTTTGCATGATGTGCATCACCGAGTCACGTTCAGATGCCAGGTGTTATGAGTATGACGGGATGTGAGCAGGCAAAGTGAAAGCACTGCTTAACTCGATATGTGTCAGAGCCGCACAAAGCCCAAAGGATAGGGTTTATTGCAGGAATGCTGAAATCACCAAGGTAAATAAAGGCCTGAGCGCTTCCCCAACCTTTTCCAGTGCATGGGCAATGTGAGGGGCAGCACGATTCCCGGCTTGGGTCACTGTCTGCGCAGAGTCTGCACGCTCTCCCCATGTCTACGTGGGACCTCTGCAGCTGTTTACACTCGGTCTGGGTGCCACAGCAGCATTTGCTGCCTCAGAGTTTGAGACTCCATTGTCACGACCCACAGTTCGAGAAGCCCCGGCTTAGAATTTCACAATTCGGAAGGTAAGATGAGAGCACAGATTACGCGATAGATAGGGTGGTTACTTGACATTTGCAAATGTGACTGTAAAGGTTGATTCTGCTGTACTTGAGTGCCACTGCACATTGTTCTGCTGCTTCCTCCCACATCCAATGGCATTTGATCTGCTGATTGCTAATTCACAGAGCAGTTCTGCAAGGCCCCAAAAGTTGCAGCTGGATTTGCTTTTTTAAAGAGCTAAGTATCTCATGAGCGAAAAACAGAGAGCCAGAATACCAGTGCCGCCTTTCCCTGTCTCTCTCTCAGTCTCTCTACTACGGAACCTGAGGGAGTTTATGTGAAATTTTTGGCCTACTTTTCAAATTGCTGAATATTGCCTCCATTCCTCTAACACCAAGCTTCGCACCATTTCTCATTTCTTCCTGACTGATGCTCCTTCATTTACCAGCGACATTCTGTCTGTGCAGCTCTCTCCACTACTCAGTTTTTAAAAAAAATCTCCCCAAAACATTTTATTTCTATTGTGCCTTTCATTCCCCCCCCCAACTCACTCTTTATCTTTACCCTGCCCGGGCCTCAGGCAGGAAGATGGCAGTGCCACCGTCACAGGTCCTCTGTCCAATTGGATGTTTCTTTCATCCTCCTTGCCCCGTGGACCTGCCCATTATGGCATCCATTCCCAGCAAGCCCCAGCAGGGAACGTCCCCGTAATTAGCTGATCCTGAGCTCCTGGCGCTTGGAATTATGGGCTTTACACACAGTGCCAGCAGTGGCCATGGCAACTTGATGATTGTGCTGGGATGAGGGAGCTGCCAGCCAAGCAGATAGGCTGGCGGTTCTCAGAGATGGAGCTGCCACCCAAGGGAGGGGCAGAAGTCCCGCCTTAGTTGATGCACCACAGAGCATCATCAAATGATGATGGGGCAGCTGTCGTCAGTGGGGACACTTTGTCAACAAAATATTCCTGCCCTAAGTTCTAGGAACCAACGTCCAGATAAGTGTAGGGCAGCACCTGGCAGTGAGGAGTGGGGTCCAAGGAGCTAGAAGTTGGAGCAGGCATTTAAAAAGCTGTTATACATACACCAACTAGTGTCATCTGAATAACTGGAATCATTTGAGATATTTAAATATACAATTTGGTGGTGGGGGAGGTTATTTTTGTTTAAACCCAAAAGCGGGGCTGGCAAGGGGAGTGATAGAGGTTTACAGCATGGAAACAGGCCCTTCAGCCCAGCTTGTCAATGCTGCCTTTTTTTTTAACCACGAAGCTAGTCCCAATTGTCCACATTTAGCCCATATCCCTCTATAGTCAACTTACCCATGCAACTGTCTAAATGCTTTTTAAAAGACAAAATTGTACCCGCTACTGCTACTACCTCTGGCAGCTCGTTCCAGACACACAACCTGTGTGTGAAAAAATTGCCCTCTGGGCCCTTTTGTATCGGTCCCCTCTCACCTTAAACCTATTCCCTCTAGTTTTAGACTCCCCTACCTTTGGGAAAAGATGTTGACTATCTACCTTATCAATGCCCCTCATTATTTTATAGATCTCTATAAGATCATCCCTAAGCCCCCTATGCTCCAGGGAAAAAAGTCCCAGTCTATCCAGCCTCTGCATATAGCTCAAACCAACTAGTCCCGGTAGCCTCCTAGTAAAATTTTTTTGAGTCCATGAGGGAGTTCACTTCTCCTCCCTCTCCCCCCCCCCCCTCACTCTCACTCCTCCCCCCTTCCGCCCCTTTCCTCTAACAAGCTATTTGAACAACTATAATTCTATAATTTTGCATCAAGATGGTCAGGCCAGGGTATAATGTCAGGTGTGGTGATACATATCACTGTAATACCTTCTTTGTATTTATTAGTTAGGCATTAAATTATTATGTCTTCCATGGTCTGGTCTAGGTGACCATAATCACGCACAGGAGAGTATTTTTAATTCCCCATTTGTGCTTCTGATACCTGTGTCTGCCCATGAATTGTATGGATACAGTTAAGGGTTACTTCAGGGCGTCAGATGGGGTGAAGGTGGGCGGGCCACTCTGGGCCACACCTACTCCCTGTAAAATGGTGGAAGTTGGAAGCTGGGCAGGCAGGCAGTTGCAAAGCCACTGGGAAAATGTTAACGGGACCCAGGCCAACAAGCCTGCCAGTGGGGCAGCTCTGGTCGTGATCTGTGTGGTGGCATATTTACATTTGTTTTTAAATCAGTAGTGATCAGATCAAAGCAAACTGACACTAATTACAATAATTTAGTTTCATCTGCTAGGCCATTAGAATCCACCATTGACTACCCCTTGAGCTTATCCATCTGAATCATGAGCACGATGAGCAATGCTAAATCCTCATTAATGTGGAGATGCCGGCGTTGGACTGGGGTAAACACAGTAAGAGTTTTAACAACACCAGGTTAAAGTCCAACAGGTTTATTTGATAGCAAATGCCATTAGCTTTCGGAGCCCTGCTCCCAGATATCCACTCCATCTGACGCAATTTTTAACCTGGCCAATCAACCTAACCCGCACACCTTTGGACTGTGGGAGGAAACTGGAGCACCCGGAGAAAACCCACACAGACACGGGGAGAACATGCAAACTCCACCCAGAGAGTGACCCAAGGCCAGAATTGAACCTGGGTCCCTGGCGCTGTGAGGCAGCAGTGCCACCTTGCTGCCCACAGGTAAGTCAGACCCTGACCTCAATCTACAACCACAATTTAACTTGATAACAAAACATACAATCACCAGTTCCCTATTTCGAAATATCTCAAAATCTAAATATGTGTTTGCCTTTAACAATAAGCTTGGATGTGCAAATAGAGTATTATGGGACATAGGGGGCAATTCTCTGGGCTGCCAGCCTCAATCAGGAATCCTGATGACCTATTGAGACAGGCGAGAGGGACAAGTTGGGATTCTCGCCGGGAGTCCAAAGCCAATGTGACATTCCCACCCCGCTGCACCTGCCCCGATGAGAACCTGACCACTGTCGATTTTCATACATTTAAATGTAATTAGCGGTTTGAGTCCAGATGCTCCGGCATCCCAGTCTGAACACCACCCCCCCAAGCGGGAAGTCCAGCGGGAAGAGTCAATTACTCGGGAGCACAGGTTTAATATGCAAGGGGCAAGGTTTAAAGGAGATGTATGAGGCAGATTTTTTCTTTTTTACACAGAGGGTGGTGGGTGCCTGGAACTCGCTGCCAGGGAAGGTAGTGGAAGCGGATCCGGTAGTGACTTTTAAGGGGCATCTTGACAAATACATGAATAGGATGGGAATAGAGGAATATGGTCCCTGGAAGGGTAGGGGGTTTTAGTTAAGTCGGACAGCATGGTCGATGCAGACTTGGAGGGCTGAAGGGCCTGTTCCTGTGCTGTAATTTTCTTTGTTCTTCGAAGTCCAGTGGGCGCCTATCTCTCCTGGTCCTGACAAGTGGGGACCAGGCACTGTGGACTCCGAGAAGGATAAAATTGTTTCCCTTGGTGGAGAATTCTAGAACCAGGGTACATAGATTCAAGCTAAGAGGCAGAAGGATTAGAGGGGACGGAACCTTTTAAACAGAGGGTGGTGGGTGTCTGTAACTCGCTGCCCAAGTTGGTGGTGGAGGCAGAGATCCAAAACTCTTTTAAAAAGTACCTTGATCTGCACCTCAAGTGCAGTAAGCTACAGGGCTATGAGCTGGGTGCAGGAAGGTGTGATTACAAAGGGCACCTGTGTGCCCTCGGGCTGGCATGGACAAGATGGGCCACATGGCCTCCTTCTGTTCTGTAACTTATGAGTGGTTCTAAGGGGGTAAGGTGGTAAGTACTGCCCCCAACTGTGCCCAGGCTGCAGAGGGAGGGTCCCTCAAGGGCCCTGGGGGTTGGGGGACTCAGGCTTGGGGGAATGGGTTGTCTTTGAGACCCTCCCATGGGATGGTGGTCTCATGGCTGGACTTTGCCTTCCTGCCCTGGGAAATCACTCTTAGGGTGATGATTTCAGGCAACTTTCTAGTTAAAATCTTTATTCTGTGTCCTGTAAAACTTTTGAAGTGTCACTTTAAAATTCATGCTTCTAAATACCTGAAATCCTTCAAAATCATAAGCAGCACTCCATTCTACATTAGTGATTGCCCTTGGTTGATTTCAGAAGCCTCTGATGTTACCAGACCTTTTTGAAGAACTTTGACTGGCGGGAGATGTCAGTTTCACTAGGTAGATCCCTTTGCTTTCTCTCATAAGCCTCAAGTGCTCAGAAACCTTTTTGAAGCACACTCATTGACAGGAACTTTGAATTTCACCTTTCTAGATTGAATGGATCCCAGCTGCTCTGAAAGCACTTACAATTTCTTTGATTGACAGATCCAGTGCAGGTCAAAGAGGGGATTAGCCAAGGCTTATTTACATAAAGAACTAAGGGTCTACTAGCTGCATTAAAGCCTTTCTGACTAACAGCTCCAGGCAGTTCAAATAGTTAACTGGTGATACAATCAGGTCATGTTCCACGAAGCTTGAAGTGCTGCCTCTTTTGAGCTGCTGCAGTTTCTAACTGCAATTTGTTTTAAACAGATCTTTCTTTGATCTGAAGACCTTCCTAGAAAGGCCAGGAGCACAGTCCGACTGTTTTGTTTTCATCGTGGGTCTTTTCAATGTCTTCTGCTGGAGGTGCATGCGTGTACTGGAGGTTGTCTCAGCCACAGAAGAAGCTGGCACAATTCAGAGATTATTCTCCAAGGGGTCCTCAATGAGGACCTTCTAGTGGCCACCATTTATTTCTCTAGCTGGACATTATGACCACCCCAGGGGGCTCGGACGGGGGTTGAAAGTGAGAACTTTGAGTGGGAGGGGAGAGGCCTCTAACTGGGGTGGTGGTGGGGTGAGGCCTCTGACATATGGGGGTGGGGGTTTGGTTAGGGGGTGTTGGGTCACCCTCAAGCCTGTGTGGTGTGGGACTGGGTGGCCCCAACAATTAGTGGTGGGGCGGGGGGAGGTTGCCTAGCTGTGGTGAAGGATTCAGGGTCCTCCCCTTCTCTGTGGGGGCAGGAGGCATGGGGGTGGGGTTACAATGTCTTGGGACAAAGGGGCCTGGCACTGTACTCTGAGATCAGGGTACCTTTTATAAATTGGCACCCTGATCGCCGTGAGGCCAGGCATGCTTCACTTCGGGGATTTTTTCGCAATCAAAGAGTGATTGAATGCCAGTTTTTTTAGCACTGGTGGTGCCACAGTACTCCCGTTGGTGGCAGCACTTTGATTTTTTTTTGGAGGGGGCGATAGAATGACGGCTGTGATCCCAACGTCACACATGCACTGAGTGGCAGTGTTCAATGTAGAAAATGAGAATTCTGCGACGCCGAGTCTCAAAGTGAACAAATATATAAATGCCAGTTGTGATGCCAACTGTACAGATAGCTCACCGTGAAGTCTAGAAAGCTGCAAAAGTACTGAGAGACTGAAATACAACAGCAGTGAGCAACAGCAGGTAAATTAATTACGTAAGTGAGCCCACCTAGAGACACTCAGACACACAATTACCCAGCTGCAGAGCGATTCATGTAACAGAATTTAATGATCTTCGTTCTTCGACACACTTTACAATGAAGTTAACCTTGCCTTTTTAGGAGGTCCTCTGACCTCCATACCCTATGCCTGGCTGTCCATTAGTTCAATAGCATTTTCCCCATTAACGCACAAATTTTGACTCAGTGGCTATCAAAGGTCATTTTAAAACAGCATGTTATACAAGAGACCAAACACAATTAAACTCAAAAAGAATCATACCAGCAAAATGGACATATTGTTCTTGCAATAGCAATGATATTTGACAATCCAGAAGTGTTTTATTTGGGGTTTATTTGTACTTTACTGCTGCTTTTTTTTGGTCCCAGTTTAATAGTTATGAAGACTTTTAAATTAAAATTTTAAGAATAAAGGAAATGTAGACAGCATGAGGGCACGGTGGCACAGTGGTTAGCACTGTGCCTCACAGCGGTTAGCACTGTGCCTCACAGCGTCAGGTACACAGGTTCAATTCCGGACTTGGGTCACTGTCTGTGTGGAGTTTGTACAGTCTCCCCATGTCTGCCAGGGTTTCCTCCGGGTCCTCTCACAGTCCAAAGATGTGCGGGTTAGGTTGATTGATCGTGCAAAATTGCCCCTTAGTGTCAGGGGGATTAGCAAGATAAATATGTGGGGTTATGGGGATAAGGCCCGGTTGGCATTGTTGTCACTGCACGCTCGATGGGCTGAATGGTCTCCTTCTGCACTGCAGGGATTCTATGATTCTATGAGATATTCCCTGCAAAATCGTGTGTTTTCCTTTTTGTGAAAGGAAATATGAAAACAATTGAGAAGTAAAAGTGTTTTTATTATTAATTTTAACAAATTTTGATTTAAGAAGAAGTGAGGAGGATGGAGGGAATAATGACATTGAGTTCTGTTCTCTCGCGTGTCAGTGGAAAGGTTATGTTAATTACTAAAGATGTTCATCACTCTTCATGCTGAGAGTTGATGATCAATTGTTTGTTTAGATTGGAGTCAGCGAGGGTTTTGTGGCAAATCCATCAGCCACTTGCTCTTCACTTCTCTTTCCTGCTCATCTTGTCCTCTCCTCTCTGATCGATTGCTGTAATTAACGGTGCTTTTTTTTTCTCCAGTTTTAATTGTTGCTGCTACGCTTGCCTCACTTTGTCACGTTTCTCGCCTTTGCCTGAACGAGGTAACTTTTTGTAAGAGGCGCTCTGTCCACAGCTGGGTCTCTCACTCAATTGGCCATTCTTCATGTGGTGACTCAGACAGTGTCAAGCTGCCACTTGACTATGCTGGGCAGTGCGCCTGATGTAATGCAGTCATCTCCTGAAAATCTACAAAACCTCAGGATAAATCCCAGCAGAAGTCGAGGGACAGTGATTAGGAGTTTGAATTCATAAAATCATAGAATCCCTACAGTGCAGGAGGCCATTCAGCCCATTGAGTCTGCACCAGCCACAATCCCACCCAGGCCATATCCCCATAATCTCATGCATTTACCCTAGCTAGTCCGCCTGACACTAAGGGGTAATTTAGCATGGCCAATCCACCTAACCCGCACATCCTTTGACTGTGGGAGGAAATCGGAGCACCTGGAGGAAACCCATGCAGACACTGGGAGAATGTGCAAACTCCACACAGTGACCCGAGGCTGGAATTGAACCCGGGTCCCTGGCGTTGTGAGGCAGCAGTGCTAACCACTGTGTCACCGTATTTTCCTTCCTCCTCAACCCATAAACGTTGATACCATTTGAAGAACTGCAGCTGAAATCAGCTGGCAGGTCAGTGAGGGACCCTAACACCATCTAACTTTAAAAGGGACAGTGCTGTGAGTCCAGCGGCCACCGAACGGTCACCTACCTGATGCGTTGCTTTAGTTTCTATTCTTTAATCTTCCTAATGACATTATATTTTGTTTAAAACGGAGAACAAATCTATTTTTCTTATTTTGACACAGCTGATGCATATTTTACTTGCAAGCCATCCTGGGTGAGGTCCGTCCATTCAGTAACGTGTGTTTATGAAGCCTGGACTGTCAGGTGTTGTTTTCTGTGCTGCCCAAGCAGAATTACTGTTTGTAGCCTAAAGATGAGCATTACAGATGAGCAATATTCAATTAACTCTGTGATCCCCATTAGCAACTCAGGTTAAATGGTCAATTATCCTAGTGGAACCCTCCACTGTTCAGATTGCCGATATAAGAAAAATGTCAGAAATAATTACCAACTGCAGCACTCTGAGGCTTGAGATATATAAATATCTTCTTTTCCTTCATAACTAATGGGTGGCACAGTGGTTAGCACTGCTACCTCACAGCGCCTAGCACTGCTACATCACAGCGCCGGGACCTTTGTTTGATTCCGTCCTTGGGTCCTTCAGTGCCCAAAGATCTACTGATCGCAGATTTGAACATATTCAGCAACCAATCACCCATAACACTCTGGGGTAGAAAATTCCAAAAATCCACAATCCTCAGTAGAAATTCCTCCTTACCTCAGTCGTAAAATGCTGACCAATCACCCTGTGAATATGTTGGAGATGCAGAGGTGGTACGGTGGCACAGTGGTCAGCACTGCTGCCTCACAGCGCCAGGGACCCGGGTTTGGTTCCGGCCTTGGTCACTGTCTGTGTAGAGTTTGCATGTTCTCTCTGTGTCTGCGTGGGTTTCCTCCGGGTGCTCCGGTTTCCTACCACAGTCCAAAGGTGTGCAGGTTAGGTGGAATGGCCATGCTAAATTCTCCCTTAGTGTTTAAAACCTCGAACAGAGTTACATTTAAAACCCCTGAACTGAGATTTACTTGTGAATCATAATAGAACATGGTTTGAACTGGGCTGTGAGCCCTTGGAGAATGCTTTCATCCTGTTTTAGGTGGAGCTCTTTTTTTGGGATGTGGGAGAGAATGTTTAGTGTGTGAGTAATCAGATGGGTTACTCGTGCTAAATTGCCCCTTAGTATCTAAAAGATGTGCAGGTTATGTGGATTGGCCATGCTACATTGGCCCTTATTGTCCCAAGATATCTAGGTTAGGGGAGATTAGTGGGGTAATTATGTAGGGTTACTGGGTAAACCTGGCTAAGAGTCGGTGCAGACTTGATGGGCTGAATCGCTTCCTTCTGCACTGTAGGGATTCTAAGTGAATAAGTGATTCTAGTGCAGGGCTACGGGGGATAAGATGCTCTTTCAGAGAGTTGGTGCACACTCGATGGGCCGAACGGCCTCCTTCTGCACTGTAATGATTCTATCATTTCAGCAAACTACAACATTTTGAAAATATTGTTATACCTTTTCAGAGCTTAGAATCCTCAACAAATCTTTCAATTTTTTTCTTTTCTCCTGAATCTTCATCTCGTGTGAAAAATATTGATACAATCTGTTTGGTTTAAAGGTGTCACATAAATTGAAAAAAATAAATACATGTACTCAACACATTGCCATCAAAGTAGTCAATCTGCAGGTGGATATAATTTAGAGAACATGCCCAGACCAGGGAAAACCATGGGCAGGCTTGATGTAAAAATGGCCGCCTGGTATCCATAGTCACTGACCCATTTATTTTGTCAGTGAAGGATATTTTGATATTGAGGCAGCCCCAGGGACAAAGAGAAAATCAAAATCCTGCGAGTCAGACTGACATGAACTACATTCTTCCAGGTGAACACGAGAACAAACAAATCACAGCTCAGGGAGTAGACAGTAAGGTCCCTTGGTAATAAAAGCTTTGCTTCCTCAGTCCACAAATAAATACAAAGGAAGCTGCAGCTACTTTAATTTAGAAAAACATTCCTCCCTCTCCTCAGACAAGGGCACCGCATGTCATCAGGAAATGGTGCCAAGTGGCATACACTTTTATTTTAAAATAGGAAACTGAGCAAAAATCAAAGTAGCGAGTCAACTGAGAGGTTCACGTTTCCATTGCAGATGGAGCTTCATCAATACTGCAGTGCCCTCATTGTAAGTGATTCACGTTAGATTCTCAGAGACTAAAGGGAACCTTAGGAAGAATTCTCCAGCAACGCTCCCCACCCTCCCCCCAAAACCAGCGGTGGAGGCGGTTCAGCATCGGCCACCAACTGGATCTTCCAGTCCCGCTGAAGTCGATGGTGATTTAAATTCCTCACCCGTGCTGCAGTCCAAAAACCAGTGAGGTCCACACCGGCAGGACTGGAAGATCCGCCCAGCAGAAAGGACTGGAGTATTCTGCCCCTTTTTTCAATGTATGTATGGTAATTACATCACAAAGAAAACTACAATTAAAAATAAAGTTGAAATATAAATTTTGATTAGAACATCAAAATGCAACCTATTAACATACATAAGGTGCCAAGGTGACCAGACTTGGATTTTCTTGCTTTGAGCATGTCATAGAGAATCATAGATCTGCACATTGCAGAAGGAAGCCATTTAGCTCATCGGGTCTCTGACGGAGCATCTTACCCAGGGTCTATCCCAATAACCCCCTGTGTTTATCTCACTAATTTACACATCAAGGGACAGCAAGGGACAAATTTAGCACCGCAAATCAACTAACCTGCACCATTTCAACTGTGGGAGGAAACCGGAGCACCTGGAAGAAACCCAGACAAACATGGAGAGAATGTACAAACTCCACACAGTCACCCAAGCCAGAATTGAACCCAGGTCACTGGCACTGTGAGGCAGCAGCGCTCCACTCTCAGAATATTATAACAACCTAAGCTTTATGTTTTCCTTAAACATATTGAAAAATATATCTTTATTTTAACTACACTTGTTCCCTGGAGTGCCTCCCATCAATTGTGATCTTCGTCATAGTCTAACAGCCATCTCTTCTAATTACCTCAATCAAGGTAAATCACAGTACCTGACTTCCCAGTCTTTTCTTAATATCATCCTTTAAAATACCAGATTACTAGGATGAATTGCTGCCTTTGGGCTTTGAGAGCATGATTTTCTGGCTGTGCTCGCCCCAAAACCGGAAAATCCTGGAAAAAACGGACCTTTGCATGGTCTGCCCCACCCGACCCGCTACGATTCCCGTGGCGCGTGGGATGGGAATACTCCACCCTGAATGTTCCAAGAATAGGTTTGACAAGACAAGGGGGTAAATTTTCTAATTCCGCCCACAATGGCAATTGTCTCGGGAGTGATGGGTAACTTAGCGGACCATTGGAGATCCGTTGACCTTGGGCCGAAAGTTCCGGTCACTGGGCAGTAGAACATGAGGTCCAGGCCAGAATTTTCCAGCTGTTCCCATTGACAGAATCTTCTGGTCCTGCCGACAACAAATCCTCTCATCAAGTTCCCCAGCGGCAGGGGGGTTCAAACAACGGGAAACCCCATGGACAGCGGTGGGACCAGAAGATCCTGCCGACAGCCAATGGCGGGCCATCTTCGCACCGTGAAACACATCGGGGGGACAGACAGAAAATCTCACCCCTGTCTTTAGCATTGTAATTATTAACGATACAATATTTATATAGGAAGCCATATTATAAAATGGATCAAAAACAGAAAATTCTGGAAAATCTCAGCAGATCTGACAGCATCTGTGGAGAGAGAATAGGTTTTGAGTCAGGATGACACTTTGTTTGGTGGCCCTGACGAAGGGTCATCCTAACTCAAAACATTAGCTCTATTATCCCTCCACAGATGCTGTCAGACTTGCTGAGGTTTTCCAGCATTTTATGTTTTTGTTTCAGATTCCAGCATCTGCAATATTTTGCTTTTAGATAATGGATGTCTGGGAAGACTTTTCATAGAATCCCCACAGTGCAGAAGGAGGACATTTGGCTCATTGAACCTACACCGATCACAATCCCACCCAGACCCCATCCCCATAATCTTATGCATTTACCCTAGCTAGTCCCCCTGACACTAAGGGGCAATTTTGCATGGCCAATCCACCTAACCCGCACATCTGTGGACTTTGGGAGGAAACCGGGGCACCCGGAGGAAACCCACGCAGACACAGGGAGAACGTGCAGACACGGCACAGACAGTCACCCAAGCCGGCAATCGAACCCAGGTCACTGGCACTGTGAGGCAGCAGTGCTAACCAATGTGGCATCCGTGCTGGGTACATTTTGTACACCCATGTTGCCTTACATTGGAATCAGCTCCAACCCACTGGTCAATGAACATTTCACGAGAAAATGAGTTCAAAAGACAGGCAAGGACAGCAAAACATTAAAAATTGGCACTCATCAGTCCTAAGTTGTTAGCAGGAAGTACTTGTTGCTGAGTTGGATGATGCACTCAGTACTCGACTCCCACATACAGAGAACAGAGTCAACTTATGTGGCGCCAGCTAGCGCACCCATAACTGAAAATAGGACTGGGCCACACTCTGTATGGCTCAGTTTGACACCACACTTCAGATCCAGCTACACGCTGATTGAGACTTGACACCTGTTCATTACCTAATCAGCCACAAATCACTACGGAGCTCTATTTAATTCAGTGCTGCAATTTTATTAACCATCATCGTCTCACTGTGTGACCTTCAAATCTCAGACCAAAACCACCAGACAGCCACGATCCGTTCATTTCTCAACGCTGCGGACGAAATTGAAGTTGGCATTCACCAAATAAAATGGCCAAACGCCGCATAATATCCGTCAAAGCAAATCACTAATAAAATAAATCTAATTACAGTTGGAGAAATTTTAAAAAAAAGCTCACTGCAAGGGACACTTGATTTTCCAAAGAACGAACAGGCCCAGCATGCAATTCATTACATGCAGTGTCATAATGTTATTATGAAAGGGCATGATTCAACCTTGACAAACAAATGAGTACATTTTATTTTACATGCACACATATTAGAATTTTACAGAAGCCTTTCCATCCACTTAATTAGAAAATAAATCAGGCAGCCAATGAAGTTTCACCATGTCTAATAAAACTGTGGACAGGCTGAGGGAGGAAATGAGTACTGAAATGGCTAAATGATTTCATTTTGCAGCCTCGGTCACTGTATTTTTTTAATGCAGATTAACTTGTAGCAAAAACATGCTAAGCTTATGGTTTTAGTTTGGAAATGATTACCTTCCTCCTCAGTCTTTTCTTCGTTCTGTTGTTTGTCAGTAAGATGGTAGAAATGGATGGAAACCTATTGCCACACTGAGAGATTCACACTAAGAGAAGACTCTCACCTGTTCAGCTGCAATCACTTAGGCAGCAGAGAGGACTTGATACAAAACTACACTCCCTCCCCACTTAAAAAAAAGATTTCTTATTGTCACATGTATTAACATACAGTGAAAAGTATTGTTTCTTGCGCGCTACACAGACAAAGCATACCGTTTATAGAGAAGGAAAGGAGAGAGTGCAGAATGTAGGCCGCGATTCTCCCATCCCAGGAGAATCTCATGGTGGGCAATGCACAGGATTCGCGCATGCGTTCCCACCGCAATAGCATCTCCTAGCACCGGATTTCCGGCGGCGTCTGTTCCGTGCCACAAATCGGCAGGGTGGCACGAAAGTAATTTATATATTATTTTAAATACAATTTGAATGCTATTAATGGGCCCAGGACTGAAGTCTCCGGGCCCGCTAGCATCTCCCCCCCCACCAGAGTGGCCCACTCCTGTGGGCTTTAGAGTAACACCCCACTAATGGGGAATTAGCGACCCAAACTCGCTGGAATGAAGGGGGGCAATCGGGGCCCCCCAGAGGGTCAAGCATGGGAGGAGGGTGCCCCCTGGGCATTTGCACCCTGGAAGTGCCAGCCTGGGCCCTCTGGCAATGCCCTACGGGCAAAGTGCCAATGCACAGGGGGCACCTTGACACTGCCCATCAGACTGTGTTGCATTCTTGCTTTGACTGTAACCGCAACCAAAACAAAAAGTAGATTGCTGTTGTCAGAGCAAATTCTATGTCAAAACAAAAATGTTTTTCCTTAATAACAGTGGCCAGAATTCTCTGCCAGTGGAGACGGAGAATTTGGCGCGCAGCCAAATCTCCGTTCACTGTGGTGGGACCAGAATGGTTAGCACTGCTGCCTCACAGTGCCAGGGACCCGGGTTCAATTCCAGCCTCAGGTCACTGTCTGTGTGGAGTCTGCACATTCTCCCCATGTTTGCGTGGGTTTCCTCTGGGTGCTCTGGCTTCCTCTCACAGTCCAAAGATGTGCGGGTTAGGTGGATTGGCCGTGCTAAATTGCCCCTCAGTGTCAGGGGGATTAGCAGGGTAAATAAGTGGGGTTACAGGAATAGGGCCTGGGTGGGATTCTGGTCAGTGCAGACTCAATGGACCGAATGGCCTCCTTCTGCACTGCAGGGATTCTATGATTCTATGAACCCCGCAGGCATGAACGGCCGGAGAATCTCGCCCAGCGTGTGTAAGATAGCTGAACAGACTACAGTATTTGTGCTCCCATTGTTTATAAGGCCTATTCCAACATTGGACACTGAGTTGATCATTTGGGAGAACTAACCTTGACAATCTGACAGCACAATTTGCAGATCAATGTAGCTGTTGGCTCTACTAGTGTTGATTTTCCTTCAGTTCTTAGTTGTTCTGTGGTGGTTTCCGATACCCACACAGATTAATCCTGGTTCCTTATCACTACGAGACTCGCAGATCCAACAAAAATTGCATCTACAAGACTGTTCATAGGACATTGGAGGCGGATTTAGTTGTCTAAATACTTGGAGCCAGTTGCCAGCTATCAGTCCTCAGAATCTGAATCACATCAACAAGTGCATCTCAAAATCCCTGAAAAACCTTGCTTAAGCAAATTTACATTCCTCTTTAGCACTGCTGCCTCACAGTGCCAGGGACCCGGGTTCAATTCCCGGCTTGGGTGACTGTCTGTGTGGAGTTTGCACGTTCTCCCCGTGTCTGCATGGGTTTCCTCTGGCTGCTCCGGTTTTCTCCCACAGTCCCAAAGATGTGCTGGTTAGGTGCATTGGCCATGCTTAATTCTCCCTCAGTGTACCCGAACAGATGCTGGAGTGTGGCGACTAGGGGATTTTCACGATAACTTCTTTGCGGTATTAATGTAAGCCTACTTGTGACACGGATAAAAAAAAAGTGTGCTGTATAATTTAATCGAGATATTGCTGACAACCTATGTTTTCTTTAAATATGTCACGAGCTTAAATCTATTACAAATTAGAACATTGCGTTCCTCTTTCCAGAAGTTTCCAACGATTGAAACTGGAATTAATCGCAAGCTATTAGAACACATATGTTGCTTTGATGAGCATAACAAGAAAGGATTGACAGTTTATCTTTTATTCAAAGCTACTCGATTTATTTGAAGATAACATAATTAGCATGTTTTTGAAACGATAACAAGTTATCTGACAGGAACCTCAGCGCCACTCCACAGTGTTGTAGCAAGTTTTTATTGTTGTCACTCAGTGGGTTCATTAGCTCTTCTGAGAAGAGAAATAATAGCTTTTATCATCTGTTGTTTTTTTAGATTGTGAAATCTCTATGAGGCATGAAGGCTTATAGTGAAGGATATGCGCGGCACTTTGGCACAGTGGTTGGCACTGCTGCCTCACAGCGCTAGGGACCGGGGTTCGATTCCAGCCTTGGGTGACTGTCTGTGTGGAGTTTGTACGTTCTCCCTGTGTCTGTGTGGGTTTCCTCCGGATGCTCCGGTTTCCTCCCACAGTCCAAAAGACGTGCTGGTTAGGTGGATTGGCCGTGATAAGTTGCCCCTTAGTGTCCAAAGATATGTAGGTTAGGGGGATTAGTGGAGTAAATACGTGGGGTTGCAGGGATGACGCCTGGCTAAGATGATCTGTTGGAGAGTTTGAGCAGATTTGATGGGCTGAATGGCCTCCTTCTGAACTGTCGGAGTTCTAGGATATAACACAGGCTGAAACGAGCAGAAAACAAGTATTTAAGGTGAGACTATCCCAAACTTTGATTCTAAGGTCAGGATTTTTGCAACAACAGTGCCTTTCACTGTTGCAAAATGGCACAAGAGGCCAAAATCTGGAAGTGTCACATGGCACCCACCAGTTTCATGGGGAGGGGTGGGAGAGGGGGGAGTGAGGATTGAATTTTGTGGAGGTAGCTGGCCACATAAACCAGCAGCTGCCTCCACCCTCCTGATGTTGGAGACTCAGCTGTGTGAAACGTGATGTGCGCAGATTAGGTCTGGCAGGAACAGGTCTAAAGTTTACCAATTTGTTTTGACAGCGAGGGCACTCTTCTGGAGAGATGCAGGGACCTTTTTTTAAATTCATTCAGGAGACATGAGGATCACTGGCTGGCCAGCATTTATTACCCATCCCTTGTTGCCCTTGAGAAGGTGGTGGTGAACTGCCTTCTTGAATCGCTGCAGTCCACGTGCTATGGGTTGACCCACAATGCCGTTAGGGAGGGTATGCCAGGATTTTGACCCAGCGACTGTGAAGGAACGGCGATATATTCCCAAGTCAGGATGGTGAGTGGCTTGGAGGGGAACGTGCAGGTGGTGGTGTTCCCATGTATCTGCTGCCCTTGTCCTTCTAGATGGAAGTGGTCGTGGGTTTGGAAGGTGCTGTCTAAGGATCTTTGGTGAATTGCTGCAAAGCATCTTGTAGATAGTACACACTGCTGCGACTGAGTGTCAGTGGTGGAGGGATTGAATGTCTGTATATGTGGTGCCAATCTCCTCTGCAACTTGCTTTAAAGCTGTATTGTCTGCCCCAGGTATAGCAAATATTCAGTAGCCATTGTCTGCCTTCAACTCAGATAGTAGGAGGGTGGGGCTGCTGAACTCGGCAGGGCAGTTTTCTTTGCCCTGACACACTCGAGTATCCAGATGGCAGGAAGAATCTTGTGTTCGAGAAGAGCACACTACACTTTGTTCCGAGATTCAAGATGGACTTGGCCCTTTCGCCCATCGGCACCATAGAAGCACATCCACGTGAGCAGGTCAGGAGGAAAAGGCAACGCCATGAACACCAGGAAGGAGAAAGATGAGAGGAAAGACAAACAAGTTTCACCCAGTGGGTAGAGTATACCAACCTCGGGCATCATGCCTCAATATGACGGGGAACCAGTGCCAATGGTGACTGAGTTTAAGCCACGAAGCCACTTGGATGGTCATGTTGGATGGTCCAACAACAATTGGTACCACACTCTCTCCATCCCCAATCCCTGTCGGTGACTGTAAAGGTAACTGTGGCTCTCAATTTCTATGATTCAAGCTCTTTCTAGGGCTCAGTAGGAGACCTGGCTTGTATAACCCAGTCAGCAGCACATGGCTGTATTAAGGCTATAGCAATGCCTGTTTGCTTATGTGGGGAATCAGAGGAATGTCTCCCAGCTGCTCGGCGATTGGCAGCCTTCTCCTCATCATCATCTTCCTCATTATCCTTCTCCTCAGAGGTTGGAGGTCTGGTCATAGCATCTTCCCCTTCACTACACAATGTAACACAGCATGCAACACTGTTCAATGTGTAAATATCACAACTGAGCACTTGTTGAATATATGTACAGAGATTTGCAGATGTCTTGCTGTGTTTGAACAGCACAAAGCTCAGTTAAAAAGTCAACATAATGATGTTCTTGCCAGTGACATGGAAGGCAACATGCTGAGGTCCAGCTCGCATTTACAATAACAGCAGCATGGGTGTGGCCAGATTTGTGAGGCTGTGAAAGACTTTTTCCTTCTCTCACATAAGTTAATGGTGTCCAAAGGCTAGAAAAGTGAGATGCTCCTTCCATCATTTGTTGCCATGCATGCTTGCCTTTAAGAAAGGCTCATTGGTTGGCACAGTGGTTAGCACTGCTGCCTCACAGCGCCAGGGACCCACTTTTGATTCCCAGCTTGGGTGACTGTGTGGAGTTTGCTCATTCTCCCTGTGTCTATGTGGGTTTCCTCCGGGTGCTCCAGTTTCCTGTCTGAAAGACGTGCTGGTTAGATACATTGACCATGCTAAATTCACCCTCAGTGTACCCGAACAGGCACTAGAGTGTGGCAACTAGAGGATTTTCACAATAACTTAATTGCAGTGTTAATGTAAGCCTACTTATGACACTAAGAAAAAACTTTAAACTTTAAAAGTTAACTACATTACTGCAGAATAGCTTTATCATATATCTTGTGAAGGTAATCCATTGTTTAAGTGCTTCAGTACAGTACACTGCAGAACAAAGATGATTTTTTCCTCCTAGGGGAAGCTCATGATGGGCCATCTGTTTCAGGGTCAGCGAAGAGTTGGTCAACATTTGGAGAGTTCCTGCTCACTGACAAGTTCGTGAAGCCTGCTCCGGTGCTCTGATGTTTCACCATGGACTTTCCACCTCACAATTGGACCTTTCCGAAAGCCTGCTTTTTGTATCTACTTAATCGTCCAGCCCATGCCAGACCCACCTCCGATTCCACACCACTTTCAGAGTCACCTGCCCCAACCCCTATTATAGCTTGCCTTTCCACCACCACATTCCCCCCCACCCCAACCCAACATTTGACCTTTAGTGCAACTTCTATGGATGTCGGGTTCACAGAGCAGAGGTCGTCCCATCTCTGTACACCAGTCAGTCGCAAGGGCGAAAATGTGGACCAAATGATTTCCAGATGGTTGGAAGCACCATGACTTTTGATCGATTCAGCGCAATGCTACTGGAGTTCATCCTCTCACAGTAGACAAAGTGTTTGGAAAGCTGGTGTGCAAAACATGAATCTGGCGAGCTCACTCAATTCAGACTGGGACCAAACCTTGATAAGTTCACAGATTGTGTAGGACGCACAAGTTAGCAAGACAATTAATTTTGGGAGCCCCACTTCATTACAGTGTCAAGCACATCACTTTTGACATGTAACCAGAATGATGATAACAATGCCATCCATTTTGCAGTTGATGTCCACATTGTTCTCACCATTAGTTAATGAAAGCATGAGGAACAAGGACCAGGTTAGCCCGCTATTGCTTGTATAATTACTGACATGTTGTTATGACTCGGAGGTGATTTTTCCCTCTGTTCAATTTTGGCACCTCTCAGAGGGATATACCTCACCTCGTAATTTTGTACGAGTGAAGTTATTGGTTTTGGTAAATAAAAGCAGGATCTTACACTCTCTATCACAAACAATTAACAGAACTTTATTTTTTAAACTGGTGACAACCTTGTTAAACCAATTAACAAAGTGAATAAGACCCCAATCGAATGCTGTTCAAATACTACAAGACTCATTCAGGAATGGTAGAATAAATCATTGCAGAATTTAGTCACTCTCAAGTAAAATACAAACAGGAAATATGAACATTCTTCAATGATGCTCACGTCTGGAACATTTTCTGGGTTGGTATCTCTTTCTATTCTGAAGGTGATTTTATGAAGACATATCTGAAATGGCAAGATTTACATGAAAGCCTCGCCTGCCCCCCTTTCGACACAAGAGATGGCAAGCATACTCTGCCACTTGTCCTGGTTTATATACCCCAAATTACCTCACAGTATTCCTGTGATCTGAGTGGCTTGAGGCTGTCAACAATCCTCGCATTTGAATTCCATTGGTTCGGTATCTCTGCCTGCTTGCTTTAAACTCACTGGTTCAATTCAAAAGCCTGTTTTGCTATGTTGGAACACTGACTGCTAGGTGTTGGATACAAATATTGCAAACCTGCTACTGCAGTTTAAAATCCACAGAAAGACATGTGCTTTTTTTCAAGAGACAATGCTACATGATTTCTTTTGTTTTTTCTTTGCATTTCTTTTCATTATTCGCATTTTCAAACACCAGTTTTAACCTTACATATACGACTTCATAACAATGTGGAATAATAATGATCCCTAATGTTGCTAACGACAGTGCTTCTTTCGTTAACAATCTCATTTCAAAAGTGGCTGTGTCAATGCTGATCCTATTTGCAAACTGACATCGCCTTGATGTTTTTTCATCAGGATCCTCTAAATGTTGCAAGTTTGAAATCAACACTTTTGGAAACGTGATTGATGGCAGCATTGAAACTGATTATCAGGCTGCCAGAGATATCTTGGCATAGCAATGAAGAATTTCTCAAGGGAGATGACTGAAAAATTAAATTTGCAATAGCACGCATGACGTTGCTGCTTGCCGACCTCCTGTGAGGTTTATATTTTGTGAAAAAAAAGATTGACCAGAACAGGTGAGATAAGCTATGATTGCCTTATGGTTTCTTTCAGGTTTATTTTTCCACTGGGGTGTGACTGTTACTTGACAAAGTGGTTTCCTTATTAACGTCATATTGCAACCCATTTGGACAACTCAGTGACAATCCCAAATGATCTTCGGTAGAAATGATTTTTTCCCTCCTCAGGGGAGGTGATGGCCTGGTGTTATTATCACTAGACTATTAATCCAGAAACTCAGCCAATGTTCTGGGGACCTGGGTTCAAATCCCGCCACAGCAGATGGTGGAATTTGAATTCAAGAAAAAAAATCTGGAATTAAAAATCTACTGATGACCATGAAACCATTGCCGATTGTCAGAAAAACCCATCTGATTCACTAATGTCCTTTAGGGAAGGAAATCTGCCGTCCTTACCTGGTCTGGCCTACATGTGACTCCAGAGCCACAACAATGTGGTTGACTCTCAACTGCCCTCCAAGGGCAACCAGGGGTGGGCAATAAATGCTGGCCAGCCAGTGACGCCCATGCCCCACAAATGAATTTAAAAAAACTGAAAAAAAATTATCAATTCGAGTCACCAATATGGAATGCTTGGCATTTTTTCTCGATGTTGTGGGTGTGGAACTCACTTTTCACTTCTGGGATCAGTTGTGAAGGCAATCCAGACTTTGGGATTAAAATTAAATTTGATACAACACACATTTAGAGGAAGATTAGGGAAAATCTCCATCGTGAATAGTACCAATATCGATACAGCCAAGACATAGCTGGCATAAACAATGGAAGGATGTCACAACTGCCCAGCCAATAAGCAATCTCAAAGCTTTGTGAGCACTTGGGGATTAAAGATAAACTTCAGTTGTAGCCACTGAAGCCCTAGGTTCATATTCCTACTAGTTTGCATGGGTTTTGAGTCAAAAATATAAACAGAGCTTGGTATTCCAATTTCGGAATGATCTGGCATTGAGTCACCTCTTTCCAAACCTGTACACAAATAATATTTCAAATAGGTAAGCAACAAATACAAAGCGTAAATAAAGCCAAGTTGCTGAAATTCATGGGTCTGATTGATAGAGCTTGTTACTCCTTGTGCAAACAGTTCAGAGAACCCAACGTACTGAATATTCTTCTGAAATAAGATCTGAGGAATTGTGTTGGAGCAATATAGAGTAAGCTTCACTCTGTATACTATCTTAAAACTATAAAATCAGGAAGACCAATAAGAACATTTCTAGTCCTTTTTGCAAAATCTGTTCTCCTTTCCTATGAATAAACAGAAGGATGTGAATGCTTTGGAGAGAGTGCAAAGAAGGTTTACCAGGATGTTGCCTGGTCTGGAGGGCTTTAGCTATGAAGAGAGGTTGGATAAACTCGGATTGTTTTCACGGGACAGAGTCCACAGAGCGAACTGATAGGGGTCTACAAATTATGACAGGCATAGATAGAGTGGATAGTCAGACGCTTTTTTCCCAGGGTTAAAAAGATAAACTACAAGAGGGCACAGGTTCAAAGTAAGGAGGAAAAGTTTAGGGGTGAGGTGTGGGGAAAGCTTTTCACAGTGGATGGTGGGTGCCTGGAACACACTGCCAGTGGACACATTAGCAACGTTCAAGGCATATCTTTATAGACATATGAATGAAAGGCAAACAGGGGGATAGTAACGCCATATGGGCAATAAGTAGTGGGTCTAATAAGGAGTAGGAATTGACGCAGTCTTGGTGGGCTGAAGGGCCTGTTCCTGTGCTGTATTTTTCTTTGTTCTTAAACAAATCTGTTCAGAAACTTTGATGTTCTGTACACTCTTGAGCTGGACTTCAAACCCCACATACCACCCAGTGTCTAGAATTCTGCTCCTTGACTCTTGATACTCATTTGCCTGCCTCCATAATATCAGACATGTCCCCTATTCTGTAACTTGTTCCATATTCTGCACAAAGATCCACTCCACTCAATCATAAACCTAGACATCAATGATGTACATGGGCTCCTTTACCTCCCTTAACTAAGCATGTTTAAAGCCCTTGGCTTCATCTTCAATTCTCATCCCAATCTCCTTTGGCAAATTCTTCCAGCCTTGTATCCCCACACATTTTCAATTCTCTGTCTTTGACCTTTAATACAACCCCCTTCTGTCGACACCATCATTGAAGGTAGAGTCTACAACTACTCAGTCTCTAAATCCCTTTATCTCATTACGTTGCTTTCCACACTTGAAATCATTTTTTTCCAAAACTCATCTTTTATCCAAGCTTTTGATTTGATTTTTTTTCTTGATTTATTATTGTCACGGTATTAGTATATAGTGAAAAGTATTGTTTCTGGCACGCTATACAGACAAAGCATGCCATTCATAGAATACACAGGGGAGAGGAAAAGGAAAGGTGCAGAATACAGTGTTACAGTCATAAAAGAAATTACTGCGGATGCTGGAATCTGAAACCAAAAGAGAAAGCGTTGGAACATTTCAGCAGGTCTGGCAACACCTGTAAGGAGAAAAAAGAGCTGACGTCGAGTCCAGATGACCCTTTGTCAAAGCTTTGAGTTCCGGGAGTTCAGTACAACATCTACCCAAACGTTAGCAGTGGTTTTAATTCTTTTAACTTTTTGCAGATAACTATTGCTGAACGACAGTCGGAACCATCTGAAGTTTGCGATTTAAATCTAATTTTCGGATGGTTCCCAGAGCAGGACAATTACCCATCAGAAGTTTGAACATTTGAGCAAATGCTGTGTAATCCTTTTCTGGGAATTTCTGGGACTCTCAGTACATCTTTGGGGTACCTGGGTCCATTGTTAAGTTGGTTATCTTGAAATGTATCTACTCTCCCAAACTGTTCTCAATTTGCTCTTTCTCAACTTAACATGCGCTAATTTTAATAAGGAAGAGCTCAGACCAAGAGTGACCTGTCAATGAGTTGCAGCACTGGTGGCACAGTGGTTAGCACTGCTGCCTCACAGCTCCAGGGACTCGGGTTCAATTCCCAACTTGGATCACTATTTGTGTGGAGTTTGCACCTTCTCCCTGTGTCTGCGTGGATTTCCTCCGGGTACTCTAGTTTCCTCACACAGTCTGAAAGACATGTAGATTAGGTGCATTGGCCATGCTAAATTGCCCCTTAGTGTTCCAGGATGCATAGGTTAGAGAGATTAGCAGGGTAAATATGTGGGGTTATGGAGTTAGGACCTGGCTGGGGTTGTTGTCAGTGCAGACCCGATGGGCCGAATGGCCTCCTTCTGCACTGTAAGGCTTCTATGGTTTTTCTGTGGTAATTCAGAATAGGTCACATGCTTGACAGGAAATTTCTGGAAATGTTTTAATTGCTTTGTCCTGAGATCAAGGCCGCGATTCTCCTGAATTAGGATTCATTGCCTTTGCCGGCGGGAAAGCAAGAGTGTTTCCCGTTGGCGTTAGGAGCATCTGTCATGTGGGATTCTCCCAGCTGATGCTAATAATCTAATTTCGAACAACCAGCCAACCAAACCCGCTGTTCCAATCCCGGTCCACCATTTTGAAAGGGCGCCTCGATCTCTGTGCTCAGAAACAGGCCAACCCCCCCATCCACACCCAACAAAACATTAAATGGTGCTGCCCCCCCCCCCCTTCAACTGCCACTGACCTGGGGAGCACCACCAACACCTCACCAAAGAGGGGCATCCTCCCCCACACCCACAAATAATGGGTGACAAACACCCCCACCCTGACACGACGCAGACATGAGGGTGACCGGATCCACCCCCCACCCCCCTGAACAACCACTCATCCCCCTCTAGGCCATGCGCCTTGGCAATGCCAATGATGGACTGCCCCAGGCACTGACGCGCTGGTCTTATGCCTTGGGCCCTGAGAGGGGTTAAAGAAGTAGTTCCAGTGGCCTTTTGCCCCTTTGCTGCTGCCAGGCTGCAGAGAAAAGGGTCCCTCAAGGGTCCCGGGGTTTGGGCAGCTAGGGCTAGGGGCAAGGGTTTGACTTTGTCACTCTCCCCCGGGTTGGAGAGATCATGGTGTGACTGCCCCTTCTAGCCCTGGAGAACCTCAAGATTGGGGTGGGCTGGGAGCATTGCAATGGGTTTGGCACCTGGCGCCAAATCTGTTTTTTGCCCGACACTCAATTCTCTGAGTCATCGCGATTCTGGCTGGGAGCGAGCGGGCCTGGAGAATCCTTATACAAGTTGCAAAACCCACTCAAGCTCTGGCATGGGTAGTTTCATGATGTGGAGATGCCGGTGTTGGACTACGGTAAACACAGTAAGAAGTCTCACAACTCCAGGTTAAAGTCCAACAGGTTTATTTGGTAGCAAAATCCACTAGCTTTCGGAGTGCTGCTCCTTCGTCAGGTAAGTGGGAGTTCTGTTCGCAAACAGGGCATATAAAGACACAAACTCAATTTACAAAATAATGGTTGGAATGCGAATCTCCTACTTACTTGACAAAGGAGCAGCGCTCTGAAAGCTAGTGGATTTTACTACCAAATAAACCTGTTGGACTTTAACCTGGTGTTGTGAGACTTCTTAATGGGTAGTTTCAAACAGAGTCCATGCTGGATTTTGATCATACGTTTTTTTGGGAAGGGATCTTCCTGCCTCTCCTGAAGGAGCTGAGTATTGCAGTAGTATATTATAATGCTAGACCTTTTCTAGGACAATCCCACATTAGGAGTACCTCCCAGAGAACTCCCCTCAACTTCAGATTAGGTAAATCAGATCCCAAAGAGGCTTAAATGGGTCTGAAGAACTGAACTATTCACATCCCTCCAACCCCCACACAAATCATAGAATAGCAAAAGTGCAGAAAGAGGCCATTCAGCCCATTGAGTCTGCACTGACAACAATCCCACTCAGGCCCTGTCCCCATATCCTCACATATTTACCCCACTAATCTAATCTTTGCATCCCGGGACACTAAGGGTCAAGTTAGCATGACCAATCAACCTAACCTGCACATCTTTGGACTGTGGGAGGAAACCGGAGCACCCGGAGGAAACCCATGCAGACATGGAGAGAACGTGCAAACTCTACACAGACTGTCACCCAAGCCAGGAATCGAACCCAGGTCCCTGGAGCTGTGAGGCAGCAGTGCTGACCATTGTGCCCCTGAAGAAAAGGAACCTGCCAAGACTACTACCTTACTCTGGATGTTTTTAGTAATTTAGAGCCAGGTTATAATTTCCCTCGTATTATGAGGTTTTGTGTATAACTCCTCAGTAATGTACGCCCCCCCCAACTGAAGGATGCAATGAGTTAAATTCTCGAGCTAGTGATATGGAAGACTAGATAAGGTGACATTGACACTAAAATATATAAAAGTTTATTAAAGAGCCAAGCATGCAATTCAAAGTCTGGTGGGAACAGTCAATCACAATGTTAAATAGGTTCTGGGGAAAAAAAGAGAGCAAATACAATCTTATTTCTAATAGATAATCCAGAAATTCAATTGTCACAGTAAAAATATTTTAAATAGGCTATCCATTAAATATTAAAGTAACATTTACCTTAACCCTGAGTGAATGTGATGTGCTCAAGCTGGTTAGATAAATCTGATGCCTACCCAGTAAAGGGAATCTAACTATCTAACCAGGTGGCACGGTGGCACAGTGGTTAGCACTGCTGCCTCGCAGTGTCATGGAGCCAGGCTCAATTCCAGGCTCGGGTGACTGCTGTGTGAAGTTTGTATATTCTCCTCGTGTCTGCGTGGGTCTCCTCCGGGTGCTCAGGTTTTCTCCCGCAGTCCAAAGATGTGCAGGTTAGGTGGATTGGCCATGCTAAATTGCCCCTTAGAGTCAGGGGGATTAGCAGGGTAAATACATGGGGTTACGGGGATGGGGCCTGTTTGGGATTGCGGTTGGTGCAGACTCAATGGGCCAAACGGCCTCTTTCTGTACTGTAGGGTTTCTATGATCTTTTCGTTTGCTCCTTTGCATTTAATATCTGTCCTGGGCTGGACATAATTTGTTTCTTATGGATAGAGATGGACCATTAATTAGAATTAGATTCCTCCTTTTATCATTCAAATTTTGTTGTGATCACCATTAATTTTCCTGAAAGGCCAACTTCTTTAATTGTGAGGAAACATATATTGCTGCCAACTTCGAGTAAGTTATGGGCTCCTGTGATTTAGGAAGGCAGCTTGTGGGTAGTGAACATTTTTTGTTTACCTTATTATAATTTCTGAGTCTTAAGTTCAGAACATGGTTATAGGTTGGAAAAAGTTCCTTTCTGAATTTGGTCTTTTTATCCGTCGCCACATTGTGCCACCCTTTCTGAGAACGTAGGAAACAATGCTGGTGTGCAGTTTTTGGGTACGCATCTTTCGTGAGGAGCCTATCTCCGAGCGCGGGGATCTAGACATCCTTTAAACATGGCAGCCTGGTCTCGGAACAGCGAGTCTGGCTGACGGGTTGCTCGAAATGAAATCATTAGCATCTTTCAGATGGGAGAATCCCACATGATAGACACTCCCAGCGTCAGTGGGAATCACTCTTATTTTCCCACCGACATAGGCAATTAGTCCTAATTCGGGAGAATCAGGGCCTTGATCTTTGTCACTGTAAAATGTTGCCTCACTAGGATGTGTAGTTGAAGCATTGGGAACTGCATTTGTCCTTTTACAAAAAAATTAACCCTCTTTAAATTCTTTGAACTCTTATTTAAAGGAAAATAACTCCTTTACCCTTCAATCTCTTAATTATGCCTGTGCTTCTTGACAGATTCTTTTACATTGCTAAACTGCAATGCCTAAACCCTCCAGACCCTCAATCCATTGGTCATTATTCATACGAGGTAGAGCTTATCCAAGATGAAACTGGTAGGCTATTCATAGAAAGGTAGAGACTAGAAGCAGGAGTCGGCCATTCAGCCCTTCAAACCTGCTCCGCCATTCATTATGATCATGGCTGATCATCAAATACAATCCCCCCTATTCAACGTGGAGGCATTGGAGCCAAACCTAATTCTGAACTTAGCTGGAATCTGGTTGAGGAGGGGGTGGTTGGAGTTTGGGGGGGGGGGGGGGTGTATGGGTGGGGAGGGGGAAGGGAGGGGTTGGCAGGATCTTTGTGAGGGGGAGGCACATGATCGAATTCAGGAGCAAGAACCATGCTTGCTCTTCCTTCGCTGGAGTTAATTACAGCATTTAAATTTCAGACCTAGCTGGGGGTGAACAAATTCAACAATGATATGCGATTGAAATAGGAAGCTTCCAGCTCGACCAACGCCTCTGTACCACACTACTCCGTGAGCTTCTCGCAAAGTCACCAGACTAGTTCTTGCAATCATTATTGTTTTAATCCAAACAAAATCATTGACAACTGCAGATGGACACTGAGCATCATAGATAAGTAATTCAAAAAACTTTGTAATTCGATACAATTTGATTTATTGTCACACATATTAGTATACAGTGAAAAGTATTGTTTCATGCACGCTATACAGACAAAGCATACCGTTCATACAAAAGGAAATGAGAGGGTGCAGAGCGTGGTGTCACAGTCATAGCTAGGGTGTAGAGAAAGATCAACTTAATGCGAGGTAGGTCCATTCAAAAGTCTGACAACAGCAGGGAAGAAGCTATTCTTGAGTCGGTTGGTATGTGACCTCAGACTTTTGTATCTTTTTCCCAAAGGAAGAAGGTGGAAGTGTATGTCTGAGGTGCATGGGGTCCTTGATTATGCTGATTGCTTTTCCGAGGCATGGGAAGCATAGGTGGAGTCAATGGATGGGAGGCTGGTTTGCATGATGGACTGAGCTTCATTCACGACCCTTTGTAGTTTCTTGCAGTCTTGGGCAGAGCAGGAGCCATACCAAGCTGTGATACAACCAGAAAGAATGCTTTCTATGGTGCACCTGTAAAAGTTGGTGGGAGTTGTAGCTGACAGGACAAATTTCTTTAGTCTTCTGAGAAAGTCGAGATATTTGTGGACTTTCTTAACTATAGGCATTATAAGACCAGGATAAGTTGTTGATGATCTGGACACTTAAGAACTTGAAGCTTTCGACCATTTCTACTTTGTCCCCATGGATGTAGACAGGGGCATGTTCTCCACCATGCTTCCTGAAGTCAATGACTATCCCCTTCATTTTGTTGACATTGAGGGAGAGATTATTGTCATCACACTAGTTCACCAGATTCTCTATCTCATTCCTGTACTCCGTCTTGTCATTGTTTGAGATCTGACCCACTACGGTGGTGTCATCAGCAAACCTGAAAAGCAAGTTGAAGGGGAATTTGGCTACACTAGCATTTGACATTTTGGCATCAATTCTGAAGAAATTAATTTCATGTAATTGGTAAATATTTATTGGATATAAACAGCTGACCTAAAGAGTGTCACATGACTGGAGTATAGTCCATAGGATAACAGCACAGACCAGAAACATTGAACTGCGACCTCTATAATTGATAAATTAAAAAAATTATAACAGGCTGGATGTCGGGATAGGGTCAGACCAGATTTGGTTCTGATGTCACTCCTGGTGACAAAAGTCTGTTACTCACTTCAAGTCCAACTCCATAGAACCATAGAACCATAGAAAATTACAGCTCAGAAACAGGCCTTTTGGCCCTTCTTGTCTGTGCCGAACCATTTTATGCCTAGTCCCACTGACCTGCACTTGGACCATATCCCTCCACACCCCTCTCATCCATGAACCCGTCCAAGTTTTTCTTAAATGTTAAAAGTGACCCCGCATTTACCACTTTATCCGGCAGCTTATTCCACACTCCCACCACTCTCTGCGTGAAGAAGCCCCCCCTAATATTCCCTTTAAACTTTTCTCCTTCCAAGTCTTGAGCACAATCATCCAGGCTGACACTCCAGTGCAATACTGAGGGGGTGCTGCACTGGCAGAGGGGAGATTTTTCAGAAAAGAAATTAAACTGAGGCCCCATCTCCCCTTTCAGATTTTGATCATGGCTGATCATCGATGTTGAATTCGATGATCAGCCATGATCAAAATGAATGGCAGAGAAGGCTTGAAGGGCCGAATGGCCTACTCCTACTTCTAGTTTTTGATTTGATTTATTATTGTCACATGTATTAACATACAGTGAGAAGTATTGTTTCTTGTGCGCTATACAGACAAAACATACCATTCATAGAGAAGGAAACGAGAGAGTGCAGAATGTAGTGTTACAGTCATAGCTAGGGTGTAGAGAAAGATCAACTTAATGCAAGGTAAGTCCATTCAAAAGTCTGACAGCAACAGGGAAGAAGCTATTCTTGAGTTGGTTGGTGCATGACCTCAGACTTTTGTATCTTTTTCCCGATGGAAGAAGGTGGAAGCGAGTATGTCCAGGGTGTGTGGGGTCCTTAATTATGCTGGCTGCTTTGCCGAGGCAGCAGGAAGTGTAGACAGAGTTAATGATGGGAGGCTGGTTTGCGTGATGGATCGGGCTTCGTTCACGACTTTTTGTAATTCCTTGTGGTCTTGGGCAGAACATAGTTTCTATATTTCAGATGGATGTAAAAGATCCTGTGGGTTCCCATTCCCCTGCCATTTTAGTTTAAAACCTCCCCAACCACTCGAGCAAATACTGCCCCTGTACATAAGTCCCAGTCCTGCCTACGCAGCTGATTCTCTCAGTTTCACTTTCAGCTACATATTTTTCAGTCGCTTTTTTGGGAATATTGGGAAGAATCTTGTGCTCTTGCTGGTGGTGAGGTTCGATAGTAAGAAGTTTAACAACACCAGGTTAAAGTCCAACAGGTTTATTTGGTAGCAAAAGCCACACAAGCTTTCGGAGCCTTAAGCCCCTTCTTCAGGTGAGTGGGAATTTTGTGAGATTCTGTGAGATTCGGTGAGATTCAAAGCAGGAATGACATGGAATTAGGCAGAATAATGGTGGACCAGGACTCTGCCACCTTCTTGCCTCCTCCAGAATAAGGCCCGGTCGATCTCCACGTCCCACCGCCAATTAAGGTCCTTAAATGGCCAATTAATGACCATTTAAGGGCTTCATCCCACTGTTGCTGGCTTTAACCCAGTAGAGGGTGGGCTTGTTGCCTTGCAATGTGAATGGCAGCTGAAATCTTGCAGCCCCCTGAGTGCCACATCTCTTCCTTTGCTGCCAACCACACTGCACCCCATGACTTCCATCCTATTAAGCAACATTCACGCACCTGACATTACTTTGGCCAAGCTCACTCCATGATCTTGAGATCCAGTGTCTGTCTTTCCAGCAGCAACCACCACCTCCCCAGTGGAACTGCTGAGCACAAGATTTTTCAGCAACCTTTGGTCAATGAGACTTCTGCCCCACAGGATCTTGTTTCCAGTGGAAGGTCTGTTAGGCTGGCCTCACCACTGCCTGATCAGCATGTACTTTGGCGAATCTTCCCAAAAAGAGGCACCATGAGTCTCCCATCCAGTTCTCCGGTCAGCAGACAAGACCTCTAATGCCTCGACAAGATTCCACCCACTGTTTCGGAAGCCTTCTAACTTGACACCTATCAACACTCTTTTCAAAAGCCTCTGTAAAAACTGTCTCTTTAGTCTGTTTTTGCTCAAGACCTCACAGGTATCTATCACTTTCTGATTATTTTAGCTCTAAGAAATATGTTATGACTGTTTTGTTTATTGTGCTAAAGGTGTAATGTAAGTTTTTTTTTAATCATTCATGCGACATAGGCGTTGCTGGCTGGCCAGCATTTATTGCCCATCCATAGTTGCCCTTGTTCAGAAGGCAATTGAGAGTCAACCACATTGCTGTGTCTCTGTAGTCACAAGTAGGCCAGACCAGTTAAGGACGGCAGATTTCCTTCCCTAAAGGACATTAGTGAATCAGATGGATTTTTCCGACAATCGACAATGGTTTCACATTCAACAGTAGATTTATAATTCCAGATTGTTTTTATTGAATTTAAATTCCACCACCTATCGTGGCGGGATTCGAACCAGGGTCCCCAGAATATTAGCTAAGTTTCTGAATTAATAGTCCAGCAATAATACCACTAGGCCATTGCCTCCCAATGCATGGTTTTAAAATCCATTAGACGGTGCAAGTTGACTAGCATGTCCATACACCTGAGTAATTTGCATTTATATAGTCGTTTTAACACAGTAAACCATCCCAGGGTAATTCATAAGCTGAGCAAAAAAAACATTTGCTGATTTGCCTGAGTTCCTATCTACATGATCCCATCTGTCATTGTCTCATTTGCAAATCTATTCAGATTCCAATTTCTAATTCTTTTGAGATGAACATTGCACTAGTGGTATTATCGTTGGACTATTAATCCAGAAACTCAGCTAATGTTCTGGGGACCTGGGTTCGAATCCCACAATGGTAGGTGGTGAAATTTGAATTCAATAAAAAAATTTGGAATTAAGAATCTAACGATGACCATGAAACCATTGTCGATTGTTGGAAAAGCACATCTGGTTCACTAATGTCCTTTAGGGAAGGAAATCTGCCGTCCTTACCTGGTCTGGCCTACATGTGACTCCAGAGCCACAGCAATGTGGTTGACTCTCAACTGCCCTCCAAGGTCAACCAGGGATGGACAATAAATGCTGGCCAGCCAGTGTTGCCCATGTCCCATATATGAATATTTAAAAAATTAAAGAAGGAAAAGGCTGGGGCAGTAATTATGTTTTGGCTGCAAGGAATTTTCGCTTTTTCTATTTGCAAAAGCTATGAAATAAGTTACGAAAACAGTAAGTCACACACGGTGGCACAACATCAACTCTGTACTCACCTTTGGTTTGGTCATATTGATGGCCTGTCCAATCTGGACCCCTTCATCCTTTGTGTGGCACCTTATTGAAATCAGGAGCTCCCGGAGTGGAGAATCACATCAGTGACCTACTGCTTTTTTGTCAGAGTGAGTTACATCAGTGCATCTGCCGGGTCAAATTTCTGGAAGGGGTTCAACATTTTCTATTTGGAACTGAGCTGCCAAGATTGAATTCACAGCCCAGATACAAGAACCAATTGCCTTGTGTCAAATCTGAGTCAAAATATAGTACCAGGAAGAGCGAGGGATAATGATGCGGCTTAGAAACTGGCTGCGCGCGCTCCAGGGATTCCCTTATTTTTGTGCACTTTAACACCATTTGGATAATCTAAAGTGGCCTATTGATCGAATCTGAAAATAAGCTCTTACAACACGAAGGTCCCAATTACTGAATTGATCAAGGCCCTAAAAACTGCAACAGAAAATGCTGGAAAATCTCAGCGGGTCTGACAGGTTCTGTGAAGAGAATAGAGAATGGACCCCGAAGGGTCATCCAGACTTACCTCTATTCTCTTTCCACAGATACTGTCAGACCTGCTGAGATTTTCCAACATTTTCTGTTTTTGTTTCAGATTCCAACATCCGCAGTATTTGGCTTTTACCTGAAAGTTATAATAGTGATCACTTGAAATTTAGCATTTCTACATTTGTTCTGATGAGTGCAAGGCAAAAAGTTGTGGCAACATGTCTCTCTGTCTCTTTTTAGCAATATTCAACTTTCAATATTTTCACTTTCCTGGCTATTTGAGTTTCTTGGTGCAAGTCCTTGTCCTTCAACAGCATTGCATAGTAAAGTCCTTTGGAGCTCGCAATGTTGGGCCACAAAGGAACCAGCTAGAACTCAACCACTCTACTCTGAGAAGCTACTCCCTTCAGAAAGGGAGATAGAAATGAGAGGAAGAGTCCCAGTTTCCAGTAACTGAGTGGTATTTATTTGATTTGGAAGAATCACTACAGTGCAGAAGAGGCTACTTGGCTCATTGAGTCTGCACTGACTCCCTGACAGAGTATCCCTCTCCTCTGCCCATTCCCTGTAACCCCACACATTTACCATAGCTAATCCTATCTAAGCTACACATCTTGGGACACTAAGGGGCAATTTAGCATGGCTAATCCACTGAACCTGCAGATCTTTGGATTGTGGGAGGAAACCAGAGCACCCGGAGGCAACCCACGCAGACACGGGAAGAATGTGCAAACTCCACACAGACAGTGACCCAAGGCCGGAATTGAACCCGGGTCCCTGGCGCTGTGAGGCAGCAGTGCTAACCACTGTGCTGCAAAATAATTTGATTTATTATTGTCACATGGAGTGGAATAAAGCCAAAAGTATTGTTTCTTCCGCGCTAAACAGTCAAAACATACCGTTCATAGAGAACACAGGGGAGAAGGAAAGGATAGGGTGCAGGATATAGTGTTGCGGTTACAGATAGGGTGCAGAGAAAGATCAGCTTACAAATGGTAGGACCATTCAGAAGTCTGATGGCAGCAGGGAAGAAGCTGTTCTTGAATCAGCTGGTACGTGTTTTCAGACATTGGTACGTGGAAAGTTGGGAGGGATTTGCTTTCTCACTCAAGCAAGTTTTTCATCTGAGCAATCCATGTGGTGAAAACATGCTCTTTATAAGCATTTAATGAGATCGTAAACCTGACACACAAGAGGAAATCTTCCACATTGCAAACGACAGCAGGGGATCAATATTATAAGCACTATAGTAGTACACAATTATACTCCACTATCATTAAATCAATGCATGAATGCTGGGCTTTTTTGGGTTTCTGTTCATCTTGGGATAATTTACAATATACTTAATTTTCAAAACGCGTCACAAATATTGATCATTTATCCATTGTTTCCCTTTGACCTCATCATTTAGAACATCTGCATATTCAGTACTCCCATTCTAAGCTTGAAACTGGTACATCTCCACACTAAGTCCTACATGATATTTCACACAAACCCAAACAACATCTTGTTTTGAGAAATAGTCATCCAAAATGTAAAACAATGCCTCAAAGAAAAAGTGTGATAAGTACAACCAGGACAAGAAATGAATAGCCCACCGGTCCAGAACCCAATGATCTTTGGCAAGTGTGGAGAAGGGAGCATTCTCCTGGCACTGAGGCATCTCCCGGTGTACCCAATACTGGGCTCCCCGTCTCCGTACCATTAAATTGGCCATTGTCAGACTTTACCAATTGTTAGACTTCCTGCCTGCTGTATTGGAGACTGTTTAGCCCCATTGTGTGGCTAGATTTCGAAGCCTGCGCTACATCCACAATTATACGAAAAGCACAATGTAAAAATAATGTGATCTGACTGAATCCTGGTTGTTAAATGTGTGCTTGAAGTCATAAAGTATAGAATCTATCTAGTTCCGCCTTAAAAATATTCAAAGACTCTTCTCCCACTAAAAAGATAAAGGAAGCAGAGTCTTTGGGTGGAATTTTCCTGTTCCGCCCGCCATGGGAATCGTAGCGGGCAGTGGCAGACCATGCAAAGGTCCGTTGACATACAACAGGAATTTCCAGCCTTGGGGCGAACGCAGCTGGAAAATCCCGCCCTTTGAATAATTTAAGGCAGAGCTAGATAGATTTGGATTGAAAAGGTATCACTAGGCAGGAATGCGGGGTTGAAGTTACAAGCAGATCAGCCATGATCTTATTGAATGCCACAGCAGGCTCGAGGGGCCGAGTGGCCTACACCTGCTCCAAATTTGTGTGCTTGTATGATTGAACTTGTTCGGTAGCATAGTATCTTTCCCTGCTTAAGGTTAATGTTAACACGGCAGTGGGGCCCCAGAGAGAACTCAGAACTGCTTTGTTTCGGGAGAGGGATAGATCATAGAATCTACAGTGCAGAAGGAGGCCTTTTAGCCCATCGAGCCTGCACCGACAACAATCCCACCCAGGTCCTATCCCCATAACCCACATACATACCCTAGCTAATCCCCTGAAACTAAGGGGCAATTTAGCATGGCTAATCAACCTAACCTGCACATCTTTGGATTGTGGGAGGAAACTGGAGCACTCGGAGGAAACCCACACAGACACGGGGAGAATGTGTAAACTCCATACAGACAGTGACCTGAGGCCGGAATTGAACCCGGGTCCCTGGTGCTGTGAGGCAGCAGTGCTAACCATTGTGCCACCGTGCCACCATGGGATGCAACGTGGGATAATAAATTAAGGAGTTTGAGTTGGTGGGACAGTGGCAGTGAAGGTCAGTGCAGGTGCTTTGAAAGACTTTGCAGCAGACAGGTTCAATGTGAGATTACCAGAGGTGTGGGGGCAAACAACCTTTCTTTTTTCAGAGTGAAAAGGAAACAATACTTGGCCAAAATGTTATGTTGCTCAGGCTGGCACGTACCTGACGCAGGAAATAGTGTAAGAAAATGCCAGGCCCAGACATCGCACACGGAGCAATATTTCAGTGGGTGGGTGTGGAGTCAGAAGCATGCCCGCTGACAATCAAGCTGGCAATTTAGCCAGCTAAGGGGCCAATTGAACACAATTTGATGTGGCCCATCAGCTTTTATGGTTATTGGATGAGCCAATTGGCCAGGACGGTCTTTACGTTTTAACTGCGACTTGGATCCAGGGCGGGAAGAACTGTCAGGGCTGGAAGAAAATCGAAGATGTTGTCTAGTGACTGAGGTTTGTGTTTGAATTTGCTGCCTCGACACTCTTTGCATAGTTTTTCCGTTGCTATTATTGATCATGGGCCAGTCACTCCCTGAGACAGTTATGGAGCGGCCGACCCCCAAGGGAGCACATTGGAAACTCCAACCCGCACCGCACCCTAGCTTTTGCCGTGCCCACCCTCTCCAGATCCACTTCCTGCCCTCCCTGCCAGCGCTCACCCTCTTTCACCCTGGCTGCCGTTAATTGGTCATCCGGCACAAAATCGCACTCTGGGGCTGATGGCGGTCGGAAGCCTATTTCGTGCCCACTTCCAGGCCTGCTGAGTGCGCACACCTGAAAAATTCAGGCTCATATTTCCATGTAATTCAGAACAAAACGAAATCACAAAAAGACACAGGGCGGGATTCTCCGGCCGCGCGCGCCCCAAAACCGGAAATTCCCACCCAAGCTCAACAAACCTTTAAATGGTCCGCCAAATTTTCTGTCTCGCCCGCTACGATTCCCGTGGCAGGTGAGATGGGGGGGAATAGTCGGCCACAGTTTCAATGATAGTTCGTGAATTGCAGTGAAAAACGGACATAGAATCATAGATTCTACAGTGCAGAAGGAGTCCATTCGGCCCATCAAGCCTGCACCGACAACAATCCCACCCAGGTCCTATCCCCGAAACCCACATATTTACCCTCCTCATCTCCCTGACACTAAGGGGCAATTTATCATGGCCAATCGTGGCACATCATCCCATTTTGTTTGTGCATTAAGAGTTTTACTCGCTTACCTTGTTACATCCGAAAAGCAATCACAACTTAAGTGGCCTGAAAGATTATGGCTAGAGTCTTACCGTCCCGTCCACCAGGGGAATCGGAGCGGGCGAGGAGGCGGACCATGGAAAGATCCGTTGACCTCGGGCAGGATTGTTCGGTTTTGGGACGGGTGAGGCTGTAAAATCCTGCCCGATGGAATTCAAGTCCCAAGTGAATAAAACACACCAATGTCTCCTCCACATTTTGGATCAATCCATCAAACCCTCTGTCCAAAGTCACTTCTGGCACTCATCTCATCTCTCTAGCAAAGAACAAAGAACAAAGAACAGTACAGCACAGGAAACAGGCCCTTCGGCCCTCCAAGCCTGTGCCGCTCCTTGGTCCAACTAGACCAATCGTTTGTATCCCTCCATTCCCAGGCTGCTCATGTGACTATCCAGGTAAGTCTTAAACGATGTCAGCGTGCCTGCCTCCACCACCCTACTTGGCAGCGCATTCCAGGCCCCCACCACCCTCTGTGTAAAAAACATCCCTCTAATATCTGAGTTATACTTCGCCCCTCTCACCTTGAGCCCGTGACCCCTCGTGATCGTCACCTCCGACCTGGGAAAAAGCTTCCCACCATTCACCCTATCTATACCCTTCATAATCTTGTACACCTCTATTAGATCTCCCCTCATTCTCCGTCTTTCCAGGGAGAACAGCCCCAGTTTACCCAATCTCTCCTCATAGCTAAGACCCTCCATACCAGGCAACATCCTGGTAAACCTTCTCTGCACTCTCTCCAATGCCTCCACGTCCTTCTGGTAGTGCGGCAACCAGAACTGGACGCAGTACTCCAAATGTGGCCTAACCAGCGTTCTATACAGCTGCATCATCAGACTCCAGCTTTTATACTCTATACCCCGTCATATAAAGGCAAGCATACCATATGCCTTCTTCACCACCTTCTCCACCTGTGTTGCCACCTTCAAGGATTTGTGGACTTGCACACCTAGGTCCCTCTGTGTTTCTATACTCCTGATGACTCTGCCATTTATTGTATAACTCCTCCCTACATTATTTCTTCCAAAATGCATCACTTCACATTTATCCGGATTAAACTCCATCTGCCACCTCTCCGCCCAATTTTCCAGCCTATCTATATCCTGCTGTATTGCCCGACAATGCTCTTCGCTATCCGCAAGTCCAGCCATCTTCGTGTCATCCGCAAACTTGCTGATTATACCAGTTACACCTTCTTCCAAATCATTTATATATATCACAAATAGCAGAGGTCCCAGTACAGAGCCCTGCGGAACACCACTGGTCACAGACCTCCAGCCGGAAAAAGACCCTTCGACCACTACCCTCTGTCACCTATGGCCAAGCCAGTTCTCCACCCATCTAGCCACTTCTCCTTGTATCCCATGAGCCTTAACCTTCTTAACCAACCTGCCATGTGGGACTTTGTCAAATGCCTTACTGAAATCCATATAGACGACATCCACAGCGTGATAATCTTCCCAATTGCATTTTTACAGGGCTCTTCCAACTTTGCAATCAGACTTTCAGGTGTAGCAGGAAGCAGGGTCATTTTCCTGTGCTTTAATTTGCAATTTTAGGGCGGCATGGTGGCACAGTGGTTAGCACGCTGCCTCATAGCGCCAGGGACCCGGGTTCGATTACCGGCTCGGGTCTATGTGGAGTTTGCACGTTCTCTCCGTGTCTGCTTGGGTTTATTCCGGTGCTCTGATTTCCTCCCACAGTCCAAAGATGCGCAGGTTAGGTTGATTGACCATGCTAAATTGCCCATTAGTGTCAAGGGGACTAGGAGAGTAAATATGTGGGGTTACGGGGATAGTGCCTGTGTGGGATTGTTGTCGGTGCAGGTTCAATGCGCCAAATGGCCTCCTTCTGCGTTGTAGGGATTCTATGAGTCTATAATCTTTTTGAATGCTGTTAACAAAAATTCCTTTTCTCTGACCTGCTGCGCATTTTATGTTTATTTTAATGCATTTTTTTTAGGACATAAAGAGTGCAAAAATCAATGTTTCCACAATATGCTGGTTCTCAAACATGTATTGACCCAATCTAAATTGAACATCAAGATTTCCTCTGTCAACATAACAGAACCTGTAAGAAACAAAATCACGAGATCTCGTTTCAACTCCAATCACCCAGTTGATGCTGTCAAAAAGCATCTGGCTACAAAGAGTCTAAAATTACACGCAAAGAGCAATAACATGCAATTTTAGATATTGTATCTTCTGTTGTCATCAGCATTATTGAGATTTGAAAAAGAATATACAAATTAGATTAGTTTTCCTGCTAAACCTAGGATTTCAGTTTCTGAAAGATTCAATATTAGATAGGCCATTTTCAGAGAAACTGATCATTTCCAAAATATTAGAATGCTTCAAAAGCCAAATTCAATTGTATCTTCACTGACTGTAACTGAATAGCAAGGCGGTTACATATCTTTTATTTAGATTCAGTTGTGAATCTATGTTTTATATCAAAACACAATTTTTGATTTTACTGGCCGCAAACCCCTCTGACTCTGTCTAAAGATTGACATCTCCTTCCAGTGACTTGGGATCATAATCCAAGGTGGCTGCACATTTACATCACTGTACTTTCTACATTCCAAAAACTATAAAAACGGTGGAAACGGGTGGGATTTTCCGACACCCCATCATGGCATGTTTTGCGGAGGTGGCCCACCATTGGAAGGCATGGTGGCACAGTGGTTAGCACTGCTGCCAAGGACCCGGGTTCAAAACCGGCCTGGGGCGACTGTCTGTGTGGAGTTTGCTCATTCTCCCTGTGTCTGTGTGGGTTTCCTCCGGGTGCTCCGGTTTCCTCCCACAGTCCGGGTTAGGTTAATTGGCCATGTTAAAATTTCCCTTTGGGGGATTGCCAAGTGGAGTTACGGGGATGGGATTGTTGTTGGTGCAGTCTCGATGGGCTGCATAGCCTCCTTCTGTAGCTCAATTAAAATTTCATATTCAATCTATTTTGTCATGTTATGGCTTTTTGTATTGATGTTTTAGCAACGTGGAGCCAGCCTTTAACTGCCGAGGAGAGTTCTGCGAAGGAAGATGTGTGTCGTTGGCGTGTGTTTCCTGATGTGATTTTAATATTGTAATTTTGCAGGTAGGAATGTTTGTGCACTTTCATGAAGAACTGAAGTGAGTTCGGTATTTCTAACCATTGTTCTCTCACCCCTCTGTCAGAACATTTCTGCCCATTGCTGTCTTCAGTGCATAGGTCAGTGCCATCTGCATTTCAGCAGACGGGGATTGTGTACCCTGCCTAGGGCACCTCCTCTGAGGAGGAGAAGAAGGGCCAAAGGGAGAGGAGGCCAGGTATCCACAGTCAGCATCAGAGGTAGCAACCTGTAGGAGGGGAGGTGCACATACAGGGGGTGCATGGGAGAGCAAGTCAGATGGCACCATAGAGGGCACCACTATCCTGTTGCCAGAGTGTACAAGCTTTGATCCAGCTACCTCAATAGGTCTGAAGTCCAGTGACACAGGAATCTTCACCTCTCAAGCAACATCATGACATCATTGTGCCATATGATTGGGCTGGAGATCACCTCAAACTGTATAGGTTGGCATCCAATATCAGTGACTCTGAAGGTGACAATTTATATGCATCTGAATCATTCCAGGTTTCAGTGGAGGATCTGTGTGGAGTGTCCCAATCAGCTGTCCATAGCTGTGTAAAACTTGTAACTGATGCTCCGTTCTGACGTGTCTGTACGTTACCAAAATAGGCCAATCCAGCTAGGCTGGGCAGGCCGGAAGTTTCCCAGCTATTGCTGGGCTCCCCCAGAGCCAGGGTGCCATTGACTGCACTCATGTAGCCATCAAGGTTAGCCAGGTGCGTTTGTGAATAGGAAGGGTTATTATTTATTAACCGTGCAGGTAGTATACAACAACAGGACCCAGGTTCTTTATTGTGTACAAGGGATCCAGGCAGCTCCTGTGATGCATATACATTCTGCAACACTCCCAGTGCCAAGGCTGCTCTTGGCTCCAGCTCAGCTGAATGGTTGGTTGCTGGGTGACAAAGGGTATCCATTAAAGCGGTGGCTCACGACATCACCCCAGTAACCAAGGATGAGGTGGAGGGAGGCACAATCAGATCCAAACTTCCACAAGGGCAGTGGTTGAGAGGACAGTGGGGCTACTGAAAATGAGGTTCCACTGCCTGGACCGATTACCCTGCAGAGAGAGTGTTGCTTACCATCGTGGTCTGCTGTGTTCTGCACAATCTGGCAATGGCAAGGAGGGGCCCACTTGATGATCAGAAAACAAAGGCAGCTCCACACGCCTCAGAGGAAGACTCTACAGAATGATCTGATGAGGTGTCTTCGCAGGCACATGATGAGAATGAGGAGGCAGACATGATGAAAATTCACGGCGGTAGGAGGGCTGGAAACGCCCCTTCAGCGAGGCTGTCAAGGCTTGTCTTCCATAAGTGTAAGTGCATCGCCTCCTTCACACACCATGCCGTGACCCCAGCGTGAACTCACAAACTCTGTTAGAATGTTTGCTGCTCCCAGCCAGCCTTCTGGACTCAACATTGAATTCAATTACTTCAGGCAGTGAACACTGTCCTCCAGTTTGATTTTATTTTCCCAAGTGCCAGTTTGTCTCTTTATTCATGCTTTTTGTAGGTCAGACCTGACCTTTATTCTGCTATTAACACCTACTCTGGACCAATGTGTTGTTTCTTTACTGCAAACATCTCCATCCCCTTTGCCTTTTGTTCCATGGCATCTTTGGTATGTAATCTGCCTTACCCTTTAACCTTTAGCTGACCTTCACTTTTGCTCCACTTGACCTCTCCTATTGTCCCTTTGTCAACTGCCTAAAACCCATCACATTTCTACCTCTCTTCAGTTCCAAAATGTGTGAGGGGAGTGAGGGCTGGAGAATTCTTTGTTTGGTTTTGTCTTTATTGAAGCAGGGTGATGGAGGACAGTGGCAGGCTTTCCGCCCAGCCTGTCTCCACAACTGATGGCCTCTACATTCACTCTAGTGTCACCTGACGCAACTCCAATTTAAGCACCCCCCCACCACACATACACCCCACCACTCCAATCAAAGATCCAAGCTGTGGGCAGACATTTTAAAAGGCTGGGTTTGCCCTGGCTGAAAATTCTGGCCCTCTGTCTTTCTTTCTCCACATATGCTGCCAAACCTGCTGAATTGTTGTTTCAACACTCCCTGTTTTTATTTCAGAACTCCAGCACCCGCAGCATTTTGCTTTCATTTCGCTATTTGCAAACTGGCTTTGCTGACTGCTTGTTTCATAAGATCAAATCCTTCTCATTCTGATGACTCACACACGTTGCCTACGGATAGTGAAAATAGCCTGTTCTGTACTGCATGTTCATACATCAAAATGAAAGGGCAGAGAGAATGTATGTAGTCATCAACAGATGCTTGAGTCTAATTGCAGCTGGGCAAGTAGACCCTGCAGTCCTTGGAGACTTCACCTTAACAAATTTAACTCATTGCTACACCACAACTGTGACTGGAATAGAGAGGAATTACAGTGTGTGCTTGGCAAAAACTTACAGCATCATTTCCTCTCAGACACATTGAGAAAGTGAAGCAAAATGCAGCAAAACAGCATGACTATTGACAGGAGTGTCCATCAGACTAGGATTTGGATAGCTGAATCATCCCGTTAATATGTCTTGAATTATATTTGCATTCTGACAATGGGCGGCATGGTAGCACAGTGGTTAGCACTGCTGCCTCGCAGCACCAGAGACCTGGGTTCGATTCCGACCTTGGGTGACTATTTGGAGTTTGCACATTCTTCTCGTGTCTGCGTGGGTTTGCTCTGGTTTTCTCCCCCATTCCAAAGCTGTGCGGGTTATGTGGATTGGCCGTGCTAAATTATCCCTTGGTGTCAGGGGGATTAGCAGGGTAAATATGTGGGGTTACGGAATAGGGCCTGGGTGGAATTGTTATTGGTGTAGGCTCGATGGGCTAAATGGCCTCATTCTGCACTGTAGGGGTTCTATATTTATTTTCCTCCTGTTGCACTCCCATATCTGAATCCAGATGGGGATTTTCTTCTCATTGTGCTCTCTTTAAAGATAAACATTAAAGCACCAAGATAAGGGATTGGTTAATACTAAGATACTGTTGGTTCATTAAGGATTTGAGAAGATGGTTACAATATTACACAGTTAGAAAACTTGTCTGAATTGGTAGCTTCCTCAAACATACTGGAGACTAAGGGGGGAATTTTACTGTCACTACCCCCAACCCCTACTCGGTGCATTTGAAGTGGTGGGGGGCATGTAAAATAGGACAGGTGGCAAGACCATTGTCTTCCCATCCACCCTCAAGCTGTCCCCGACAATATAGTGGGCGGGTAAGACATCAGCCCCCCTGCATGCCTTAGGCTAACTGAATGACTACTCAAGGGTCTCTTCCCACCTCCGCTGCAATCTCAGGTTCAGGTGGGCTTGCCAACATGTGATCTGCACGGCTGGTAAAACAATGTGAGCTGCATGTCAGATGGTGGGGGTGGGTGGAGTAGAGTGTGGACCTCAATATACAGTGTATGCTTGAGGGCCTGGGCATGGAGAAAGTGGGTGGCCGTCAGTCTGTGGTTCCAGCAGCCCTACCACACTCTCCCCATGGCCACCACCATGAGAACCACCCTACTTCCTGCACCCCCCCACCCTCCTCTTCTCCCACAAACCCCCCTCCCCCGCCCGCCCTTCCCTTATTACTTACCTTCCACATGGGTCCTGAGACTCAAGGGAATGCTGTTCCGCAGCCTCTGCCATGTCAATCACAAGAGCTGACAGCCTCTGATTGGCCAGGATAGGGAAGGCGTTGGTTTAGTGGTATTTTTGCCAGACTATTAATCGGAAACTCAGCTAATGTTCTGGGGTTCAAATCCCACCAGGGCAGAAGATGGAATTTGAATTCAATAAAATTTATCTGGAATTAAGAATCTACTGATGACCATAAAACCATTGATGATTGTCGAAAAAACCCCATCTGGTTCACTAATGGCCTTTAGGGAACGAAATCTATTGTCCGTACCTGGTCTGGCCTACATGTGACTCCAGAGCCACAGCAATGTGGTTGACTCTCAATTGCCTGTGAAATGGCCTGGCAGCCATTCAGTTCAAGGGCGACTAGAATTGGGCAATAAATGCTGGTGAGCCCAGTTGGAACTTCTGCCTCTGGGGCCTTGGCTATAGAGGAAGGCCCACTGGTGTTCTTGAATCTGCCTGATTGGCACAAGATCCAGCAAGCCTTCTAAAGTAGAGAAGCTTGCCATCAACAGAGTATTCCGCTCATTATTCCGGACTGGCAGGTTGCAACTAGTGGAGTGCCTTAAGGATCAATGTTTGCTGTGGCTATGTATAATCGATATCACTGACTTGGATGAAAGGCCCAGCTTAATATATCCAAGTTTTCTGATGTTATAAAAGCAAGGAGGAAATGTAAGCTATAAAAGAGGTTGCAAAGGAATATGGATTAGTTGAGTGATTGGAAGAGAACTTGACAGGTGGATGATAAAATGGAAAAGTATAAAATTATCCACTTTGGTCAGGAGAATAGTAAAGCAAAATATGTACAATGTACAGTTTTGGTCCCTTTAGGAATATAGGAATTAGGAATGGGAGTAGGCAATTCAACCCTTTGAGTCGGCTCTGCCATTTAACATGATCATGGCTGATCTTATCCTGGTCTTAACTCCACTTTCCTGCCTTTTATCCTGCTTTTCATCTGAAACATATCTATCTCTTTTTTGAATCTGTTGATTGATTCTGCCTCCAATGCACTCTGGGCAGTGAGTTCCACAGATTCACAATCCTCTGAGAGAAGTTGTTTCTCTTTATCTCAGTTTTGAACCTAACACCTCTCACTCAGTATCTATGACCTCTTGTTCTAGACTGTCCCAAAAGGGGAATATCTGTTCAACGTCCACCTTATCGATTCCCTTTAGCATTTTATATACCTCGATCAATTCCCCCCTCATTCTTCTGAATTCCAGCGAGTACAAGCCCAAGCTATTCAACCGCTCCTCATACGACAGCCTTTTCGTCCCTGGAATCAATCTGGTGAACCTCCTCCGAACTGCCTCCAGTGCCACATCCGTCTTCACATAAGGAGACCAAAACTGGACACAATACTCCAGGAGTGGTCTCACCAATGTGTTATACAATTGTATCAACCCTTCTTTACTTTTAAAATCCAGTCCTTTTGCAATAAATGCCAAGATTCCATTTGCCTTTCTTATTATATGCTGCAGCTGCATACCCATTTGCTGCAATTCACGCACCAGGACACCCAGATCCCTCTGCACTGATGCACTTTGAATCTGCTTCCCATTCAAATAATAATTTTATTTACCTCATTAAGTATATACCTGTTGTGAAAGGAATATTCACCTGGTTGATTAATGGGTTGGGACAACCCTACTCTGAGGAGAGATTTATATAATCCTGGTTGGTCTGGGGTGGTGGTGATGAGTTTCTCCCTGCTGCTGAAGCCATGTTCAGTTGTCTGTGGTTAAGAGAGGGCCTCAGATCCAGTGTTCAAGATGAAAATAGCACTGCTGCATGGCATCACAATCTTCCTTCTCTGCATATGTTCAATGCTCACTTCCTGTTCTCATTCCAACATCCTCAACAAAATGGTGGTTGTCACAATATGCATGTGGCACAGATGCCACTTTGGACCCAAAATAGCACACACACAGTCAAAACACAAGTAAAGTGTGTGGGTGGTAACATAATCAGGGGACTTGACAGGGTAGATCCCAGAAGGTTGTTTCTCATGTCTCATAGAATCATGGAATTCCTACAGTGCAGAAGGAAGCCATTCGATCTGCAACAACTTTCTGGCAGAGCACGTAACCATGACTCCCGCCTTATCCCTATCATCCCCTGCATTTACCCCACTAATCAATCTAACCTACACAGCTTGCAACACTAAGGGACACCGAGGGAGAGTTTAGCATGGCCGATCCACCTAACTTGCACATCTTTAGAGTGTGGAAGGAAACCAGAGCACCTGGAGAAAACCCACGCAGACACGGGAAGAACGTATGAACTCCACACAGTCACCCGAGACTGGAATCGAACACACGTCCCTGGTGCTGTGAGGCAGCAGTGCTAACCACTATGCTACCATGCCGCCTCTGTTGAGTCTACAACTAGGGTCATATTCTCAGCGTGATTAGTCAGCTTTTTCTGACTGAGGTAAGGAGGAATTTCTACTCTCAGAGGATTGTGGATCTTTGGAATTTTCTACCCCAGAGTGTTATAGGTGAACAGCTGTTGAATATGTTTAAAACTGCGACCAGTAGATCTTTGGGCACTGAAGGACTATGGGTAGAGGGCAGGAAAGTGGAGTTGATCACCCCTAATGAATGGCAGAGCAGGCTCGAGAGGACAATGGCCTACTCCTTCTCCTGTTTCTTTTGTTCTAAGTCATTAGTGTTAGAAGTGGGTAAGTAGCCTCAAACTACTTGTCCTGGCATATTATCTTGATTTTTGGGATTGGCAGATAAACAAAAGGTGACGTAATTTTTAAGCCCTGCCATGGTGATACCCAAAGGTAGATTAGGCCTGAAGATACTGATGTTACCCATTGTGCCAGTTTCCCAACCCAGTTCTCAGCATCAGGCTTTTTCCCAAGGTTAGCTCATGGTCAACAATGAGGCAGGTTAAGAACTTTGTTGACCAGAGGTAAAGGAAGCCAATTGGGATTTTACAGTCAGTCTCCAGCTCACCAACCCAAAGAACCGCAGAAACTTTCCACAGCAGAAGGGGGCCATTTGGCCCATCAAGTCTGCACCGGCTCTCTGAAAGAGAATTCTACCTCGTCCCAGTCCCTTGCTCTATCCCTGTAAACCTTGCACATTCTTTCTTTTCAAATAGAAATCCAATTCCCTTTTGAATATCTCGACCGAAACTGCCTCCATCACCCTTGGCAGCATGGTGGCACTGTTGTTAGCACTGCTACTTCACAGCGCCAGGGAACTGGGTTCAATTCCCGGCTTGGCTCACTATCTGTGCAGAGTCTGCACATTCTTCCTGTGTCTGCGTGGGTTTCCTTCAGGTGCTCCGGTTTCCTCCCACAGTCCAAAGATGTGCGGGTTAGATGGATTGGCCATGTTTAATTGCCCCATAGTGTCAGGGAGATTAGCAGAGTAAATATGTGGGGTTACAGGGATACGGCCAGGGTGGGATTATTGTCAGTGCAGGCACGATGGGCTGAATGGCCTCCATCTGCACTATCGGGAATCTATGATCCTATGATTCAAACTCTGGAAGACGTGCTGGTTAGGTGCATTGGCCATGCTAAATTCTCCCTCATTGTACCCAAACAGGTGGCGGAGTGCGGTGACTAGGGGATTTTCACAGTAACCTCATTGCAGTGTTAATGTAAGCCTACTTGTGACACTAATAAATAAACTGTAAAACTTAGGAAGCTTGTTCCAGATGCTTAATTCGTCAATTATTTTGAATCTGCGCGCTCTGATTTTTGATGCTGTGTTGAGTTGGAACAGTGTCTCACTCTTTACCTTGTCCAAACCCCTCAGGATCTTGAATAGCTTGATCAAGTCTCCTCTCGGTCCTCATTTCTCCAAAGAAAACACTCACAACCTCTCCGATCTATCCTCATTTCTACAGCTCAGGGTAAGTCTATCGCCTGGAACCAGGCGCCCAGCGGCAAACCAGGGGTCAGCATTCCTGACAGGCCTAGAGGCATTATTTAATTGCCGGGGTGCAGATACAGACAAAGTCCAGCTTGTGGAGGGATAGTATTATGGTGTGGGCAGCGAATTATCAGTGTCAATTGTTAACATTATTTAATATGGCAGACAAGCTGCTGATTATTCTGCAGCCACCCATCCCCTATATTTTAGGAGAGTGAGCTCAGGAGTGGATGGGAAGTTGGCAAGGTTGGCATCCACCCTACTTTATGTGCCCCTACCCCACTTCCCCCACACTGAAAACATGCCCGCCGCATGTAAAATCCCACCCAATGAATTAAAACATAGTGTGAAGTATTTACTCAAGGTATTTTTTATCAAACTGACCGCAGTAGGAATAAAAAGATTTGCTGCCATGTCTTTTCACTCTCTCCAAATAGCAAATAACGATAACAATTTAACAATAACGCCTTGCTCTCATTTGACATCCTTAACCTCATTAAACATCTCAAGGTGTTTCAACAGGACTGTGATCGGACCATAAAATTGAGAGAGGGCCAGATCATAGGGTATTAGGACAGGAAGACGAATAACTTGGTTAAAAAAGGAGGTTTTCAGCAGTCTCTCAAAGAAGAGAGAAAGGGGAAGAGGTGGAGGGGGATAGGAAGTGAATGCCAGAGCTTAGGTCCTGGCTAGAAACATAGAAACACATAAAATATAAGCAGGAGTAGGCCATTTAGCCCTTCAAGTCTCCTCCACCATTCATTTTGATCATGGCTGATCATCGAATTCAATATCCTGATCGTGCCCCCCCCCCCTTGATCCCTTTAGCCCCAAGGGCTATATCTAATTTCTTCTTGAAATCACACAACGTTTTGGCCTCAACTACTTTCTGTGGTAGTGAATTCCGTAGATTCTCCTCACCTCAGTCCTAAAAGGTTTACTCCTTATCCCCAAACTATAAGCCCTAGTTCTGGACTCCCCCACCATCAGGAACATTCTTTCTGAATCTACTCTGTCTGCCGCTGTTAGAATTGTATAAGTTTCAATGAGATTCCCTCTCACTCTGCTAAATTCCAGTGAGTATAATCTTAACCACTTTATTCTCTCCGCATATGACAGACTTGCCACCCCAGGAATCAGCCTGGTAAACCTTCATCGTAGTCCCTCTAGAACAAGAACATTCTTCCTCAGAAAAGGACACCAAAACTACACACAATACTCCAGGTGTGGCCTCACCAGCGCTCTATACAATTGCAGCAAAACATCCCGATCCCTGTACTCAAATCCTCTCGCTGTGAAGGCCAACATACCATTAGCCTTCTTTACTGCCCACTGCACCTGCGCGCTTACTTTCATCAGGAACATCTGAATCCACCCTGCCTAATCCTGTCATTCTGTGGAGGATTCGGAGATGTACAGCAGACTAGAATTGGAGGGTTATAGGACTGGAGATCGTGATAAGTGACTGTGCGTCTGATGCAGTGAATCATGTTTATTATGCAATAAAAATTTGAAAGAAGCAAGAAGGAACACAGCAGATCTCACAAAAAGAATGATTTTGTTAACAGACACTCCACAATTGAGCCTAATAAATCCCTTGGAGATCCAATACATGAGAGAGGTAGCACTCAGTTTGGAATGGATATGTGCATTTGAGAGTTTTTACGCAAAATAAAATTCTCATGGAATTTTACAATCCCAGAGACATTAGCAGAAAATTAATGGTCACTTATGTCAATATCAAAAGCATAATCACTTATGCTTTTCACTGCACTTTGAAGTGGCCTTTTGAATGAAGTAACCCTGCCAATTGTGCCAAATAGATACTGGGCAATCCTTCAGGGCATTGGTGAATTGTTGGTCCCTTTTTCAGACCATGTCTGAAGGGGCAAACATAAAACTCATTAGTGTGTGTGAAACCAATTGATGGTCTGATTATCTATCAAGCCATTTGTATTCTATTATGGGGGGGCAGGGGGACATGGAAACAGTTTGCTCGGTATATAGGCCTGATTGAAATTTAACATGTTGTACATTCTCCAACTCCACCAAAGCCGAAGTATACATTTGCTCAGCTTTAACAGCTATTTCTGAATGATTAATAAGCTTTAAATTGAAGAATAAAAAAAAGACCGCAAGAAGTCACTGCAGCACGTTGGCACAATGGTTAGCACTGCTGCCTCACAGCGCCAGGGACCCAGGTTCAATTCCGGCCTCGGGTCACCGTTGTCTGGAGTTTGCACATTCTCCCCGCGTCTGTGTGGCTTTCCTCCACACAGTCCAAAGATGTGCGGGTTAGGTTGATTGGCCATGCTATATTGACCCTAGTGTCAGGAGGATTAGCAGGGTAAATGTGTGGGGTTACGGGAATAGGGTCTGGGTGGGATTTTGGTCGGTACAGACTTGATGGGCCAAATGGCCTCCTTCTGCACTGTAGGGATTCTATGATGATTCTAAGTCTACTTGGATTCAGAAACCTTACAGTGCAGAAGCAGGCCATTTGGCCCATCGTGTCTGCACCAGCTCTCCAAAAGAGCATCCCAGCCAGGTCCTATCCCTAGCCCCACATATTTACCCCGCTAATCTCCCCTAATCTACACATCTTGGGACACCAGGGAGCAATTTTAGCATGGTCAATCAACCTAACCTGCACACCACTGGGGTGTGGGAGGAAACCGGAGTACCCGGACGAAACCCACGCATGACATGGGGAGAATGTGCAAACTCCACACAGACAGTGACCTGAGGACATAATTGAACCTGGATCCCTGGCGCTGTGAGACAGCAGTGCTAACCATACTATCCTCCTCACAGTTGACAATGCTTCCATGGCTTGCATCACCTATTCCACCAAGCCGTATATTGACAGAGGTATTCAAGATCCTGAGGGGTGTGGACAGAATGAAATGAATTGCCAACAATTTTACAACCACATCCACTCCCTTTTCAATATTGAGACCTTGGTCATCCCTTGTCTCGTGGGAGGCTGACACTGGCAGAGATGAGATCCCTGCTTATGGTCCGCTTTTTTGCATTGCTGATGATGAATCAGAATGACTCACATTTCTAATTCTAAGGCAGAGAAATGAAAGCAAGAGAAGGATGTCTACGAAAAGAAAGACTTCTGAGGCAATTTGGCATTTGACATTCCGTGGGGGAGCCAGATGAATGGATTGGTGTTAACCTGAGTTAGCCACTTCTAATCCATTACAAAACAACTAAAGCAAAATGCCGTATGAAAGTCTTTATCTTAAAATACCCCTTTGTCTCAGCTCATAGACTAAGTTAAATTCTACCCAGGACGGATTCAGAAATGTCAAATTTTTCATAAGTTTGTGTTGCTTTTCTCTTGTTACAATTCACCAGAAATAGGCCAGGTCAGTCAGTATCAGAGACCGCAGGTTTTTAAATGAAAGTTTTTGCGTTTTCAGCCTGAAGACAGGTCTTTGTCAATTATCTGCTGAGCCACAACAAGATGCCATGATTTTCTTTACGATGGGTTTGCCTCAAGAGCAGGTATTGAACTGCATGTTGGGGGGTTCTGCATGTTGGGATCAACACACTCACCATCCGACCAACTTAGCTAACTGGTCCCACAATATTCTTCACAGCCAATTAAATACTTTTGAAGTGTAGTCACTGATGTTAAATTGCAAACGTGGCAGCCAATTTACACATAGCAAGCTTCCACAATCAGTAATGTGATGGTAATCAGATAACCTGTTTCAGTGAGCAAAGTAAGAAGTCTCACAAGTCCAACAAGTCTATTTGCAATCACAAGCTTTCGGAGCACTGCTCCTTCATCAGGTGAGTGGAGGTTCATCAAACCTGCAACCTTCTGCCTCAGAGGCAAGAATGCTTTCTCTGTACCACAACTGACACACTATCAGGGAAGGAAGCCTGCTGTCCTTACCCTACCTGAACTGTGACTACTGTTCAACAAGAAAGGAACTTGACTCTTGTTTGCCTTTTTCAGTGGCAAGCCGCTTAGCTGTATCAAAATACTACAGAGAATGGTTCACTGCACAGGCTGCAATGATTCAAAAATCTTGCTCATTACCAGCCCTTTTAGGACAACTAGGACAGGCAATAAATGCCAGCATTTCTTGTCTGGTCCACAATCAGATAATGCATTCACAAAACAACCTTGAAAACGATGACAGCATTATGCAACATGGTAGCACAGTGGTTAGCTCTGCTGCCTCACAGCGCCAGGGACCTGGGTTTGATTCCCGGCTTCGATCACTGTCTGCAGAGTCTGCACATTCTCCCCGGTGCTCTGGTTTCCTCCCACTGTCCAAAAGATGTGCTGGTTTGGTGCATTGGCTATGCTAAACTCTCCCTCAGTGTATCCGAAAAAGCACTGGAGTGTGGCGACTAGGGGATTTTCACAGTAACTTCATTGCAGTGTTAATGTAAGCCTACTTGTAATGAATAAATAAATAAAAATTCTGAATATGTCAACATTTTCTTTTAAATGTTTGAGTTTGTCCTTTTGTGTCTGTGATGGTCTTTTTGCATTGTTTTATTTAATATGAGAAGGTGTTTTCCACACAGGGAGTTACTTGAACAATACGAATAAATTCAAAAGTGCGATGGAATATGCAATCAGAACAGTTGGATGGAAGTGGACAGTTGCTAGGTATGTTTTCAGTGCACTGATCAGACCATACTGTTCAATGTGTCAACACCAGGAGACAAATACGCATGAAAAATTTATAAAAGAGCAGCTAAACTGTGCAAACGTCACAAGCTGTAAGGATCGAGTTGACAAACCAAAACTATGCAGTCTAGAAAGGTAGTGGCTGAGCAAGTTTCTTGAAATGTTTGAAATGGTGTCAGTGAGGCAAATCTTAATTATTAAGCAGGAAAGAAAGATCGGAGGGATTTGTACAGAATTTGTAGAACATAAGTGCAAATGAAAAGATGTTTGCGCAGAGAAAGATGCAGCATTTTTCATAACCCGTTGGGCAAAGTAGGAAGAGCAAAACCGTCAAATCCATTTATTATGATGCATGCTTACGGACTTCCGTCAGGCACACAAAACATGTTCATTAATAAGGAAAAGCCGTATAGATGCTGACAGACGCCTGGCTACCCCAATCCCTATTACGTGTCTTCAGACTGTCTTCTGCCTAAGAGAGGACTCCACTACCTCAAACCAGGTGACCCTCTTCTGCTGTGTTGCCCTTAAAGGGACAATCACCACATCATTCAAAACAAAACTCCTAAAAAGGTGTGTTTGTGACCTGAATGGATGAACTTTACTGGGACAAAGTTGGCTCTTTTCACAGTTCACTTTTCTCTGTTTTTATTTCAAGGGAACTTCTGGTTGCAATCTGCTTGCAAAGGAGGAGGCAAGAAGTTGAGGGAAGGTACTTCGGAGAGGAATTTGGGAGAAAAGGTTACAGTTATTTAATGCAACACTTTTCAACCAGTGATTGTCAGCATTTGTGGGGACATGAGGGTGGGTCAGCTGACATTGCCTTGGCCGTTATAAGGCACTTAAGATCAGGAAACCTAACAAAGTAAGAAAGTAGCCAAAACTGTGGGAATCTTGTGAAAACTGCAGAGAGGATTGAAATTCTTAAAAGGTGATGAGAATCCTGTCAATTATGAATTGGATGCCAGTTCATGGAGTTCAAGGTTGAAGGCTTCCAACTGTATCATAAGCTGAAATATTTTATAAATGCCATTTATCTATGATAGCTTTTATTTAGGAGTTAAACACTGTAAATTCTTCTACAACTTTGTATGTAGCTTCGCAGCTTTGGGCTGCAAATATCAGACAAGATGTCATATTGTAATTGATGGCAAATTAATATACTTTTTAAAATTGATGACTTGGGCAAAAGTCAAAAAAGATGCAAATGCTGGAAATATATAACAGGTCCTCTGAGCTTCGGAAGTGAGAGACAGGTTAAGGTTTTAAATAGAAACGCTCACCTCACAGGCCTGCTGTGCATTATCTGTAGCTAATGTGATTGGATAGTGTTGTTCACCATCTGTAAGTACACAACAGTACTCTATATTTCGAACCTCCTAACATGATTCATTATATATGTAATAGTGCAAATGTGTAGCTATTAGCAAGACACAAGATAAAAGTAAATTATGGAGAGGGAAGGCATCTATCGGATAACACTTTTGGAACTCATCCCTTTTCATTCTCTGCTTACATCATTCATGAATCAATATTTTGGGTTCTCGGTATAGTTGCCTGGATCTTGACACTGTTTTAACTCTTCATTCGGGCTCATTCTGGTGGTTTTTAGCTGAACTGAAGGATATATTTCTCTCTGTTGAAGTAGATGTGGTTACTGAACCTTCAATGGTCAAACTTTGTCTAGTAGTTGCATTAACACTGAACAAGTTGCTAAATATTTGGACACTTGAGAAATTCCTTCCTTCCTTTTCCGTAGTTTGTAACAATCTTCCATCTCAGATGTAAAGTGAAACAAAATCAAGATTATGGGGGCGATTCTCCCATCCCGCAGTGCTAATATTTTAGCGTGGCGGGCCGGGACAATTGCGTGCCGGCTGATTCGCGGGGTTCGTGCATGTGTTCCCGACGCGCACGCATCTCCCAGATATCTGGCACAGTCGGGATCACGCTGGAAACCAGCGGGAACATCAGGTAAGTCATTTTAATCTATTTTTAATCTCATTTAAATGTGATTATTAGGCCCGGGACTGAAGTCTCCGAGCCCGCTAGCCTCTCTCATCCCGTCAGTACAATTTCACTCCGGTGGGGTTCAGACTAGCCCCCCACTTTTGGGGAACTAGTGACCCAACCCCGCTCGAGTAAAGGCGAAGCAATCAGGGCCCGCCAGGGGGTCGGGCAGCAAGGATGTGGTGCCCCTTTGGCATGGAGACCCTGGCAGTGTCAGCCTGTGCTTCTTGTCACTGCCCAAAGGGTAAAGTACCCATGTCCAGGGGGCACCTTGGCACTGCCCACCGGGCATGGGGCAGTGCCAAGGGGGGGAGCCTACGGGAGAAGGGCCAGCTGGCAGCAGGGCGCAGGGATGGTTGGTGTGGGTGGGGGATACCGCTGCCACTCTGCACTCGGATCGATTGGGACTGGAGGGAGGCCAGCAATCAGGGTGGGGGTATCTGCCAAGGGGGGGATTGGCACTGCTGGGGGGGGGGGGGGGGGGAGCGGGTGGAGATTGGGGCACTCCTGGACGGGGGGGGGGGCAGGAGGGTTGGGGGTACGGGGCTGGCCCAGAGATGCTCATGGGGCCGCGATCGGGCCATGGGGTGTCGGGAGGGGCAGTACTGTGAGGGTCCCGACCGGCCAGCAAAATGCAGTCCGACAGTTTGGAGCCGCTGCACATGCGCAGAATTCCAGAACTGTCAGACTCTGGCATGAATAGGCCCTGAGCTTTTAATGATATTCACGATTGTGACCTCTGCATTGCACAGAGTGGAGAGATTAGAGTCTGAACTCCCACTGAAAAGATAATCATGATTTACACCAGTTTTCCCGTGAATTCAGCACTTAGAACCTTTTTGGGAGAATCGCCCCTATGCTTCTCTTAAAACGTCTCTTGATTGTGAAGCCAAATGCTGTCAAAGGAATTTCACAGTAAATTCTGATGTATATATTGGGGAGGATAAATTGATAGTTGATTTATTAGTGTCTCATGTAGGCTTACATTAACACTGCAATGAGGTTACTGTGAAAATTCCCTAGTCGCCACACTCCGGCGACTGTTCGGGTGCACTGAGGGAGAATTTAGCTTGGCCAATGCACCTAACCAGCACATCTTTCAGACTGTGGGAGAAAACCCACACAGACACGAGGAGAACGTGCAGACTCCGCACAGACAGTGAACCATGCCAGGACTGAACACAGGTCCCTGGCGTTGTAAGGCAGCAGTGCTAACCACTGTGCCATGAGATAAGTGTTCTCAGTCAGAATTACAATGGGTTTATAAATGGATTTTCAAATAATTCTTCTGTTTGGTATTTTCCGCATAATGATCAATTTGTTTTTAATAGCAGGTTTATGATCTGAGCTGTAAACATATTAATCCATATCTCTCATTTTATCAGTACTCTACCAGTTTTCTTGCTCCTGTACCATAGGGCACAGTGGTTGCCTCACTGCACCAAACACCTGGGTTTGATTCCCAGCTTGGGTCACTGTCAGTGCGGAATCTGCACGTTCTCCTCGTGTCTGCATGGGTTTTCTCTGGGTGCTCTGGTTTCCTCCCACAGTTTGAAAGGTGTGCTGGTTAGGTGCATTGGCCATGCTAAATTCTCCCTCAGTGTACCCGAAGAGTGTGGAGACTAGGGGATTTTCACAGTAACTTTAATGCAGTGTTAATGTAATTCTATTTGTGACAATAATAACTGCACTTTAAGAATTATTAGAGCAGAGAAGGTGGCCATTCCACCCACACCGTCTGTACTAGTTCTCTGAATTAGCAATTCATCGAGTGCCATTCGCCCACCTTCTCCCTGTAGCCCTGCACAGAGTTTCCTTTTTTACATTCGAACTAAGAGCAGGAAAAGATAATAATCTAATTCCAAAAGATTGCTGCCAAGTGATGAGGGTGGAACTTCTTTCTGTTCTGTAGCTACTCTGGTGTTGGGGGACGACAAACTGTGACGTGTGTTATGGTTATCTGTATTACGTTGCCTAAGTGGCATGATAATGTCTTATTCAGTTGAAATAAAAGCAGAGAATGTTGGAGAAACAGGACTGCCATAATTTAATCAACTGGTGGATAGGTTTGAGGGGCTGAATAACCTCCTCCTGATCCTACCTCTCTATGAAATGAGCAGCAGGTTAATTAGACATTAAAATAGAAAGGTAGACTAAAGTTTCACTCCATCAGAACTCTTTATCAAAATCCTTAGGCTTAATTCAAGCCCGTCCTCTGCTTGTAATGATCTCATTTGCCACAGTTGCCTTTGTTCAGAATTGGTAGTTTTTTTTATTTTTGAAAAGTGATTCATTCCAGTCCAGTAAACTTGAATTTCCCAAGTAAAATATGAGCAGATGACTGCCAATGTTTGCTGTGTTCTGGCACAGTCACCTCAGAGTCCATGAGTTACATTTGAAGGAGAGCATTAGAGGATCACAGAAAACAAAATATTTGTTTTATCTCTCTGAGACTCTGAATAAATTGATGCTTCAGACAAACTTGGCTGCAGGAAAAGGGGTAATAAAAATCCTTAATGATGCTGGGAATTAAGAGGGCACTGAAGCTGTTTTTTTTATAACTTTTACTTTACGCATTCATGGGACATGGGCATCGCTAGCTGGCCAGCATTTATTGTCCATCCCTGGTTGCCCTTGGAGGGCATTTGAGAGTCAACCACATTGCTGTGGCTCTGGAGTCACATGTAGGCCAGACCAGGTAAGGATGGCAGAATTCCTTCCCTAAAGGACATTAGTGAACCAGATGGGTTTTTCTGACAATCGACTCTGGATTCATGGTCATCAGTAGATTCTTAATTCCAGATATTTTTTATTGAATTCAAATTCTACCATCTGCCGTAGCGGGATTCAAACTCAGAACATTAGCTGAGTTTCTGGATTAACAGTCCAGCGATAATACCACTACACCATCGCCTCCCCTATATAACATGCCATGGGTAGGGTGGGATCTAAAAAGTCAGCAGGTTTGGTTTGCATCAGTGTGTATGTCACATACTGATACACATTTACACTCCTAAAAAAATACCATGTTCTTGATTATAAAAATGCACCCTGACATAATCTGCACAGGATGTAAATTTACCTTGACACATGTTGGAAGACAGTTTTGCATGCATTATGAACTTTGGATTTAACTAAATCTTCAATCTTCATGTGGTCAAGCTGAGATCCAGAGTGCAAAGTTACATGGTGATGTTTTCAAAACAGTTTTAGGTTTACAACCATTCCCATTTGGATTCTGGCTTTTATGCAGCTCATGCTTCCTATGAGCCCATTGACAGTGGACTTTGTGACCTCACATCCTCTCCTTGGAGCTCTTTTCTTGAATCCCTGCACCCTTATATTTCTTTTCTCCCTTAAAAACTCTTATAAATACACCATTTCATCCAAGCTTTCGTTTACCAATACGAACCTCTCCACAATGGTATGGTCAATACTGAAGGCCTGAATAGAGTGGACGTGGGGAAGATGTTTCCATTAGTAGGTGAGACTAGGATCCGAGGGCACAGCCTCAGAATAAAGGGACGACCCTTTAGAACTGAGATGAGGAGGAATTTCTTCAGCCAGAGGGTGGTGAATCTGTGGAATTCGTTGCCAAAGAAGGTGGTGGAGGCCAGGTCATTGAGCGTATTTAAGACTGAGGTAGATAGATAGGTTTTTGATTGGTAAGGGGATCAAAGATTATGAGGAAAAGGCAGGAGAATGGAGTTGAGAAACTTATCAGCCATGATTGAATGGCAGAACAGACTTGATGGGTGAATGGCCTAATTCTGCTCCTATGGTCCCAGTTCTACTGCTTTCTTCATATCTGTGATTTGACCCAAGGTATTTCTTGCATAAGAGCCACAATGTGAATGTGAGCTGTCATTGTTCATGTATGAGTCAAGCTGGTGACTTGAAAGATCTGAATTGGAATCACCTTGCCACTTGATGCAGTGATGCACGCAGAACATGCACACAAAACCATTGTTTCTTGACCAAAGTAGGCATCCTTAAAATACCCAGGATTATAGGCACAACTACAGCTTCTGCATGTCTTGTGTTGTGCTCTGGGGATTGGAGAGAGCTCCTAGTCTCTGCTGACTACTTGATGGATGGGAGTTTTTCTTTGCTCCTTAAGGAATTTTGATCCTGTTCTCCCTGGATTCCGCTGTTGCATCAACAGAAAGTTTACCTCAGCTTCACAACCGTACTCGGTGCTTCACTTAGCTCAAGATTAGTTTAATGAGTTGCCATACATTTGCGATTTGCTGGAGCCCTCCAGGGTGGTTGTGGACTTTGCTGGGGCCATTTGTTAACTTTATTTTAACTGTTGTTTAAATTTAGAACACAGAATTCAAACTGCCATGAGCTCTACGGTCATTATCACTCCAAGCTTGAGTTCTATCATTACTCATCAGAATATGCAAAACATGCTGGCATGAATTTAGGGACAGTAAGAAGTCTCACAACACCAGGTTAAAGTGTTACTCCGAAAG